>NC_139630.1:1365485-1472985 GCF_964638095.1 Poromitra crassiceps
TCCTTGGAGGGTCGCACAGACGTCGTGTTCCTTAATTTTTAGCATTGTACAATTGATCGTATACAAGGTGAAAAATGTTAATAAACCGTTATAAATGTACAAAGTGATGTGATTTTGCAAACTGAAAATATTGTTTAAAAAAAGAGATGGAAACCTTCAAATTTCCCAGCTGGCTGGAACATGTGTCCCGACACTGGCCGAAGGCCGCCCCGTCCGACAAATTTGACATGTTATTTTACTAAAAATAATGCATTTTACCATCATTTCAAGTAGAATGATACCAGCCAAGCAAGAATATTTCAAGCGCTTTACTGAAATATTTGGACCATATAATACAATTATCTCAACCTTAAAAGGTTACATGTAGGTGCCAAAAAGCCAAATTCACATCAAAGAACAATTATAATTCAAGTTTAAACAGTAAGTGTGCAGCTGCAGCATTTATTTAAAAAAAAAAAAATTTAACCACTCTTTTCAACTGAGCATGCAGACAATAAGGGTGCAATGCGTGCTTTCGCACCCCTGTAAAACCGGGCCTGCAGTTTCCTCCCTTTGGCTTTTGATAATGTTACACAGTTGGCTCAGGCTTGTACCACATACGTTTGTGTGTTTGTCCACACAAATTATTAAACTGAAAATAAATTCCAACATGGGCCTGAGGATTTGGAGAGCCACTGATTCATTGTGGATGAATGGATAGAATACCAGATGCTTAATCTTTTATTGAGTATTTATAATTCAAGTGTCCCATTTTGTTGACATATGTGAATGAAGGTTATGACATGAACAACATGACATGTAACAAGGCCTGACATCTTCATGGTGTTAATGACAGTGTTATGTTGGTGTCCTGGGCACACATAAGCTAGGCTGTGGTCGCACTCCGCATCATTCCAATTCTTTCCTGTAGTCAGAGGTTAGAACACAAAGAAACAATATTATTAAGCACTTTAGAGGCCTGCAAGTATTTAAAGACTTTTTCACAAGATTATAATGTATATAGCCTCTTTTCCCTTTTTCATGAAAAATAAATTCGTAAATAACACCACTTGCAAATATAAAAGGAAAATATACTGTAATTTTTTATATTCTTGAGACGTGATCTGTAGGTCTCATTGCTTCCAAATAAAAATCACAAGTCAAGAAATAATCATTTTGTACCTTGGGAGCGCAACTCCATACAGTCTTTATCTAAATGGTTGTTTGGTTCTCCAGTGTGCCAGTATGTAGAGGTAAACTTGGAGCCATCACTCCACTGCCACACTCCCTCCTGGAGGAAGAAGCGTACACATTGATTTCTGTTAAAATTTTATTTTTCCCCACCGTTTTTTTTTTACATATGCAGCAGTGATACTCAACCCGAGGCTCGAGAGCCACATGCGGCTCCTTTATGTGTAGTTGTGGCTCTTTTAAGTCCTACTTGAAACAAATCAATAAAAAAACACAAAAAATAAAGTGAGGAAAGGACTTTTTGGATGGTGGCTCTTGTAAAGATTTCTGGGTCAATGTGGCTCCTGATTAGGTTAAGGTTGTGGACCACTGATATACAGTATACAGATCAGCCATGGATGGCAGAGTAATGCAGGATTTACATTTTTGTAGGCCAACTCAGAAGATAGCATTTCGCTGGGCAAGTCAATTGAATTTTTGCATGGGGATTTTACTTAGATGCCTGAAATAAGGCCTGTGGTTAACAGGTTTATGAAGACCTTTTGAGATCATCTTTACACACAATTTAGCGAAGTAAATGCAATTGCCAAAAATTGAGAAAATGCTTCAATACTGATCACAATAGTTTTGTGGCTTTCCCAGAGTCAGAAACTAATAAATGCCTTCAGTTCAGACAGACCGTTTATGTATTTGGTGTAGTTTGAAGTATGTCAAACAGCAATATCATATACAGGCTATCTTGGCACAATTGTGTCTATGGGATCAAATAATCATAATCCTATAAGCATCCAGGAATTGAGGGAGGGGGACGCCTTTTTCCAAACATAGTCTGGAGGGAGGCCCACAGTCTCAGACCTTGAAAAGCCCTGCTGTAGGGCATGTCTCTCCTCAAGTTCTTCCTCCTTGATGTTCACTCCTAATGGCACAAGGCATAGTGGCTCACCTTTATCCCATCATGGCCGCCAATCCAGGTTCTTGTTCGGGAGCCAGCCTTTGTTTTAACCAGCTGTTCGAGGAAGTCCTGCTCTGCCTGACTGTGGACCGAGGCCAAATTCCCACCTTGGGAAATGCAGGCGAGCTAATTGAGAATCAAAGATATAAAGGAGAAGATTGAGGTAGGGAGATTGGCAGAGAAGGAGTGTGAATGCAGAGATAAAGAGTTAGGACTGAGCGATGGACCAAAAATCATATCTCAGTATTTATAGGCTGAATGGCAATACATGATATACGAGTGAATTTCACGTCATCAAGTTGTCTTCAAGATCAATATGCATAAGTAATGTGTCGGTATTGCAGTTTATGAAGACTTGAAATAGAATTGTACGTTTTTAAAGTTATTTGTTTAGGAACAAGCAGTTTTACATCATTGGCAGAAACAGCCTGATAGGAGTATTGTTCCATCAATACCTCTGCATGAACCCAATCCAGCATGGAGGTGTTATGGAAGATGAAACAGCGAGCGCCATGGTGGGCCCAACCAGAAGGACAGTCCTGTTCACCACATTTTACTGTTAGAAAAAGATAAAGAATAGAGTCTTGGATTACAAATACTAAGTATGTGAAATATTGATTTTTAGATCATGCAACTTATTTAGATTATGCAAATAATTATGAAAGAAGTTTGTTTCAGGCTCGCCACCTGTTGTCTGTGTATCTGGTGTATAACACATTCAAATATCCTAGCATCTCAAACTATATTAAGAAATTCTATTAAGTGTCAGCATCTAGACTAGGTTGAACTATAATTGGCATCATAAAAATGACTATTCATGATAAAAGGATCTATATCGCCATCTCCTGACCAAAAGAGGGAACTGAATGAGCACCAAAATGGAACAGGAACTCTATGGCCATTGTCAACAAAACTGTCATCTTTACAGACAAACCAACACATGTAGAAGCTGCCCACCATGTTAGTCTGGAGTCACAAACTGCCAAGTACTGTACTTTATGTATTCACCTCTGTCACATATGGACGTTAAGATTTATTGTTTCAGTTATAGAAGAGTGTTACAAACTACACAACGCATACAAAAAACACAAAATGTTCAGTTGCATTTGGGAAGGCCATCAAGCTAATGACTTGAGTATGATAAAAACATACAACTAAAACAAAGAGGTACAAACCCTGGTGCGCCTCCTGTGAACACAAAGAACAGAATGTCAGGAATGAAATCTAGTTTGACTTTGCTTTTCTTGGATTATTTTAATTCAGTCATATTAATACAGTAACAAATGCGTAGTTTATCAATGTAGGCAGCATTGTAAAAGTTAACTCATTGTGCTGTGACCTGTGTCTCAACATAGTGTAAATTTTGTTCTGCAAAACGAAATATTTGAACACGAAATGGTATTTATTTTTGCTTAATCTTTGTAATATGTAAATATTACATTTTGTCAGGGAGGCCTTATGGACCAATTTAAAAAAATATATAAACCGTTAAATCACAATATTTCTGTAGATTTCACTTACAGTATATCCAATAACCAATCCGCTGGTCAAACAGAGGAACATAACAAAATGAAAAACTGATGCCATCTGTGGAAAGAGATTTTTGAAACGGTAAATACATTGTGTGGTCTAACTTAATGTATGTAAACTTGAATGAGTTAAAGGGGAATTTAACTTTTAGAAATTCAACTTTTAGTTGTCATTGTGTAAAAGAAAACATTTTCCTAAAAATAAAATACAAGCTTATGTTCTATAAAGATATTCATGCATGGTTTCTTTTTTCAATGTATGCGCTCTTTTAACTTCTGTGTTCTTCCTTGTTCTTGTCAGTGTAGAGCCCATATGAAGTAGCCCTTACATACTCACATTTTCAGGCCTAAACTTGAAGGTAAAGTAGAGAATGGATGATTGAAAAAGGTGAGATGGATTCAGGGCGCCTATGCTAACCTTTGACTATGGGTATGAAATCACTGTGTATAAGTGAAAGATCTAGCAGTCATTTCCCAGTGCATGTGCAGATTTTCTGGTTGACTCAGTGTACAGCCCTTATGAAGCAGCGCTTACATACTTACATTTTCAGGCCTAAACTTGAAGGTAAAGTAGAGAATGGATGATTGAAAAAGGTGAGATGGATTCAGGGGGCCTATGCTAACCTTTGACTATGGGTATGAAATCACTGTGTATAAGTGAAAGATCTAGCAGTCATTTCCCAGTGCATGTACAGATTTTCTCTTAACATTTCTACATTTTCAATAAATGCACAAGAAATACCTGAAAATAAAATGTGATTTATTGAGTAATCCCAATGCAGATGATATCCAAGGATAAAAAACAAAAAACAAAACTATAGGCTAGAAATCAAGAATAAATCAATAATCTATACTCTAGCGATGCATAAAAATAGTTAAGTGACAAGAATGCCTTTAAAAAAAATCATACCTTTATTCTGATGAATGGTGATTTGATGAAGTTGGATTTGCAGCAACATGTTGTCCTGGAAAAGGAAAGTCTTCATTTAGCTTCATGGGTGCTTTGCCTATGTGTCATTCTCTACTTAAGACATATCAATGAAACTAGAAATTCGCTCTTATTTCTACATGTTTCACTTAGCTATCATTTACCTTTGCTTTTCTAACAATTGCACCACATTTACACCGGGTTTGTTTGTGTTGGCATTATGTTATGGTTTACATCACAGCATAATGGTTAAGTTAAAGCACACACAACCAAGTTAGTTTCAATCACACTTATTGAGTTGCAGGTTCAAACATTGTTGAATTGTTTGTTCTGTTCCTTCTTACCGATTGTTTGTTCCTTTGTTCAGACTCACATTTTCAGGCCTAAACTTGAACCATGCTACTTGATTTTGGGGAGGGGCCTACATGCAGCACTTCCTCCATTGTATGGTGTTGGTGATGTCATGACATCCCTGGGCCAAACCAAGTGGAAAGGTTTTCTTTCCTGTACAAATGTTTATTTTTGTTCATTGGATGCTGCTTTAGATTCACTGTAGGATTATTTGTCTTTGTAGAGCCATTTAGCTGTGTGAATGAGCCTGCAAATGAGTCCTAGCATGTTACTTGATGCCCTTGTATTAAGGTGACTATTTTATTATAGCCTTCAATGTAATGGTGCAGACTGATGTAAGTCTAGGTGTTAATTGAACACCATATAAGGCCAGTTGGGGTTTGCTCCTCTGGGAGACAGGATCAGAGCTCTGCTAACACAACCACATGCCTTTATTTTGCTTTTGTATTAGTTAACTTGGTGAGTCGTTTTCTTTGTGTTTTGTCTATTTGGACACTGTGTGTGTCCAAAGTCCAAATGTCCAACATGGCTTTTATTCATCCAAGCAGTGACCTGCAATCAAGCTTCTACTTTGCATCAAGCTGTGAGATGGTGCATTTCCATGTGGTTTGCATCCTAGGGCAGCACAGACCTACTAGATACTTTCATGACCCATGGCTTTCTGTCTCATGGTGAACTAAATCAACCATGCATTTTTGTTTGATCTTTCCAGTAACTGTACTTTTTGTTTGACTCTTTCCAGTAAAAATCCCTTTGAGGTTTGAACTTTTCCTCATAAGCAACATAGCTTGTATCATGTTGTCACAATAAATCTAAAGCATGGATGTGTTGAAATGGACAGATCCTTTTGGAGAGCATGTGGGTGCTGACTGACCATGCTCCTGTATGTATCCTGGCATAATGGTGGAGATTGGAGAAGAGACCTTGAAAGATGATCCAGTATTTGAAGAGACAAAGTTTTAGTAGTCCCTGGTCACCCTGGTCCATTACCCGGCACTACTCATCCGGTCGCTCTGCCCTGGCAATCAGGTGACAGCGTCGCCGTGCGGCCGCTCCTGCACAGAGTGGCCATGCCTCGCCCCGTGGCATGAAGGGTTCACCGTTCAAGGCATGAATTAGGCCTATAGCCTGCAAATAAACTTGACTTCACCCATTTTGAGTTCATTCTTTAACTGTCACAGGTTGTGTAGATGTAAAAACCATTGTGCTCTGTTTATTTCTCTTAATACTACTATAAATATAACTACTTATAGATATAACTCTCTGCAGTGATTAAATGAATAGCCATTCATACAAAATGTCAAAGATGGGTTTTATTCGTCCAATCACTGACCTGCAATCAAGCTTGAAACACAGCATCTACTTTGCATCAGGTTCTGAGATGGTGAATTTCCATGTGGTTTGCATCCTGGAGCTCATACCTAAGAGGATGATTTCTAAATGACCCATGGCTGTAGATTTTAAATGTTTTATTTTTATTTTTTTACTGTTGTGAGGGACAGGCTGGCCTTCTCCTTAAATGATCATGATAAAAAGGTCTTGGGTTAAAAACATTCAGTTGAAAGCACGTAGTGAATAATAAGGATTTCAGCCTGGATTTAACGACTGCAATGGTCAGGGCATTGGCGGTTGGTTCCAGCGCTGTGCTGACTAAAAGCTGCTTCGGTGCAATGCAAATAATATGTTTATTCGTGTTTTTGCATCCGTCTTATACAAATGAAGCACGCACAAATACAAAATGAGGCAGGTGATCAAAGACGTCTAACTTCTCAAATCAACAGTGATCAGACCTGCGCTCACAAACCTAATATTACACTGATCCTGATCCAGCCATACTGCGAAGTCAGTGTTGTCGGACTGCAAGTGTGGAGGGACAGAAAGACTGACCGAGAACATTTCTCCCTCTCACACAAAGGTAAGGCATTATTTTGAATATGTAATGTGAATATAGAATATCCTGTCAGCTATTTGACAGAGCATTTTCATATTATTTGATTTGATTGATGATCATTTTGTCTGTAATGAGGATATTCGGTTCAATAAGATAAAAGGAACAGTAGAATTCGCTGTAGGTGCAACACTACTTAAGGAAGAGGTTAATGGCAAATGTTGATATGGACAAGAAACTTAATAAACTTTAGTCTGATGCAAATTGTATCAAAATGTATTGACGATTGTTAAACATTTTCACTCAAAAAGTAAAAACTTTAGACACAAAATAGATTTGAGATATCTGAAGGACTGATATATCAGTCCATACATTAATATACATTCAGCATAAAATATAAATGATAAAAAATAAGTTACCTTATGCTTCTACTCTTTTATGGTATGCAATCAATTACTATTAATTAAATCCTGAGCAAATACATTATTTGCTTCAAATTTCAATGTTTTCTGTTTTTGTTTTTGTTTTGTAAATCCAAAAGCCTTTTTTTTTAACAGGGGCATCTATCTACTTTAAGAAAAATATATGTATATCTACAGTGTGCACATAAACAAACAGGAAATACAAACATGTGTACTCATTAAACAAAAGTGACAGTGATTCTATCATTCTAATGACAGAGCGGTGCTGGGGAGCTGCACAATCAGCATCATGGAAGGGAAGACTCTCATTATTATGGTCTTATCAGGTTAGTGTGATTTTTATTTTTTCAAGGAATTCTAACAAAATTCAAATGTTTCACACTGAATTTACTTCACGGAAGTAATGATGATGGGTTTGAGGCGCCAATGAGCCAGGTCACTTTTAATATCCTTGTGTACTTGATTCTCTATGAATACAGATATATATATATATATGAAATGTATATGTTTCATACAGTATGGCCATACTGTATGAAACATATACATTTTGTGAAGATTGAACAAACATGTTGCCATGTTCATTGGCAGCCATGTTGTTTATCTGATTAGGTCCTTTTGTAGTTAAATTATGTATCTATATGTCCTATAAGAATTTAGACCAAATTTGGTGTTGACAGGTGAAACATTGAAGAATCCTTAAGCGGGGATTTTTTTTTTATCTCCGAAAAGTTCACAAAGGCCACCCACGTCC
Organism: Poromitra crassiceps; assembly: GCF_964638095.1. Lineage (NCBI taxonomy): Eukaryota > Metazoa > Chordata > Actinopteri > Beryciformes > Melamphaidae > Poromitra > Poromitra crassiceps. The sequence continues at coordinate 1,373,477 of NC_139630.1, forward strand.
GAAAGCATCGATCACAACCAAACTTTGACTCTTTACAATCTAATTATAATAAAGTGTTTCCTCTGTATTCAATGCTCTGTAGGAATCATTGTATGGTAACTGAATATGCATAAAATGCATCAAATTGAATGTCTGTATTGCTGTGACAGGACTGTGCGCCCTCTCCTCATGTTTACCTCGTCAGTACCAAGTTGTTGAAGAAACTAAGACCTGGGCCGACGCCCAGAGCTACTGCAGGGAGAAGTTCACTGACCTGGCCACTGTAGACAACGAGGAAGATGTGGCCGAGCTGAAAGACGTCCTGGGCAGGCATCATCAATATGTCTTGTGGATAGGACTGTATGCTGACCATGACAGCTGGAGGTGGTCTCTGGAAAATAAGGCTTACTATGGTGGAGGAGAGGCTGAGTTCAGGATCTGGGCCCTGGACCACCCGGGTTATCATTACCATAGCAACTGTGCCCTTATAGACTATAGGGCATGGTATGCTCATGATTGCAGCAATACACATCAATTCATCTGCTACAGCGCCAGCGGTAAGAAGAAAACCACAACACAATCAACAGTAAAAAAGAATAATATCAATAATACCTGTGGTTTATAAGTGCTTGGTGGGAGGGGTGGGGTACAGGGTGTGATTGGAATGAATGAAAACTACACCGTCCTACAGTATTAAGTGTTGCAACTAAAAGAAGCACTGAGCGGGTGTCATCCACCTCTCTCTCAGTCACCCTAGTCTTTCCTGTCTCAGTCTCTACAGACGCGTTGCTGCATAGCGCGCGAGATGCCTAGTAACTAGAAAAGTGCAGTCAGTAGAGTGCAGATCTCTGCCAGGCCCCGCTACGTACGCCTAACCATGGCCAACCAAAACCCAACTGCGAAGGGATAACACATGGCCAAAATACAGTACCCTCCAGGCATTCGAATAATAAATATTGAATAATATAATATATTAATAATATATTACATAAATAAACAATGAGCTGAGCATCAGAACTCAGATGGATGGCATAGCATTGCAACATGTGTCTTTACAGTGTTTCCTCTCATGCTGTATCCATACAGTTTGTTCAGAAGTAGCAGGTTACAGATATTCCTCATGGTTCTTCTTTTTTAACAAGCAAGCAAGCAAGTAGGCTAAGTAAGTACGTAAAAAAGGTACAATATTGTTTTCTAAGTGAGGAATTACTTAGTGATCTTAGTGATCTGTATCGTCTCTGTGAGCACAGGCTACACAGTGTTAGCTATAGCTGCTACTGCTTTCACTGAGTTACTGGATAGCCTGTGAACCAAATCTCTTTCAAAAGTAGCATTGTTGTAGAAATGCCTTTATGATCAATGGTGAGTGCATCACATCATGAGACTGAGGCTGCAGCATCATGACTTCTGCTAATACATATTTTCATGGGCCACCAAAGCCCCTTCCATGTTCATCTTGGTGGTTGAAAAGAAGACCTGGAGCGAGGCTCAGAGCTACTGCAGGGGGCGCTACACAGACCTGGCCAGTGTGAGGAACCAAGCTGAGCACAAGGCCATAAACAACTTGATACCCATAACATCAAGTGCGTGGATGGGCCTGTACAGAGAAAGGTGGAAGTGGTCAGATGGGACCGCCATGTCTTTCATCAACTGGGGTACTAAAGACGGAAGACATGTAGCAGAATCTTGTGGGGCTTCACGTTCTGGTAAATGGGAGGAATGGCCTTGTGATAAGGGATTGTACTTTGTCTGTTACAATGGTGAGTCCTGATCTACAATTAAGTCATTTTGAAATTGAGTCAATTCAATGTTAAAAAAAAACCTCTTGCTTCAATTTTCACCTTTTTAATGGATAGGAAGTCTGTTTTATTAACATAAATTACCATAAATATCCATAAAGTTCCAAAGCAGGTGACAAGGGTGAGGGTGAAGCTGACTAAAACGGACTCCTCAGTGGACCTGGAGGACATGAAGGAAGCCATCTTGCAGCAGGTGACATATGAGCATGATGCAGAAGGAGTGTATTATTATTATTATTTATTATTATTATCATTATTATTATTATTATTATTATTATTATTATTATTATTATTATTATTATTATTATTATAGCGCCTCCTCTTATCAGGGTGGAAGGGAACTGGTGGGAATAGTGTGATCCTCCCACGTGCTACATCCTGCCGGTGAAGCTCCCCCTGTCAGGTGAAAAGAGAGAGAGAGGGGGGGGGGGGATTGGGGAGTACAATTGGGGAGAAAATGTGGAAAAAACCTTATGGTCTCCGACGGGGTCTCCAACACCCTCCGACCCCCCTTTTCGGGGTCTTATAAGGGCCTCCCTCTCCCAGCCATCTCCCCTCAGCTGACGAGAGGGGACTACCTTTCTGTTCTGGAAGTGACGACAAAGGCTCTTGACTAAACGTTGGTATTTGAGTCGGTAGTTGGAAATGACTGTGAGCATGGGACATATTCCATCTATCATATAGCCTACAGCAGGTTATTATGAAAATTCGTAAAAAACGCTTTTGCATGTCACAATGCCAGACCAGAAGCAGTCAACTCGGTGGAGTGGGCAGATTGGAAAGCCTGGACCCAGGCAACCACAAGCAGAAGGCTGAATGGTGGTAATAATAAAAGTAACATGGTGCTATAATAGGGATGTGATACAGAATTCAACAGGGCATCACAAACAAACAACAACAACAAGACAATAATGAAGAATGTTTCTGTTTGTCAGATGAATCAGAGACTGCAGGACCAAGGCCTGAGTGGAGACGTCAAGCTGAGATGGGTGAAGCAGCCGGATGGAAAGGTCTTCCACAAGGAAGAAGAGAAGGAGAAAAAAAGGAGAGAAAAGTCAGACGAATTCTAAACACGTTGGCATATCTGTCCATTACAACTAGGGCTGCAACTAATGATCATTTTCATTAATTAATGTGTTGATTAATTTCTCATTCTTTGGTCTGTAAAATGTCAGAAAATGGTGAGAAATGATACATTTTCTGTCGATCGACTAATCGATTGAAGCAATATTACACAAGAGGGTCGGTGTGCTTTACTGTGATTAATGGCAGTGATGCGGCAGCGCCGAGGTCCGTACGTGTCACTGAAGTGCCAATAATGAGGTAAAGCACACCCTCGAGTGTGATATTGCGATTATACAACAGTTATCAACAAAATACAAGATATAAACAAAGGGTGTTCATATTTGGGGCAAATTGCTCTCAAAATAACAAACTTTTTGCTATAGTGTTAAGTTCCATTTCCATAGAGAGCCGCAGGAACGAGTTCGGAAATCATCGATGCTAACAGTCCTGGTTCTTCACTGTTTTCACCTATGGGAGTTTTGAATGGGTTTTTGGCGCGATGCTTCTAATAATCTCTCTGGGCAACGCTGGCTTAATCAAACGCGAACCAGTGTTTAGTAATATCATCTTCACACACGAGGACCACTTTTATGAGTTTTGAAGCTTTTACGTGCCGTTAAAAGGGCGGCTAGCTAGCAAACGGCTAAATGAGACTACACTGTTGAGTCGATGGGGATATATACGTCAATAACGTCACCACTTCAAAGGACGAACATGGAAATTATCTTTCCCTCACCTGGTTCAGCCCATTCAGCCCGGGGTAATCAGTGCACACATCAACAACAGTCCAGGTTGAGTGCTGACGTGACGTGGAAGCCTATGCGACAGTGTGTAGTTCTGGATTAGCTTAGCTCAAGCTTTTTACTTCTAGGGCTCGCATTTACGCTACAAAACTCATGAAACTGGTCGTCATGTGTGAAGATTATCCGACTGAACTCTGGTTCGCGTTTGATTAATCTTGCGTTGCCCAGAGACCGTATTTGAAGCATTGCGGCAAAAACCCATTCAAAAATCCCATAGACAGAAACAGTGAAGAACCAGGAAGTCCAGGACTTCCGCGTTCTGACTACAAAAATACGTCATCCCTGCGGCTCTCTATTAAACAAGAAATATGTTGAGTCAGCCAGGCTGAGTGAGCCAGCCAAATAGCCTCTCATCACATTGATTTCAAACAGCTGTGCGGAAACCAGCAGGGCGAAATTCTCAAGGGGAGTGGCTAGGGAGGTATGGGTGGTAGAACAGGAAAGTAAAGGAGGGGGAGGGAGAAGGGGTCGTACTCGTAGCTAAGGGATAGGAAGGTGGTAGAGAGTTGGGATTTGAGGGGTGGGTAGGGGAGTGGCTAGGAGGATGTGGGTGGCATGTTGCCATATATAGCTGAATGGCCACACCACTGCACTGGGTTGTGCTTGTTTGTTTCTTCAGGCATAAGATTTGTCTTCAACAAAGTTTTAGTCGTTTAGCTTTCAGAAAAGGTTTGATGTATTTTGTTTTGTTCCTGGTGGATGGTGATAATATTGCTACTTCATGAAATAACCATATTTATATTTGTCAATTGTCATTCATTTGGGATGTTAGTGGATTATGCATTATTAAGCGTATTCTGATCTCTCTTATCTTCAGTAGACACAGACAGACACACAGACACACATGCATGCACACACACACACACACACACACACACACACACACACACACACACACACACACACACACACACACACACACACACACACACACACACACACTTCATTTCCTGCATCCAGTGTGTTCTAGGTGTTAGATTACATATTTTTCAAGTATATAATCTCCAATTGAGTTGTGTTTGTTTTGACTTTTCTTCTGATTTCTCTATTATGTTTCTTTGTCTCTTTAGCTGAGTTTTGTCTTATAAGCCCCTTGATAATGAGAGCATTAACTGATCTTGGCAGTAACTTCTTAACTTTCTTAACTTAATAAAGGATAACTAACTTAACTTAACTTAACTTAACTGATGTTGGAAGACAAGGGCATGACTTTGTGCTAAAAGTGTACTGAGAGATCTGATGATTTCTGCCTATACCTGTACTAGGTGTTCTCTAAAATAGGACAGAGGAAAGCTGATGTCTTAAAAAATAGATAGGGCTACACTCTGCTGTATTTGAACACAAATACAAAGCCACGTGTTTTCATTTCTCAAAAATAAATGTGTAGGCTTATTGCATTTCCTGCCCCCCTTTTATTGATTTTCTATTCACTCTTTTTTTACTACTTGCAAATTGGGACAGAGTTGATAGAAGACACTGCAATTGGTCTGTTGTACTTCTTCTCATGTTCTGTAAAATGTGTTCATTTTTATTACCCTTTTATGTGTTTGAAGTGCTATACAAATAAAGATGATTATAATTATGATTCTTTTTTTATGACTAGTACGACTACTACTACTACAACTACACTACTACTACTACTACTATAGGGTGCAGAAATCCTGAAGACAAAATCAATAACTTTTAAGAGCTTTTCAATATATTTCAAGACATCGACGCCACTTTCGTTATATCAGCGATACCTTTAACTTAGCCTACAGTTACTATACATCGATTTTGACATTGCAAAATGAAACAGTCTTAGTTTGTGATAACTTCTATGGACCACTGTATCAATACAACAGAATTCAGAACAAAGGCAAGAACAAAGCTCAAGAGAATAAATTGAGTCAGACCTTATTCTCGCGATAGCAGAACGAACAATTACAGGAGGGGTAGACAGGGGGCAGTAGGGGACATTGTCCACTACTTCATAATTTATTTTTCATTGATTCTGCATAGATTTTCAATATATGTTTACATATATTTATTTTTCATTCACTGAATTCTGCATATTATTTTAAATGTGTTATTAGATTTATAGATGTATTGATTACAGGAAAGCTGCCTTTCTCACCAGTCCAGTCCTTCACTCTCTGGCTTCTGCACTTGTTCAGAGTCATTTTGACTATGCTGCCATCTGCTGGTATACTGGTCTCTCTCAGAAACTCAAAAACAAATTACAAACGGCTCAAAACAAGTTGATTCGAGTCATTCTTAAAGTCCATCCACGTACCCACCTGGACCAAGCTCACTTTGACAGTCTTAATTGGCTGACAGTTGAGAAGCGCACTTTATACATCAAGCTGCTGTTCACTTTTAAGATTGTTAAGAATTTTGTTCCTATGTATCTTAAAAGCTACTTTTCTTGTGTGAGTGAGCGTCACCAGTATTCTACGAGAGGCAGTTCTACTGATTTCATCCCTATCAGATTTAGGACCCTGATGGGGAGGAACTCGTTCAAATATAATGCAGCGACTCAATGGAACATGTTACCTTCGTGCTTGAAACTGAGCGAGTCTATCTGCACTTTTAAGAAAGGCTTAAAAAAATGGTTACAAACATCCGCACTTTAAACCGTTTTATCCTGTCTTTTTAGTTCTTGAATTGGTTATTTATTTATGGTATAGCTGGTCTTTTATTTTATTGATTGATATGTTTAGTTCTAGTTTTTATTTTTTTTATTTTGGGAAATTATAAACTGAGTTAGTAATTTATCTTTTAATGGAGTTGTATTAGTTTTAAATTATGTTCCCACTTGCACTTTTTTGTTACTCGTATTTACGTTGTCTGTCTTGTCTCCATGGGGACCACAATGGAAATAAGCCTTCGGGCTTTGTTGTGTTTTTATCCTCGGTGATATGTTGTCTTATGTCCTGTTTTTTATCACCAAATAAAGTCAATCAATCAATCAATCAATCAATCAATCAATTCATTCATTCATTTCTAATTATGGACGATTTCATCCTCATCAGCAAATACAGCTGTTCACTGGCCTGGTTTAAATCTTAATCAACCACTAGATGGCAGTAACTCACCGCCACTGTTTCTGCAGACTGCCAATCTTCCCTTTGTAAAGCTGTCTATATGCACATTCAAACATGACACACACTGTACACATATGATAGCACACACATACGGTGACTTGTTAGAGTCAGGAGGGGGAGAGAAAGCAGAGGAAAATAATTGAGAGCATTGAGAGTGTAAGAAAGAGAGAGGAGAGAAGAGGCAGGGAGAGGGACAAGGAGAGAGAGACAGGTGAGAAATGCAAGAAGAACTAGATACCATCTTGGGGGGGGGGGAGTCAATCCCCTTGCTCGGATCACACCAATTTTTGAACTTGCCTTCACTTTGTACTACATACCTGTACAGTTTTGTCACTGTAACTTGTACGGTCTTGACGCTATGTAACGTTTTGTCACTGTAACTTGTACGGTCTTGACGCTATGTAAAGTTTTGTCACTGTAACCTGTACGGTCTTGACGCTATGTAACATTTTGTCACTGTAACTTGTACGGTCTTGACGCTATGTAAAGTTTTGTCACTGTAACTTGTACGGTCTTGACGCTATGTAATATTTTGTCACTGTAACTTGTACGGTCTTGACGCTATGTAAAGTTTTGTCACTGTAACCTGTACGGTCTTGACGCTATGTAAAGTTTTGTCACTGTAACTTGTACGGTCTTGACGCTATGTAAAGTTTTGTCACTGTAACTTGTACGGTCTTGACGCTATGTAAAGTTTTGTCACTGTAACTTGTACGGTCTTGACGCTATGTAAAGTTTTGTCACTGTAACTTGTACGGTCTTGACGCTATGTAAAGTTTTGTCACTGTAACTTGTACGGTCTTGACGCTATGTAAAGTTCTGTCACTGTAACTTGTACGGTCTTGACGCTATGTAAAGTTTTGTCACTGTAACTTGTACGGTCTTGACGCTATGTAAAGTTTTGTCACTATAACTTGTACGTCTTGAAGCTATGTAACGTTTTGTCACTGTAACTTGTACGGTCTTGACGCTATGTAAAGTTTTGTCACTGTAACTTGTACGGTCTTGACGCTATGTAAAGTTTTGTCACTGTAACTTGTACGGTCTTGACGCTATGTAAAGTTTTGTCAGTGTAACTTGTACGGTCTTGACGCTATGTAACGTTTTGTCACTATAACTTGTACGGTCTTGGCGCTATGTAAAGTTTTGTCACTGTAACTTGTACGGTCTTGACGCTATGTAAAGTTTTGTCACTGTAACTTGTACGGTCTTGGCGCTATGTAAAGTTTTGTCACTGTAACTTGTACGGTCTTGACGCTATGTAAAGTTTTGTCACTGTAACCTGTACGGTCTTGACGCTATGTAAAGTTTTGTCACTGTAACTTGTACGGTCTTGACGCTATGTAAAGTTTTGTCACTGTAACTTGTACGGTCTTGACGCTATGTAAAGTTTTGTCACTGTAACTTGTACGGTCTTGACGCTATGTAAAGTTTTGTCACTGTAACTTGTACGGTCTTGACGCTATGTAAAGTTTTGTCACTGTAACTTGTACGGTCTTGATGCTATGTAAAGTTCTGTCACTGTAACTTGTACGGTCTTGACGCTATGTAAAGTTTTGTCACTGTAACTTGTACGGTCTTGACGCTATGTAAAGTTTTGTCACTATAACTTGTACGTCTTGAAGCTATGTAACGTTTTGTCACTGTAACTTGTACGGTCTTGACGCTATGTAAAGTTTTGTCACTGTAACTTGTACGGTCTTGACGCTATGTAAAGTTTTGTCACTGTAACTTGTACGGTCTTGACGCTATGTAAAGTTTTGTCAGTGTAACTTGTACGGTCTTGACGCTATGTAACGTTTTGTCACTATAACTTGTACGGTCTTGGCGCTATGTAAAGTTTTGTCACTGTAACTTGTACGGTCTTGACGCTATGTAAAGTTTTGTCACTGTAACTTGTATGGTCTTGGCGCTATGTAAAGTTTTGTCACTGTAACTTGTACGGTCTTGGCGCTATGTAAAGTTTTGTCACTGTAACTTGTACGGTCTTGGCGCTATGTAAAGTTTTGTCACTGTAACTTGTACGGTCTTGACGCTATGTAAAGTTTTGTCACTGTAACTTGTACGGTCTTGACGCTATGTGTTCCCAAAATCTGTCCACAGAAAAACAGACAGACAGGCAGACAGACATATAAATACCTGGCAAAGTACTCCCAATTCTGTGGTAGTTCCTGCTACAATACTGTAGGTGTCTCCAGGACCACACTTTGCTTTGATGACACACACAAGGTGAAACCAATATCAGCCACATGGCACACGCTGTGGCAGCTACCAGCCACATGGCTGGTAGCTGCCACATGCTGGGAAAAAGAGTGACATTGAGACAGACGAGCAGGCTAAGTTCAGATGACAAATGAAGCAGGAACAATAGAGGGGGAGGGGGAGGAAGAAAGAGAAAGCGAATACCCATCATCTTTAGAAGGCAGAGCGAGGACCATCTAATCAGCAGTAACGCCATTTGACCCGTTCAGCGGTTTGATGAAGGAGCGTTTGCAGAAGCAATCAAAGGAGAGCAACAGCGATGGTCCTCCATAACTCTCCTGCCGCCACTTCACTGATGGATTGTTTAACATCTGCCATTTGGTTGGAGATGATCCAAAGCACCTTCCAGTTCCACAGCTGCAGACATTTTCAGTGTTTGGCCCCTATGTGGTATTTCAACCCCTCGTCCTGGTGGCAGGGGGTCGGCGAAGTTCCTCAAGTTCTCAGTGTGAGGTGTAAAGTGATTCTGAACAGTGGTAGTGACTTGGGTTGTGTCTTGTCCTCCATAACCTCTCACAGCATGAAAACCTGTCGGCATTGTCGAAGGGGCGTGGCCAGGTAAGTTGAGTTCCGGTTCCTGTTATTCATGTAGGCTATTGAAACGTGCTTGCCCCCAAAGGTTAAAAAAATACATACTTTTTTTTTTACCGATGGATTCCCACATTGATTCCTGATAAAACCCCGAAATCAGTGATTCTCTGATTTGTTGGTCCTGTGTCGTAGATAACCGTAGATACTGGTGAACCTCAACACAGTTGGGATTGTGCACAAGGGGGCTGCAACTCAAGGCTTTAATATTTTCTCAGATGCTGAAATATTTGAGCAAATTAGAAGCAGGTCGCTGCAAGGACATTTGAAAATGAAAACAAAGACAGTATCACATCAATCAAGGAGGTCGTTTTGGCTATATGCTTGGCTTCTTCTCGGGGTAAAGCAATGTCTTCTGGTGTCTGCGGCCCGCCTGGTGGCAGCTGAGTGAAAACCAGGAGGAGGTCCAAGTGTTTTGTTTGTGTCCGCAGACTAATAAATCGTTTACAAAGTTTTTTTTTTAATGGTATCTTAATCATGTACAGCGGGGCTCCCTCCCTCTCATACTTATGGTTGTAATTTCTGAGGTGGTACTTGATGTAAAAAGGTTGAGAAACAGCTGCACAGTATGATTGGGTTTTTCAAAGGCTATTATATATATATATATATATATATATATATATATATATATTGGGGCCAAAAAGCTCAACCTCACCTCTCCTCCACAGCCATTTTTCATTTCCATACGCGAGCTGCCATTAAGCCTGAACTGCATTCTAACACTGTTCCCCGATCAACGAATGAATGGACTTATGCAAATAAGCTGTTCCTCTTTCTTTCTGCATCTTAAGTTCAACCTTGGCACTTTGTAATGGCTTTTGCTGTTCACTTTTTAAGTGATGCACTACAGTGAAGTGCTTCTGTGTTGGGTTTGGTAGCAGGCTACTTTTTTGGGGGCAATGCTGTCAGGCATGATAATGGCTTGCATTTATATACAGTAGCACCGATACTCAAAGCACTTACAGGGGAGGGGGTGACTCTACTTACAGGGGAGGGGCTGACTCTACTTACAGGGGAGGGGCTGACTCGTAATAGTTCAATGATGTTCATCATGTCTTCATTTATAATTACCGTAGACATTTATGTTGTAGGGGCGGCTGTAGCTCAGGAGGTAGAGCGGGTCATCCACTAATCGCTTTGGATTAAAGAGGTTGGTGGTTTGATTCCCGGCTCCTCCAGTCTGCATGTCAAAGTGTCCTTGGGCAAGACACTGAACCCCAAAATTGCTCCCGTTGCGTGGTAGCCTGCCGCCATCGGTGTGTGAATGGGTGAATATACAGTACCTACTGACTGTAAAGCACTTTGGATAAAAGCGCTATATAAATGCAGGCCATTTTACCATGTTTTCTTGTGCTCAGACATAGGTTTATAGATGTTTTTTATTTACCTTGACAGTTTCGACTTTGAAATGCAACTGGTTGACACGTCATACCCAGCTGTCAGTGCGACTGAAGAAGACTCGTCGAAACTGTCAAGGTAAATAAAAAACATCTATAAACCTATGTCTGAAGACAAGAAAACATAAACGTCTGAGGGGCTGACTCTACTTACAGGGGAGGGGCTGACTACTTACAGGGGAGGGGCTGACTCTACTTACAGGGAAGATTCAAGATTCAAGATTCATTTATTGTCATTTTTGTCATACTTGCATACAACAAAGATGAAAATTGTACCTCACTAGAAGGGGCTGACTCTACTTACAGGGGAGGGGCTGACTCTACTTACAGGGGAGGGGCTGTCTCTACTTACAGGGGAGGGGGTGACTCTACTTACAGGGGAAGGGGTGACTCTACTTACAGGGGAGGGGGTGACTCTACTTACAGGGGAGGGGCTGACTCTAAGGGGAGGGGCTGACTCTACTTACAGGGGAGGGGCTGACTCTACTTACAGGGGCGGGGCTGACTCTACTTACAGGGGAGGGGCTAACGGAGGGACGGCACGGTGGCTCAGTGGTTAACACTGTTGCCTCACAGCAAGAAGGTCCCGGGTTCGAACCCCGGTCCGTCCCAGGTCCTTTCTGTGTGGAGTTTGCATGTTCTCCCCGTGTTCGTGTGGGTTTTCTCCGGGTGCTCCGGTTTCCTCCCACCATCAAAGAAAGACATGTATGTTAGGGTTAATACTCCTGTCAGTGCCCCTGGCCAAGGCACTGGCAAAAGAACTGGAGTTGGTCCCCGGGCGCTGCACAGTGGCTGCCCACTGCTCCTAGTTCTAGGAAGGTTCCTAGTAGAGGATGGGTCAAATGCAGAGGATGAATTTCCCCAAGGGGATGAATAAAGGATAACTTAACTTAACTTAACTGACTCTACTTACAGGGGAGGGGCTGACTCTACTTACAGGGGAGGGGCTGACTCTACTTACAGGGGAGGGGCTGACTATTTACAGGGGAGGGGCTGACTCTACTTACAGGGGAGGGGCTGACTCTACTTACAGGGGAGGGGGTGACTCTACTTACAGGGGAGGGGCTGACTCTATGGGGGAGGGGCTGACTCTACTTACAGGGGATGGGCTGACTCTGCAAGTTGAGAAAGAATAAAATAACTTCGATTTTCTTTTCACCAGTAGCTTTCGACATCAGGAGACGAGACCTTATCAGAGCAACATTTTAACAAAGGCTATAAATACTGAATCACAGAGGAGATCGAGACAAAAAGAGAGACCGTAAGAAAGTTGAAGAGAACAAAAGGAAATAATTACCATCCTATGAAGGGAAGGATTCTTCATATTTGTTTGATTCTTCTTTGCCTCGAAGGCCCCTTTGTCTGAGTCCATCACCACAAGTTTATTTTCCCAATTAAGCCGACGTGTTCAATGAATTAGAAGCGGTGGGCTTTTGACAGCCACCAGACCGCCATGCTAAAGTAAAACAAGCTGCGCTATCTGGACTCGCCCAGCGACACATCAAACACAGCTTATTGGCTTTAGCCTTTTATTGATGAGTCATTTAAGGGGCTTTGCTTCCTGAATTAGCTCGTGCTCGACTGAGTCGCACAAAGGAAGTCATGAGGGCATTGATTGATTTGGGGGGAGGGGAGGTCCATTGGTTTAATTATAGCCCTGTTTCTTTAGCTCCCCATCGAGTCAATGTGCAAACGCTGAAACACCTTAATAAAGGTGCGTTCACACCGACCTATTAAAGTTTTTCACTGGCATCGAGTTTACATACAAAGTCAATGCAAATGAGTGATTGAGCGTATATTCGCCCGGGAGAAAAATCGCTGGGCGTCCGAGCGACAGAGAGGGAAATATCCCAACTCGAGCGAAATTTCACTGCCATCAGTCGCTCGCTGTTCAGCGCTGATTGGCAGCCGTGTGAGAGTGAGTCAAGGATCACACTGGCTTGGAACAAACCGCTGGTTTATTGTGTGGCAACAAACCGCATTGACAGCTGATTGACAGGCTGACAGCTGACATGAAGTGAAGTCTGTACTACCGGTATAGAGCTCGCGTTAGGAACACGCTGATAGGCGTAGCTTGTAAACAACTACGGTGGCTCGTAGTGGACAAACATCACGACATTGCGTAACGTTATAGCCCCCAGATGTCCGTCAATTATTGTGCCTGTTGACGAGCGATTTAAACACAGTGACAGAGCGATTCCAAAGGGTTGAATCGAGCGACGGAGAGAAAAATAAATATCTTGTGTGAACACATAAGCAGACAGGAAGGGCAGCACCTGCTCGCGGTAACACCAGGAGAGTCCGCATAATTCTTATAGTCTCTCAATAATGAGAGAGAGAGGGGAGAGAGAGATGAATGAAAGGGGGCATGCATATCAATGTATGGGATGATATAACCTGGACCGGCATTGGCTGAGGTAGTCTTCATTATTGAAATTAGTCTAAGACATTGCTACTGTCATAACGACACTCTTAACGGCTTCTGAACTGACCTTATCTGCTATAGACCTTATTCACAGTGCGGCCATCTTGGATTACGTCATCGCACAGGGTGGCAACGCATCTGAGCCTGCGTTACAACCCATGTAAACAATGGAGCGGTAGTCCCAAAACCTGAGTTCTGTTCCACCAATTTCTTTTGATCAAATTGATAAATGGGCAGATGACAACGTCAACATCCCCAAAAGGATTCAAAAGAAGGGCTACAGTAACTGGATTGAAAGGTACATCCACGATATTCAAGGTAAATTAGGGTGCAACGTTACTGTGTACAAAGACTTGCTATCTGTGCAGTACTTGCTCCGCCATCATATTAACTTCACTTATCGTGATTTTTGCATGTTAATCATGAATCAATCTAACACGATTCATTTGTAATCTGACAACTTTAGTAGCGCTAACATTGCTGACATCGTCAGTTAGCTGTAAGTAGATATTGGCCACTTGTAGGTGCTATGACGTTTCCATGCTAACATTGTTTTATTAAATGGATGAATGAGCGTTATTCTATCATTAGTAGCCTACTTTTCAGATAGGTTTAACGTTGAAGGATACGTTCATATCAAATTACATAGCCTGGAAGCAATTGCTTCCAGGCTATGTAATTTGATATGAACGTATCCTTCAACGTTAAACCTATCAGCAATGTTAGCGCTACTAAAGTTGTAAAGGCTCACATCCCTTGCAACGTCAACGTTACTGTAACTTGTCTTGCTGTCACCCGACCTCAAATGTTCAGGTTTATAAATGCTAATTCAGTAACGTGATGTGGTTATATGCTCAATGGAACACATATTTATTCTGTGTAATGTTCATACAGATTACATCAAACACAAAGGTGTGTTCAAAGCACGTCAACCCTGCGTGTTTTGAGGCTGGCCTGGCTGGGGAGACATACCTGGTTCCAGACAGTGTCCCCCAGCTGTTTCCATGGACTAAACCCACCCGTGTCAGGAGATGTATCACCAGAGTGTAGTAAGTGAATATTATATATTATATGTATTTTAAGTACTGTGAGCACTAATGAGGGTTTGTTTATATACTCTGTGTGTGTGTGTGTGTGTGTGTGTGTGTGTGTGTGTGTGTGTGTGTGTGTGTGTGTGTGTGTGTGTAATGTAATGCCTCTTGAACTTGGTAGCCTCTATTCTTTTTTCCTTTCTGTAAGAGAGGAGCTGTGTAGTATTGTGTATTTATCTGTTGTGTTTTATGTGTCTATCTATCAGTAAGGAGCGTGCCGGTGGAGAGGGATTTCAAATGGGTTTGCTCCAGGCACGCAGACTTTGAGGGGCTTGCCTCTGCACTACGCAAACAGAAGTCCATCCAGACAAGCGACATGAAGAGAGGAATCACGCTTGAGCTGGAGGCAGCAGCGTTGTATTCTGAAGTCACACGAACCATCTCAAAATATTTTGTTCCAGGGACCCCCAGAAGCAAAGATTTGAGTTAAAAATGTTCGCTTCCAAAAAAAAATATTGTAACGTTCCTGGTAACTCATGAGGCAGAGGCTTCTTGCTCGTACAGGGTTCTTTATTATCAGTTAGTTATATTACAACTCTCAGCGGTTGTCACGCTCATAGCTAGCAGCATTCCCTCTAGGCAGTGTCTGGAGACTGACCGCGCATGCTCAGTCTCACCCCGGAAGTATCCCCAACAGCATAGTGTTCCCCAATAACACTCCCACACATCAGTTCCTATCTGTAGTCGAGACACTACCATTGCTCACCACTGTATGTGTAACACTGATTCGCTACAATATATATATAATCAAAGATTTGCACAACTTTTCAAGATTTTTCAAAAATAGAAGACCAACATGCTCATATCTGCTATTTTTAAAGAGCCAAAGAAACACGTTTGGAGGCATATTAACGGCATCTGTTTTAGTTTTCCCCCATGTGAGTCTAATCATTGAAATTACACTTTGAATAATAAAGGAAAAAGCACTTTGAAATGTATTGTAATTATTATTTCTGAATTTAATTAAAAACAATCCCTTTGTATAATGTTGTTTTTGTGATTGCAATCCTTCATCTCTTGAGGAAAAAAGTTTAAACACACAAATTTGGTCTTTAAAACTCAGAGTAGCCAATATTCTTTCCATTACACCAGTGGTTCTCAAAGTGGATTCCAGGGACTCTGTGGGTTCCTTTAGGGGGGTCTAAATTGACCCATACAAGTCTAACTGTAACTGAGTTAAGGGGAGACCTTGACATTTTTAAGTTTGAGAAACACTGCATTACACTGTCCTAATCAGGTATCCATGGCACTGATGTGACATGCTATTTCAAAATGCAATATTGTGCTGAATAGTAAACAAGAAATACCCTTGAACTTTGTAAAAACCATGATTAAATTGTGATGTTGACAGAATTGTGAAGCCCTATGGGAACCTGAAAGAATGAATGACAGATGATTTCAAACAAATGTTTATTTTTTTTTAATCGGTTAAGAGGCCATGCTTTAGAGAATATTTACCATCCTCCTTTTCAATTAGGTATGGGCAACTCCTGTAGCTGTCCTTATTTGGGCATTTTATTTCAAAAAGGCCATGGCAGGGGTCTGCATTCAGATCTGTGACTCTCCTGTCAGGTGGACATCCTAGATGGGGGGCATTTGTATTCACCACAAACCCACTGGGGAAACTGGTGACGTGTGACTTCAGAATACATTGCTGCTGCCTCCAGCTCAAGCGTGATTCCTCTCTTCATGTCGCTTGTCTGGATGGACTTCTGTTTGCGTAGTGCAGAGGCAAGACCCTCAAAGTCTGCGCGCCTGGAGCAAACCAGTTTGAAAACCCTCTCCACCTGCACGCTCCTTACTGATAGATAGATAGATAGATAGATAGACACAAAAAACACAACAGATAAATACACAATACTACACAGCTCCTCTTACAGAAAGGAAAAAAGAATAGAGGCTACCAGTCATAGTTCAAGAGGCATTACATCACACACACACACACACACACACACACACACACACACACACACACACACACACACACACACACAGAGAGAGTATATAAACAAACCCTCATTAGTGCTCACAGTACTTAAAATACATATAATATAATATATAATATTCACTTACTACACTATGGTGATACATCTCCTGACACGGGTGGGTTTAGTCCATGGAAACAGCTGGGGGACACTGTCTGGAACCAGGTATGTCTTGCCAGCCAGGCCAGCCTCAAAACACTCAGGGTTGACGTGCTTTGAACACACCTTTGTGTTTGATGTAATCTGTATGAACATTACACAGAATAAATATGTGTTCCATTGAGCATATAACCACATCACGTTACTGAATTAGCATTTATAAACCTGAACATTTGAGGTCGGGTGACAGCAAGACAAGTTACAGTAACGTTGACGTTGCAAGGGATGTGAGCCTTTACATGGTTGCTACACATGAAATCTTGGTTAAATCTGGTGGGTTTTGCTTCTTAAATATTAAGTCAAAGATGTGCGTTGATATTTCAGCTCGTGTACATTACATAGCATGTATTAATGCAATCTGAAAGCTAGCTAGGCTGTAATGCTAACGTGGTGCTAGATAACGCTAACAGGGGCTAACGCTAAGCAAAATCTTGTTTTACCTGGAAATTCGGTCCAATATCCCTCCGGATTTTCACAATCCATTGTCTCCTGAGTTTGTCGTTAGCTGGGAAACGATGGAACGACAATGATTTGCCAGATTCCCGACGTTTATCAGTTGCAGCCCGGGCACACAGCAACAATACATTGTTGTTGTCGCAACTTTGCCACCCTGTGCGATGACGTAATCCAAGATGGCCGCGCTGTGAATAAGGTCTATAGGTTTCATTACAATGTGCTTTGTTTTCTTACTTCTTTCTATTCTTGTTGTGGTTATTACTTCCTGCTTTGTGGCCACTACTAACCTCACAGACCGTGATCGCCACACTGCTGCCAATGACCATATAGGACACACACACTAATGATTTACGCCCCAAAATGTCCCAACATCATTGAAAATTCAACTTCAGACAAATAGGTGGGATTTAGGCCTGCACACGTGTTACAGCCAGACAGACAGACAGACAGACAGAAATATTGTACTATTTCTTGTTATTTCAATGTGAAAATGTGTTGTATTGCAGCTTTTCAGCTACAGTTTGAACCATGTTATTTATAGCTCATGTTGTCTAATTGGACCCTTTAGGGATGGGTGTGGTGGATTTATCACGGCAGGTCCAGAGCCGTGTAGATAGAAGTGTCCCGACATATCCATTCACTCCAATGGACCAGTTTTTTTACTCTCAAGAGTTCCAGGAAGTAAGGTCCTGGATTAAGCAGCACTGTCGAGTTGCAGCAAAATAGACAGTTTGTGTTGTACTCTGAAAGGGTTTTTCCCCCCTTGAATCAAATTGTACATTATCAGCTTTATTTTAGCATGTAAAAGTAGCGCGAGACCCATTCCTGGCTGTTCATTGGCTAATGAGTCTCGCATTTTGGTCCTCCGCTGATGCCACTCTCTCTAGGACACTAGGCAGGTCCAGCTCGTGGTGCCAATGTGATCACATTGTTTTGCTCTCGTTTTTGGAGCAGTGTATTGACTACTGCAACAATTCCTTGTTAGGATAAAGCCTGTGTGTGTGTGTGTGTGTGTGTGTGTGTGTGTGTGTGTGTGTGTGTGTGTGTGTGTGTGTGTGTGTGTGTGCCCGTGTGTGTGCGTGCGTGCGCCCCTGTGTGTGTGTGTGTGTGTGTGTGTGTGTGTGTGTGAGAGAGAGAGAGAGCAGTGGCGGCTCCAGGCACGTTTTCTTGGTAAAGCTAAGGTCGGGCTGAATTATTCAGTGTTGGGGCTGAGGTGCACTGACTGTATATTCGCAAGGCCAGACGGACGCGCCGTCCGAATCATCACACAGTATCTCCTTAACATAGAACAGTCAATAAGTAAAATAATTGCCATAACATCAAATAAAGTAGCCTAAAATAACAACTATAGATATATAGTTGCTTGACTGGTTTTGACACATAATATGTTTATTAGCCTACTCCCCCCCCCCCCATGACAAAGTCAGTGCATTTTCTAATTTTGTTACATAATGCGGCCACCAGAAAAAATGCAACCCCCGCAATATGTAATAATCTGCGCAATATGTAATAAATTTATTACAAAATGTGTCAAACGCTATTACATATTGCGTTGAGGTGATTTATTACATATTGCGCATTTTATTACATAATGCGCCATTATTACATATTGAAGGTGAGATGTTATTACATTTTGGCATTTTATTACATAATGTGCAGTTATTACATAATGCTTCGTTACAGGGCTTAAAGTCGAGCTGAACCCAAAAATGACTTTTCTTTTCTTTTAGTTCAAATACCTGGGTATGCAGTGCACCTATGTAATAATGTATGCTAAAAAAAATCACAAAAATCAAATTTCTTTAGTTTTTCACACTTTTTCATATCAAAAGTTCATTTTTCAAGATTTCATTGATAACAGAAATCTACAGTTTGCTGACATCACCTAGTACTATCAAATTTCTACCCCATTTCAACCAATCATATCACAACACGGCAGCTGTCAATCAAATCTTCATTTCAGGATAATTTTCTGTTCCAAATGAAGTAGAAAATGGCACCTAGTGCCTGTCATCTGGCAGAATTCCTATCCCATAAACTAACTACTAACTTGGACAGTTGTATGAAACATGAACAAAAAACAAAAACTATAATCTCTAAGAATGCAAAGAAATGTAACTGGCTCGTTAAAACGCGCATTCCAGGAATATCGTATTTACAGAAATATCGTAAAAGGCGCGCGCTTGAGAGCGTGGTTGTCAGGGGTCTCCCCAAGGAGATTCCAGGCGGGCGGGCAGCACCCATGCATCGGATTGTCCGCTCGCTCCACACGAAGCAGCTGGCTGCCTGGTACTCCGCGGATCCCACTCGCGTAGCACGACAATACGCTGAATCCCACTCGATTTGGGGGTGGAACACGCCATGATTGACCAATGCCAAAGCCAGTCGACAGAATTGTCAAATCAAATCATCGACATGATACTATGACCCGCCTCTCAACTTGTCATCTCAGACAAATTATGTTTTCAGTCTGAAACGGACTGCGACGCACGTGACGAACGGGTTCAGTTCGACTTTAAGCCCCGCCTAGCCCCGCCCTAGTGTGTGAGAGAGAGAGAGTTTGAGAGAGAATGAGTGAGAGAGAGAGAGAGAGAGAGAGAGAGAGACATGTTTGTTTATCAGAACAGAGACATGAATGATTGGATGTGATTGAGTTTAATTAACTCATTCACCGCCAATGACGTCTTTGACGTGTTATCAGCAATGGCCTTCCCCGCCAAGGACGTGTTTGATGTGTTTTTGTTTTTATTGGTGCAGCGCCTGCAGCAAACACTTGCCCAGCCTGTCACACAGACACAGGTCCCTGCCTTCAAAGGGTAGCCGACAGCACGCGATCAAACACATACCGCAGCTGTTGTTTTGAAATTGAGCAAGAGGGAAAGCAGAGAACGGGTAACGCTTCCTTGTGCAGACAGGAGAAACGCCATTGAAACGCCGAGCTGGAGTCGCCTTCCTCTGTGCCAGCCAGGAGAAAACGGGAGAAAGTAATCAAGAGATGTGTTTGATCATCGGAGGAATGAGGAAATGATCGATCAGTTTGCGAGGGCGGTGAGGACGTGTTGAATAGCCGAGGGGAAAACGGGAACGATCATAGATATGACAGGGAGACATGGACGAGGACGGTGTACCAGAACAAATCAAAATAAACACAGGAACAGCTAGGCAGCAGCGGGCAGAAGGCACTCACAGCAGCCCGCTGTCCTTCTCAAGAGCTCTTCAGTTGGTTCATGAAATCGCTGGGCTGCTCGCCCTCCAGTGTTGCTCCTGGCCAATCCCAGCGCCACAGGGCGTGGTTATTGCTTATCCTATGTTGGGTTAGAAATCTAAAAGGGGGATCGTGTGTGTGTGTGTGTGTGTGTGTGTGTGTGTGTGTGTGTGTGTGTGTGTGTGTGGGTGTCTGTCTGTCTGTCTGTCTGTCTGTCTGTCTGTCTGTCTGTCTGTCTGTCGGTGTGTCTGTCTGTCTGTCTGTCTGTCTGTCTGCACACTCACACCGAGTAAACTGTATTGTTGAATGTAAAAAAAAAGCACTTCATGTGTGTATATATATATATATATATATATTTTTTTTTTGTCATTTGTGTCCTAACGAATAATATTTACATGTCTGATGTCAATACAGTTCAAAATAAAAGAATTGAGAGTGAGTTATGCCTGAGATTGTGCCATTTTACAAAAATGCTTTTTTCTCCCTTTTCTCTTCCCAGACAGGCTTTTTTGGTGAACATGGGGTGTATAAAAAGGGTTATAAGTAGAGTACAGAACATGCTAAAAGCTAACTTTCTTTTTGGGGGTGAAAGTAGAGACTTAGATCTTCATTTCGAGGTATTGGACATCACTGTAGTCCTAGTACAGAATTTACTGTGGGTCTTGAAAGATGACCAAACATTATGGAAATACTTGGCCTGTGCCAAAAATGCCAGTCAGATATTGGCAGTGAATGAGTTAAGAAGCTCTTTCTGGCTGTCAGGTGGCTGACTCTTTGGCACGCTGTTCTTATGTTTATGCCAAGTCAGAAAGATTGTACACAATGGAACATTGCTGAGAGCATACTCACCTCATCCATTACAGTTTGCTATGGCAGCACACAGTCAATCAAAAAAAAATCAAAAAACTAGAGCGCATAGTCAAAAAAGCATCCAAGATTAATGGCACCCTCTTCCATCAGTTGAATCACTATATCTCAAACGCACAATCAAAAGGGCAAATAAAATGATCTCTGACCCCTCTCATCCTGCTCACCACCTGTTCCAACTGAAGCCCTCTAGGAGGCGCTATAGATCCCTGACGATCATCAAAACATCCCGTTTTGAAAACAGCCCCCCCCCCCCTCTCTCTCTCTCTCTCTCTCTCACACACACACACACACACACACACACACACACACACACACACACACACACACACACACACACACACACACACAGGCTTTATCCTAACAAGGAATTGTTGCAGTAGTCAATACACTGCTCCAAAAACGAGAGCAAAACAATGTGATCACATTGGCACCACGAGCTGGACCTGCCTAGTGTCCTCTAGAGCAGTGGTTCCCAACCTTTTTACACCAAGTACCACCTGAGAAAGTAGTTGGCTCTCCAAGTACCACCATATGACCGACGTTAAAATACAGTCTATTCAGCTATGCACAGTTCACGCAGGAGGCAAATTTATTCCAACCTGCAGCCTATGTGCAACCTGCAGCAGCTGCACTTGTGCTGGGTTGACTGCTGTCTTCACCTCCTTGTGCTTCATCATTGCTGCTCTCCTCTACTACAGCTCTTTTACAATTCCCTCCCTCCCGTTTTTCCCACACACACACACACACACACACACACTGCAATGGGGAAGGACTCTGAACACTTAACTTAAAGGAACACTCCGTCAATTTTCAAGCAGCTTTATCTACAAAATCAGTTGCTCTAAACCATTTTGCAGGCATTCATTTAGTTTGACAGTTATTAATAGGCATCTCGCACACTACGCACACTCAATTCACTGATGACATAATCACTGATGCCATCATCATTAGATAATTAGGGCAATCACCTAATTAAAAAATCGGGCTCTGTCAGGTCACCCGCACGGGTGTTCTTTACACCCCCTGAAAGTTTCAGCCCGATCATATGTAAAACGGCATAGCTGTGGCTCACTCACTGATTCTGCTCACTCACACACGCACACACGCGGACACTTCTAAAATTATAATAAGATTGTAGACCAGTGATGTCATTCAAATGACATATTGTCTATTGTGCCACTGCCAGTCTTTATACCCTATACTATAATCTGCCTAACTGTTCTGAGCTTTCCTCCATGCTGTACCCTAATAAAACTCCAATGACCTTGTGGTGTGGTCATGGAATGATTCATCCATCGATCCATCCATCCATCCATCCATCCTTCCGTTCATTCATAGACAGATTGTTTTGTTTTATTTATTCATAGACAGATTGTTTTGTTTTTGTTTGTAATAATCTAACCAGCTGGAACTGTGACAGCGTCACCCTACTCCAGGCTTGTACATAGTGATTTGTTGTATAACGTAAAGACATTCTTTCACTAAAGTTTTCAAGACAAGAAAAGAGATTGGGTACAGACAACATGTGTTGGAATATAACCAGCTTTTGCTTTAAATAAAAGTGTTGAAACAACATTGCTCCATGACTGGCTCTACATAGTGATTTATTTCTTCCAGAAACAGCAACCACAATCAGTTTCCTAAAGTTGTCGTCGCTAAAAACCATTTTTATCTCATATCTCAGAAAAGCGTTAGGGTTTGATTAATGGAGACAACAAGATGATTAAGTCGGAATCTCAAGGTAATGTGAGGAAACGAATAATTAGCAGCCGCAGACATTCTTTGACTTCCGTAATTACGTGTCAGATGAACATTTTTGCATTTGTTTGAGGCTGTCAAAACTCTCTAAAGCTTATTTTCCATTTAAACGTAAAACCCTTAAAGACAAATTAGTGATTAAAGCTTTTGAGACACAAAAGGAGAGTTTTTGAAAGCTACTTCATCAGTTTTGAGGCTGTAAAAGGATAGTTTACATTTGTGACGTTCACAGCAGCCCGTTCTCATTCCCACCACGTCCAGATGTGAGGATTTGTCAGGACCCTTGGTGTCCCTATACCGACTACAAGGTACTCTTTCTTCTCAGAAACCGACATTGCACGCAAAGGTGAACACTACGTGACGGGCACCTAACTAACTAATCACAGTTCAATCAGGAGAGACTAGAGACCAAAGAATGAATAAAATAATATGTATTACAATAAAGTGAATGATGCATTACAGAAAGAATGATGAGAATAAGGTATTGTTATTAGTCTTTGGCGGTTAGACACCGCAGGGAGATCTTGAGAGAGCTGCATCAGAGCAGCATCCAGATATATCCCCCTGTGGAGTCTAGGTACTGGTGGTGCTGGTGATCTCCTTCCGAGACTCATCATGAGACTTTTCCGACTGAAGAATCGGATAGGTCTGTGATGACCGGGAGGAGAGGGGGAGGAGGAGGGTGCGAGACTGATAGCAGCGGTGTTGAGAGGCTGAATGAGACAGGAAAAACACATTTAAGGAAACCACCTCCAAGCGATTGGCTTACGATGGGGGTGAGAAGCAATGTGGTAGGCTCACTGGAGGTGTGTGGGGTGAGAGGTGATGTGAGCAGTGATGTGACACTATGCTATTGGTTAGAAGAGACTAGGCGGCAAGCAGCTGATTATTCAATTGAAGCCCGGAAATTGACAGCTTATTATGAGCTTGTGAGTAGATTGAAGGGTGGAGATATAAGAAGTGAATTTAGAAAGTGTAAAATATTATAGTCTTCCTGACTGAACTACATTACAATCAGGAAAGACTACAGATTCCAAAAATCTTTATTGAATCAAAGCATTTGACATAGACTCCATTTGAATAGTCTCTCAAGCCAGACTGTCTCTTCTACATTCTGTGAATGCATCATATAAAGTCATAACTTCACGACCACAGAGCCTGGTCAAAGGAAGTTGGGGGGGAAACCCGCTTCAGACCGGAGGAAGTTCGAACCATCACCTGCCTTTAGGCGTGTGAAGTGCGGATATCAAGAGGAGTCGGATCTTGCATATAAAAAATTGTTTATTTTATTTCCTATTAGTTTACAATTTGAAAATTAGGGGAAAAGGGAGGTGGAACAAAGTTCATGTGTGGCGAGTGTCTTTCTCTCAAGTGGCATCTGCCAGGTGCTGCGAATCAGGCCCTTATGAGCCCTGACGCACTGATGTCCCACGCAGTGGTGTGTCCAGACTGTTTTGACCAGGGTGGCACAAGAGGGGCACAGACTTTTGAAGGGGTGGCCAGGAAGGGATCCTTGGCGCCGCCAGCAAGGGCGGTGCCGAAGAAAATCTGATGTTTTTTCGACTTTTAGCCAAAAAACACACGCACTCGATCGCACTGTGCACGGCTGCACGCACACGGCACACGTCAGAATAGCGTTAATTTACCATGTTCGTCCCAACTAGACTACATATATCTACTTTAACATTACAGTGTCATGTTCCTGTGTTTAAAGCATAATTTAAGAGAGAGGTGAAGGGCCTTCATCACCACTAGTATCTGTGTCTGAGTCTACAAAAACATAAGTTGCCATTAGAATGATAATAAAATCAACCTTTTTTAAGTAAGCTAACGGGCATGTTACCCATGATTATTGTACTTCTACACCAGTGGTATGCACCCTTACCCTAGTCAGGAGCCACATTGACAAAGAAAAATCTTTCCTTTCCTCCCTTTGTTTTTTTTAGATTATTTATTTATTTATAGTAGGACTTAAAAGAGCCACAACTACAGTACCCATAAAGGAGGTGCATGTGGCTCTCGAGCCTTGGGTTGAGTACTGTATCACGATTTCAGACGGACAAGCCCGTCTTTTATTGTCACACATGCACGGAGGGCCACAAACACACACATGCTGACGGTGGCCGGTGAAATTTGTCCTCTGCATTTAACCCATCCTGGCTTTGTCCTTTCCTCCGGGGGGCAGGCCAGGAGCAGTGGTCGCTTTCTCGTACAGCGCCCGGGGACCGACTTCGGATGTTGTCGTCACTGGTCGGATGACGATGACGATCTGATCTTCTGCATGTTTTTAGTGGGGGGGTTATATACGGAGGAACCCCCCTGGGGGAGCACGGGGAGAACATGCAAACTCCACACAGACAGAAAGGCCCTTACGACGAGATACCCCACCTGGGCAGTAGGCACTGAAGATATGGGGGGGAACACAACCACAGCGCCCGCAGTGTCCCAGGCGAGAATCGAACTCAGGACCTTCTGACTGCGAGGCGACAGCTCTACCACTGAGCCACCGTGCTCCCACAGTATCACAGTTATATCACAGTTCTACACACATAATTGACAAGTTTCAACTTTAGTTGCAATGTCTGGCAATTAACCACAATTCCATTGACATCAAGGCAATATCAAGATAACTGTTTAGGTTACTAAAGAGAAATCTGGAACTATTAGGATTTGACAGTACTGTATATACATACCCACACATACAGCTGGGGGCTCCTGCTGTCAAGCTGCTGGCTTGACTCATCTGACTGACAAGGAGGAGAGCTTGTTGCTGCTCTCTCCTGCAGCTCTAACTGTGACTGACTGGTAGCAGTGCTGCTGGCTGCTCTGTCCTGCTGTGCAGTTTTTAATTTCTTTGTTTTGATGGAGAAGAAATCCTCAATGTTCTGATTTCTTTTCATACTGTAATGGTCACATGAAGACATACTGTATGTCACTTTATATCTCTTGCACAACAGATTTCCTTGTGCATGCATGGATACATTTGACATGCTCACATCAGGCCTACAAAGTTACACAAGACAGATGTACATAGCTAGCATTAGTATTGACAACCAAACAATGACTGACGACAGGTTTGCTCATGTTAGCAACTAGCAAGCTGAGATGAAAAGACACCTGCACCACATTATCACGTAGCCTAGCACACAGGTTTATTGTCCGTTTACTCTGTAGCAGGCTTTTAAAGACAGGGTGAAGTTTCAAGTCTACCGTAACATGTCATGATATTTTTTTTAGCGAGGGTGCTTAATTTCAAAGTGAAAATCTCCTTGTTTGTTGGCAGGTACGTATGAGGTATGTTGTCTTTCTTTAAACCACTGGCACAGTAGCTATGTCATGTCTATCAAAGAGTCTACTCATGCATGCCACAATAAATAAATAGTATAGAGGAGACACCTGGTTCATGCAGCCGCCAGGAATCAGACAGAGGACGCTTCACTTCAATCTTCTTCTCTGGGGCTTTCAGCAGGCTAGACACTACTATGGCTCATTACTGCCTCTCAGGTTTAAGACTGGATTGTGCCTATACACGGAAGCTTGGTTTACTGACTGGGCAGAGAGCCAATCATATGGGGTGGCACCTGGGGTGGCCAATCAGATTCTAGGGGTGGCCCGTGCCACCCCAGGCCACTCCCTAGACACGCCATGACCCAGCCAGGCGCAGACTGCATAATCGGGCACGTCGGGCAAATGCCCGGTGGCCTGGCCTGCAAAAAAAAAATCTGGTGCCCGCAGTCAGGCCACTCACTGAACAGCAGGCCAGGTGCCGCCTACTGGTTTACTAATGGTTTTATTACTTTATTAGTTAGTCTGAAGTAATAATTACACTTCAGGGTTAAAGTGGGTGCATCTCATTGTAAAATTGGACTCGGCCCAAATTGGGCTTCAAACGGCCCAAATTGGGCTTTCCAACGGCCCAAATTGGGCTTCAAACAGCCCAAATCTGGCTTCAAACGACCCAAATTGGGCTTCAAACGGCCCAAATTGGGGCTTCAAACGGCCCAAATTGGGCTTCAAACGGCCCAAATCTGGCTTCAAACGGCCCAAATTGGGCTTCAAACGGACCGTGCGTCGGCCCGTATCGGCCTGGCCTGCTTGGTATCTAATCCCTGGCCTGAATTATGATCCCAGTCCGCTGCTGCGGCGCAGCCACGGTGTTGTCCAAGGTGCTGAAAGTGACAGCAGGTTAATTTGACAATCAAAACTGTAACAAACTCCGGGCCGACGAAACGATTAACACGTTCATCACTCCAATTCCATATGATGGAGCAGCTGAATAGGTCTTCTCAGAATACTATTAAAAGGTAAGCGAATGGAGCATGCTCTTACTTTTCTATCACGGCCTTGGAACACTTCATCCACTCGACCCATCCTCCACATATGTCGTGGTAACCTCTCATCATGAACTACAACGAAATCACCGAGCTTGAATGAAGTTGATTTCACATTTCTGGTGCAGTGAGCGGAACGCAGCTCCATCAGATATTCCCTTTTCCATTTGTTCCAAAGCTCACCCACCAGTTTGCGGCAGTAGTTCCAGCGTTTCGTCAGTTGCTCTCCATCCACCTTCCTGGTGTCGGTAACCTGAACAGGATGCGAGGGTAAGGTGCTTATTCTTTGTCCAATCAGGAAATGAGCTGGGGTGAGCGGTGATGGGTCCTGAGAGTCAGTATGCAAATAGGTAAGCGGCCTTGAATTGATTACTGCTTCCACTTCTGTTACCAAAGTTTGCATTTCTTCGTATGTCAGATAGGCCTTTCCAAGGACCTTTCTGATGCAGGTTTTGACAGAGCGGACAAGACGTTCCCACATCCCGCCCCACCATGCAGCTCTTTCCACTATGTATTTCCATGTGATTTTCCTTCCAGAAAAGACACTTTTCATTTTTCTCCCTTCATCACATTCCACATTTCCTATAAATCCTGTTCTGCTCGTTTACATGTTTTTGCATTGTCGGAATAGATGGTTGTGCAGATTCCTCTTCTTGCAATAAATCTCCGGAATGACAGCAGAAACGCATCTGTGGATAAGTCAGAAACTAACTCCAGATGGACAGCTCGAGTAACCGCACATGTAAACAGGGCGATATAAGTTTTCTGTCTGTTTGGTTTAACAAGTAAGGGACCAGCAAAATCTACACGCACTACCTCAAATGGCTGGGCTTCTGTAATGCAATCACGTGGCAATGGTGCAAAGGGTTGTTGGCCAGCCTTAACTTTACTTTTGCGACATATCAAACATTTTTCTATAAATTTCTTTGTGGTTTGTCTACCTCTTACAATACCTTTCTCTGACTTGGGTCAAAGTGTCCTGTAAACCAGAGTGCATGACGTCATCATGGGACCTATTTATTAACAACTCTGAGAACTTGTCCTCTGATGGCAGAATCCACGGATGTTTTTGGCAGTAAGCCCAGTTTGCTTTTTGCAGTCTGCCTCCGACTAGCATGATTTTATTTTCATCCAAAAAGGGTTTCAAGGTGAGAAATTTTTATGTTCTATCCAATTCCCCTTTTGTTTCCAGTCGTCTCATTTCCTTGGAGAAACATTTAATTTGTGTCAGCCTAATCCAGTATTTCTCTGCTGCTTCAACCTCCTGAGCGCAGAGCTCTCCTCGCTGCTTTTCTGTGTTGCGCAAATTGTGCACAAATCTCTTTGCCCATGCAGTTACTCTAAGCAACTTGTTTAAACTGCTATAATTGTTCATTGTTAGAATGGGCTCAATTACTGAACAAACATCCTCTCCATCTTCTGTTATTTGATTTTGAGTGATACACTCACCAGTTGGTAGAGGCGTGTTCATTTCCTCTGCAAATGTTACGTCGGCTGATTTTAACCAACTCGGTCCATTCCACCACAGCTTGTCATTTGGAAGTGAAGTCTGAACTGAGTCCACGGGTCCCGTGATCTGCAGGATTTTCTATTCCCTTGCAATGTCTCTAGTTCTCTGGCAGTGTGAGACTCTGAATCTGCCCTACACTCTGTTAGCCACAAACGGCTTCCACTGCTTTGCTGTGCTCTTGATCCAATGAATGGTGATCATCGAATCAGTCCAGAAATGACACTTTACATTGTTCAGATCCAAGATCTTGCTCAGATAATGACCAAGTCTGGCACCGATGAGAGCTCCCAACAGTTCCAGTCGGGGCAAAGTCTCTCTTTTCAGTGGAGCCACTTTAGTTTTGGCAGAGATTAAATTCACAGTACCTGTTCCATCTGGTTTGGTTGTGCGTAAATACGCAGCGGCACAGTAGGCTCGCTCACTAGCATCACAAAACACATGAATTTCTTGCATTTCTTGGGAATCTTCATTTTGATCAATCTGTTTGTCATAACGTCTGTTGATGGACACTTTACTCACATTTTGCAATTCCTCGCACCACTCTTTCCAATATGCGGCCAAATCCGTCGGGAGCTCTTCATCCCAGTCCAAGCCTCTTTCCCACATTTCTTGAAACATGATTTTTGCTCTGATAATAAATGGAGACAAGAAGCCAATGGGATCGAATATTCTTGATACTGTTTGGAGCACTGTTCTTTTTGTGAGTTGTTTGTCCTTCACGTGATTTATCACATCAGTCATTTCAAATACGAAATCATCTGTTTCACTTTTCCAGACGAGGCCTAGAACCTTTAATGGAGTGGAATCCTTCACCTTTTCTTGTTGTTCCTGTGACCATTCTTGTTGTAGTTCAGGACTGTTTGTTTTCCACTTACATAGATCCATTCCCGCAGGGGTCACCAACCTTTTTGAGGTCGAGGGCTACCTGAAGGGTAGAGAGTCATGTGGGGGGCTACCTGTTGAAATTTGCTCGATTTACCTTTAAATAATGAGTATTATGCGTTTAATCGAGACATACACTCTTTTCTTTCACTGTTGTGAAGAATAACTCTTCCTCCCACTCCTCTTGAAATTGGTAATGTTTTTTCTTTCACTTTTCTGCCATTGTTCTTGCTTTCCATCATTTAGCTTAGCCAACTGATATAATCATTGGCAGCTGGCAGTCGCACTGTTGCAGAGTGAATGACGTAGTGACGTAACGTAAAACTAAACTTTGACCCCAGCCCAGGTGGATCAAAATAGTTAATCAATAATTAATTATACACAGACAATAAATTATACACAGACAATAAACGTTTTTAAAACGTATGCATTGTTAAACCAATTATTTTCTACATTTGTGTGTTATTGTGGGAAGGGAGGAGAAAAACAAATACAAAATAATTTTTCTGATTATATTTTTTTGTTTTGTTTTTTTGTTTTTCCTTTCTTTCCCCTGTGTCTGAGCCTGTTTGTCTGTTTTGTCTTGTTTGTGTAAAAAAAAATAAAAAAAAAATTACATCTTTCTGAACGTGGCCTGCGGGCGCCACAGAGCCGTGCTCCGCTGCTGCTTCACTGTTGTTGGCTCCACTTATAAAATCATCAACATAAAGACATTCTCTTATTGTTTGTACAATTTTGGGATTTTCTTCTTCATGCTGTTTTAGATGGTGTCGTACAGTAGCCGCCAACAGAAAGGGGCTCGATGACACTCCAAACGGGACTCTTGTCATCCTGAGTGTCTTTACTTTGATCTCCGTTTGTGACATCGGCTTGTCATCTGTCCAGAGGAATCGCAGTGCGTCTCTGTCACCTTTGTCCAGGGAGATTTGCAGAAAGGCTGACTTAATATCTGCCATTAAAGCTATTGGATATTTTCTGAATTTAATCAGGACGCTCAAGAGGTCAGGATTTAAATTGGGACCTATAAGTAGCCACTCGTTTAATGAGCAGCTATTTTTTTCATGAGAGGAGGCATCAAATACAACTCTTAATTTCGTTGTAGCTCTTTCTTCCTTTATGACTGGATGATGTGGTAAATAATACACTGGGCCGTTTGTCTCATTATCATTCACCATTTCCACTATGTCTTCTTTTAAATAGTTTTGAATGACTTCATCATACCTGTCAAAAAGAGTTGGATTATTTTTTAGCCTTCTCATTAGATTATCAAATCTGTTTTTTGCTGTAACATAATTTGGAGATATAGATACATGCTCATTTTTCCAGGGCAGTCGGAATTCATATCTGCCGTCAGCAAACTTCACAGTTTCTTCAAATCTTTTCAGAGCTGTTTCATCTGTCTCGGGATGTAATTCTTCTTTACATATTCCGAGTGATTCTAATTCCCAGAAGCTGCGCAACTGGTTGGAGAGTGCTTGATCTTGCTCAACACAGACGTGCAGCGATTCAATGTCAACAGCTTCGGTGACAATGTTCAGTGTGGTGACCTTTCCTTGCACCATCCATCCAAACTGGGAGCTGCGCTTGCGATCACTGTGTCTGTAGGGGGATTTTGGGCAGTCTGCTGTGCATTTTCCTGTCTCCCTTCTGTGTGTGATCCTTGTTGCCTGGCTAATTGAGGGCAGACTACTTTGTGGTGTCTTCGTCCACATTCTTCACAGATAATTCCCTGCGTCTTGCAATTGCGCGCTATATGTCGGCTTCCCAAACACGCAAAACACTTGCCTTCTTTTCTTAGTTTTTCTCTCCTCAGTTCAAGAGTCAATTCTGTACAGTTCTTAGATCTATGATTGCTTCCTCCACAGAATATGCACTTCGGCTCATCTCTGATGCTGGCAGCGTAAAATGAGGCTGTAGAGGCTGTGTAAGATCTCCTTTTTTCCGGTACTCTTTTCTCCACATTGGATTTTTCCCATTGCTTTTCTTTATCAGGTTGTTGCACACTTTGGGTGAGATTGGCTGTCCTTTCACGACTTTCAACTTCCTTTTGAAAATACATCATCAGGCCTTTTACACAACTGGACGTGTGTTCTTCTTGTTCACTACCGTTTTGACGGATGATAGAAAACATCATTTCAAATTGAGAAATAAAATGTGACAATTGGAGGTCACAGTGGGGGGAGGACTTCCTCTCCCCAAAGGGGACGAAAGGCCATGAAGAGGTTAATGTTCCACCAGGATGTCAGTTAATGGGTTCAACAGATGGTTTGGTTCTGGTTATCAGTAAGACTCCTTTTAAACTGTTATCTAAGGATGGTCTGTTAACCTTTAATGGATATATGGTCTCTGCTCAGTCAATTTGGGGACAAGTCTGGAAAAGATTACAGGTTTATGGTGTTTTTCTAAAACAAATGGCTACGAGAACATTAACAAAAGTGGGGGGACATTCCACGAGGACGAGGTGCCCGCAGCATGCAGGCAGAATCATTGTGAGAAGGTTCACAGTACTATATATTTTTAAGAAACTAGTGAGTGATGTTTTTCTTTGATGCTTGATTATTATTGCTCATTATTCAATCTTCTTGTTGCTTTTTGATATTATGTTTATAGTATTCACTTAATTGCAAGTATTTATCATTTAACTTGTATTAGAATACTATTCAGTTTACTTATAGAATAGTACTAATTTTTACTAATTACTTTTTATATTGTATTGCATTGATGCATATTGTGACTATATATCTTACAGATTGACTGAGTGGATTTGATATTTTATGAAATAAAGTTGGGATTATAAACTCGATGCCCACAGAGAAGGAGAGGACTTATTTTAAGGCTTTGGTGTGAGAAGAAGGGCCCCAGGATTCGAATCTCATTGGGCCAAGGCTTTGGTCTCGGGGAATGAACACATTAAAATTGTGATTATGAATTAACCAAATATATGTATAATTAAAAACTTCTTTTTCAGGTCAGTTGAAAGGATTTCTTAGTTATTTTCTTTTCATTTTAATTTTAAATCCAGCTATTTAATAAACTGCTATGCTTGACTGCTTGCTTGTAAAAATTAAGAAACCATTTGGATTGCATCCGTGGATTTCTGATCCAAATTGGGTTTTACCTAGACGGGCCTAAATGGGGTGAGATTAGCTCATGACAGCGTTTTTACTTAACCCCTATGGTTGAGAGATTTCCGTCTGCTCACCGATTCTGTGACAATTGGATCTTTATTGCAATGTTGTAAGCTTTTGCTATGTATAACGCTGTGTATGGAATTTAAATGTATCAAAGCTGGTAAATATTAGTAAATGTATTGACAGTTGTTTTATTATCAAGGAAAGTTATTAGATGACTATTAGTGCATGTGTACTTCTGCTAAAATGCCATGACATATGATGAGGGTCCCAGAGGAAGAAAAAACACGCCTACCAAGGAGAGGGGGACGGCTAAGGAAGGCACGCCTACCAAGATCCTCCCAGCAGGGAAGTGGTTAAAAACCAGACTGAGAGGAGAACACAGGGTGCTTTTTCCATCTTTTGATCTCTGCTCTCTACAACTGGTTCTGGTTGTGGCCCACGGGAGAAAGAAGGTTGAAACTGGACCCAGAAATTTCTGTTTGTTGGTATGCATATTGTTTATTGATTACTTGATTCTGCTCTGTATACTGCAATTATTTCTATATAAAAGAACATTTTATTATCAGAAAATCATTTTGTCATTCTGGTTTTGTCATAAGTTGAAATCAATTGGACACGTGGGAAAAGTATTAACAACCTTTAAATCACCTTCTGATCGGAGGCCAGGTGCTGTCCTTGGGGACAGGGGCCGGACTGGACTTCAACTTTTCCCACAACACGGATGAACTGCAAAGCCATTTCTTCTGGTATCATTTTCATGAGGATTGGGCAGAGCAAGTTGCCATAAGTGTCTGAGACTACTCCCATCGAGTCTAAGCTGCGTACTTGAATCTCGATGTCATCATATAGTCTGCGTAAAGCTGCTACATCACAGGCCCTTTTAACTGGAGTCAGATTTAACAGTTTGTTCATATGTGCATTTATAATAAGATCTTTACGCCCAAATCGGCTGAAAAGCATTTTTTTTGCATTGTCATAATTTTCGTCTGATAAAGCAAGTCCCGCAACTACATTAGCTGCTGTTCCATATAGAAATGATTTCAAATATGTAAATTTATCAGACTTGGTTAGACTTGCATTATTGTCAACAGCCGTCTCAAACTGGCTCCAGAAACTTTGCCACTGGCTGACATCTCCGGAAAACTTCTCAATGATTAGTTTAGGCAACTTGACTGTTTGTCTTCTCACCTCACTGTTTGAGTGTCGAGAGGAAGTGGTTGAAGTTGTGCTCTCCTTGTCCTCCGCATTTCTCCTTAGGATGCGCTTTATCCTGGTTTTTCTTGACGTGATTCCGTCCAGGTATTCAAAGGTTGTGTTAACCTCCTCTTCCAAATCATCCACTTGTGTTTCCACTTCAATTTCACGGTCACTTTCCAGTAAAGTTGCCTCTCTCACCGTCAGTTGTTCCAGGTATTCTTCCAACAGATCCATGCTGGGATTTTCTTTACCAACCTCCTGATCAATCTTGTTTAAGAGTCTTGTCGTAGCAGCTCGTACTGCTCCCCTTAATTTCTTCTGTCTTTGCAGGTTCGACATTGTTGATTTGTCCTGGTATCCACGTCTTCAGCTTTCATTAATCCTTTTTTGTCTTTGATTCTTCCCGGGTCTTCGGCACCAAATGTGAAGTGCGGATATCAAGAGGAGTCAGATCTTGCATATAAAAAATTGTTTCTTTTATTTCCTATTAGTTTACAATTCTAAAATTAGGGGAAAAGGGAGGTGGAACAAAGTTCATGTGTGGCGAGTGTCTTTCTCTCAAGTGGCGTCTGCCAGGTGCTGTGAATCAGGCCATTATGAGCCCTGACGCACTGATGGTCCCAGCTGCGCGCAGCCACGGCGCTGTCCAAGGTGCTGAAAGTGACAGCAGGTTAATTTGACAATCAAAACTGTAACAGCTTGTTTGGGTTAATTTGCCCACGAGGTCCATCCCCACTAGCTCAAGAGGTTCGGTCACCTGAAATATAAGCAAACAGTGAATAATAAACACTGAGTGACCACTGTTTAATCCTGGTGAAGTAATTGTGTCATACAACTTACAACTATGGGGCTGTACTGCTGTTTCTCTTTGATAGAGGACCTTTTCTTCTGGCACTCTGGGCACTCGGCAATCTAATGTGTATAAAACATCAGATAGGACACACAGTTAACACATTGACTGCCAGCCGTTTTTTTCTTGCTGTAGGTAGCTTCTGCCAAGCCGTTTTTTGAGGATTGTGGCTCATTTTACAAGAGCCGAGGATTCTTTTCTGCTTGGAGTTTGTGAACATACAATATCTCAAAAGTACTAATAGAATGTGTACTTTCTCTGTCTAAAAGAGTTAGTTTGTAGAGTTAGTAGTTATGTAAGCATTAGCAGTTGAATACAGCATGGTTTTAGCGTCAGAAAAAATATTCAGAGATAAACGGCTTTTTGTGAAATTCGATAGAACAGTCACTTTAACCATTCATTTTTGGCTCTCTCTCTCTCTCTCTCCCTCCCCCTCTCGCTCTCTCTCTCTCTCTCTCTCTCTCTCCCTTCCCCTCGCTCTCCCTCCCTCTCTCTCTCTCTCTCTCTCTCTCTCTCCCTCCCTCTCGCTCTCCCTCCCTCTCTCTCTCTCTCCCTCCCTCTCGGGAGGGAGACGCACTAGGTTTAATCCTAGTGAGAGGGGGAGAGGGAGAGAGAGAGAGAGAGAGAGAGAGGGAGGGAGGGAGAGAGAGAGAGCGAGAGAGAGAGAGAGAGAGAGGGAGAGAGCGAGAGGGAGAGTTGCTTCAACTCCTCCCTCCGTGGGCGTTCTTCTTGGCTGCAGCGGCCGTCACAGTCTCAGTGCTTTGCTGCTGTCCTGTGCCTGTGGCTGCGCGGCCGCTGTTTGAGGAAGTCGGCATGGACTCGCTCGCTTCTTGGAGTTTTGGTTGAGAGAAGCTTTTGCGATTCTGGTCATATTTATGCTGCGTGTTTCAAAGTGTGTTCCACCTGTAATCTATTATGTAAATTTGCAATCCCGCATCGCCAGCAATCAGCGCGAAAAAGAAAGCGTTTTCCCCCATCCATTTTCATGAGAATGGCTGGGGTGAGAATGGCGTGACAAGTTAAAAAAATGCTTGCCTTCCTCTAGTCAGGAGAGCACTGTTGCCACTTAGTGGGTCGGTGGAATGGGTTGTAAACGTTCGGTGGCTCCAATAATTATATAAGAGATGTAAAAGGGTTAGATGCACATCCCACGGTCAAAAAAAAAAAAAACATTTTTTTGACGACTCAACTCGTCGTTGGCAGTGAACAGCTGGATTGTGTTTGACGACTCAACTCGTTCTTGGCAATTAACGTGTTAAGCCCAATATACATTTTAGGGTGCCATCAAAAATGTTGGCTTTTAATTTATGTACTCACCCATTTGCTGATGTCTGCCTTCATCCCAGGCCAGTAGTACCTCTTCACAAGGGCATCATGAGTTTTGTCCACCCCAAAATGGCCTCCAATGTCGCTAGCGTGGAACTCTCTGAAGAGATTACTTGCCTCTTCAGGAGTCTTTACCACCTTGGCCCAATGGTGCTGCTGCACATCCTTCTTGCGTCTACAAAAGTAGTGCAGCTCCCCACAGGGCCGGTTCCAGAACAAGATGACGAGGGGTGCATCCTACACAGCAAAATCTGTGGTGTGAATTAGTGTTAATTTTTCAGTGAAAATTATTCTGAGTTAATGAGTGTTGATTTGGCTGTACTTTGCACACCTGCAGTGTTTAAAATCGTCTGTAGGTAGTGCTATCTGAGCGAGTTGAGGGTGGACACCTGGTTGAGTCAATTTCACATCCGGTCTGGTAACCTCCATCTTTCTTTTCCGAAAATACACTGAACCATTAGCAGCGATTAGCATGGCTAACGTCTACAATGTTTTGCTTTATAAAGGTACGTTTAGGTGAATGTATTTACTTATAAGGGCAAACTCGTACATAAAACAATGTATTAACGGTTAGCGCAATGTTAGCCGTTCAAATGTGGCAATGTACTGTAAAAGCTAGCGTTAGATGCTTATGGATTTGCTAAATGACGACGAGCTAACGCTAGCTAAGACACACGTGAAGCCAACAGCTAACATTACATTTGTCTCGATAGAATGTAATGAGGTGAGCACAATGTTATGGTCGAATGCGTCAATGCAATTCAACGTTAGATGCTCATGGCTTTGCTAGCATTAATTGCTAACGCTAGTTGAATGCACATGTACGGTAGTTTACTCATGGCAGGCCAGACTGTTACAACACACTCATGCTGACGGTGGCCGGTGAAAAGTGTCCTCTGCATTTAACCCATCCAGGCATGTCCTTTCCTCCGAGGGGCAGGCCAGGGGCAGTGGTCGCTTTGCCAGGAGCAGTGGTCGCTTTGTACGCAAGGTAATACCCGTTTCTCTTTCAGTAAATGGTGATGTCTCAACTTGCCTGAGTGCTTCGGGAATTTAAGGTAAAAACGTAGTTAGTAGTGAGTGCATTTAGCTCATAGTAATGTACCTCTGGTAATAGCAGAGCTACAGTATCATGTGGGTGAGAGGCTAATGCTAGCTGCTCCAGGCAACATAGAAAGTCAATTACAAAACCTCTGGCTCATTGTTCTAATCAAACAGACTCAATAGCTTGAGTTTTGTTTCTAGCATTAAACAAGATGAAGCAATGATTCCACTATGCATAGTTGATTGGGGGAAAACATCTTTATGTAGGAAAAGAATGTAAAAAGGTCAAGCAATCTTCAGAATAATTTCGACTTATGGTCAGAATGTTTTAAAATGAAAGCTTTGATTTAAACTTGATAAACCCTGCGAAAACACGCTTTTCTTGAACGTGACTTTATTGCTTTTTTAAGATGATCATTGTATTGTAAACCTGTGCGTTACCTTGTACCATTACTTCTATTTTAAATCATGCTCTTCAAAGTAACCAAGAAGCTCCTTTTTTCACTGTTTATTATATTGTTTATATTCCAAACACCTATGGCTACTGCCTTTGTGCATTCAAAGTAAGTGAATGGCTTTTGTCCTCCACCCCTCCAGACTTGGACAGTGGCATGGCCTCCCTGCTGCTCCTTCTCCATCTCTTGCCATCCACAGGATGGAACGGGGCGAAGAGAAGTCCCAGTGATGCAGTGGACAAAATGGTGCACTTTCACAAGGTATGTCTGTTAAAATATTTTTTATAATAAATAAATTGGCTCGGCAGTGTCTGTCCGTCACAATTTGACCAGCCCGGGTTTACACACACACACACCAGTGGTCTGGGAAGGGGCTCCTTGAATGGGTTTTCTCTTTAACTCATTGAGTGCCAGCCACTTTTGGAGAACGGACGCTCCCAGTGCCAGAGTTTCCGAGCGTTTTCAGTGATTTCTCGAGGCCCACAGAATATTGTGTGATATTACTATGTAAACACCGAACACGCACAAAGAACAAGGAGACTCTATTGTATCATCAGCAAAAAAGAGTTTATTGATACCATTTTCCGTTCTTTAGTTATGAGCCGGAGAAGATAGGTTGTTTTCAGCGTTTTCAGGCGTTTCAAATTAGAAGCTGAGTTATTCAGCCTTTTGTGAAATGAAGCATTTCAAGCACATTCACTGACTCTAGCTAATATTTTCTGATGTAGTGACGTGGTGTAGTTGTCATGGTGCCCTGCGTGCCCCACCCCCCTCAGCTGCAAACTCCTCCCCACACTAACACACAGCCTCACGCACCCAGGTCTATTTTCGGAGTGCTCCGTTTTTGTGCGCCGGCTCCCAGCGCGACACGGAAAAGCCAAACCGGACTGCTGAGAATGGTTTGGCTTTTCAGTGTCGGGTGCTGCTTTTCTGGCGGCTAATCGTGTGGAGAAACTATGCAGACAGACAGAGGCAGAGGGGCTCAGTTGTGGGAGCGGATTGACTGCTGTTCGCAGCCAACGCCAGCTGCAGCCAGAGCAATCTATATGGCTCTGGCTGCAGCATGAGCGGTTTCTCTTTCATCACGGGGCTTTTTCCTGCTGTTTTCCGGACCTTTCTCTAATCTGGAGAGCACTGTCGCCACCTAATGAGTCCGTAAAATAGGTTATACACCTTCAATAGCTACAATATTTGTACAGGAGATGCAGGAGGCTTTGATCCACGTCCCACCGTCAAAAAACGCATTTGACGTCGATCGACGTCGTTGGCACTCTACGTCACTATTTACTTTGACGTCGATCGACGTCGTTGGCACTCAATGAGTTAATTGTCTCTGAGTTCTACTATTTCTCATAAAAATTCTGAACCTTGGTCCAAGCCATGTTTGGTCCTTGAATTAGAGGGAATCGGGCCTTGAAAGTTCTTGAAATTTAATTTCAATTTGAAGGTGGTGTGGGAACCCGGGAAATGAATGCCTGCAAAACTGTTTACAGTTTTTTAATATACAACTGATTTTGTAATGGTTGAAAATCATGTGTTCTTTTACCTCGATTTGAAAAACCTTGCACAGGCATTTCTTAATCAGAGTGAGAGTGACATCACCATCACTCAGAGACAGACACACACTCACTCTTACAGACACACACAGACGGCGAAGACTCGTTTTTATTATCACCACTTTTGACTTCAGGTTCCTTGAGAATTACAGTATAAAGTGTCCCCAATTTTTAAATAAATCTAAATCTAAATCTGTTTTTGCATTGGTGTTTTTCAGTCATGCCACAGCATCGAGGAACACCTGCGTGTAAGAGAGGGGAAGCAACCATACATCCTAGCAGTTGGCCGAACCCAGGACAAGACTGATACATTCTACATCGTCGTGGACAAACAGCTCATCCCCTGCCAAGCAACCAGCTCCTTGGGGGCTTTTGATGAACTGTTCAAGTCCCACTACGTGTTCAACCTGTCCTACGATGAGGCCCTGATCCAGCTCTACACCTTTGTGCAAACAACAATCTACAACATTGATGTTGCAACAACCCAGGAGACCCCCGCACGAGCGTGTGAGGTACGGGCAATAATCTTGTCCTCAGGCACATGTGGATAAATGGAGTTAGCTTGATA
This sequence comes from Poromitra crassiceps, assembly GCF_964638095.1. Taxonomy (NCBI): domain Eukaryota; kingdom Metazoa; phylum Chordata; class Actinopteri; order Beryciformes; family Melamphaidae; genus Poromitra; species Poromitra crassiceps. Next base: position 1,413,258 of record NC_139630.1, read on the forward strand.
ACTGAGGTTCAGGAACACAAGATCACACCATGTCCGCGTCTATCTCACCACCTACTCTAATCCACCATCCATTCACCTGCGCTCCTCCAATCCAATCACCGAGCCACACCGGCTTTCTATCAGCTCAATCACCTGTAGCATATATACACTCACTGTCATACCACTTCTCTCCCGTTTGTCATGTCTTCACGACTGCTTGTTCAAGACGCACTCGTTCGTTCCGACCCATTTCAACTCAAGCGAACAGTTCATTAAAATAGTTAAAAAAGATAAGTCAGCTGGCACGCGCCGTTGTATGTCCCTCGCCCGGGCGTCAAATCTTCGCCATCCAGTTCCAGCCAGACACCGCCCTCTACACCGCTGCCGTCATCGGAGATCCTCAGGCGACACGACAGCCGTGTCCTCCACGCGCGCCCCGCGCCGACACGTTCCAGCCCAGCTCGAGCCACAGCAATGCCGAGGCCACTCCATGGCCAACCACCATCTCCGACTGGACCGTCGCTCACCTCCAGGCTCCAGCTGACCCTCCTTGGCGCACACCCATCGCCTTCACGGCCAGGTGTACCTCTTCTGTTTTTCATTCAAGTTTAGCTTTCCTGAAACTCTTCCTATACTATCTGACGTGACTTACAGTATATTGACATCGCATCTCACGCGATTACCATTGACTTCAGCAACTCCAAACCATGCATTTACTGAATCAACACTATTACCTGTATGAGGGGTGAACAGTGCCAATGTTTACCTCACTAAGCAACAGCCTCTCATCCCACTTGCTGCTGCTGCCACTACTACGAAGCGACGTCATGTCACTACCGATTACAGCAACTACGACTGCTACCACTAGCCGCTCCGACTACTACCACTATTACCACGGCTACTACTAGACGTGGCTACTTACTAGGCTACTACTGCTAGATGCCGGTGCTGCCGTAGTGCCGACAACAGTCTGGTGCCGCGCACCACAACAACAGTCCGGTGCCATGCATCACAACAGTCACTACGGCCGCTACTACTAATACAGTACTGCTACAGTACTGCTACTATTGCTACTAAGTACTCCCTAAGAAAACAAGACCGTTAAAGGGACAGTTCATCCCAAAACAACATTAGCTCTCAGTGCACACGCTCCCCCCCCCCTCCCCTCCCATCCTCCGCCTTCAGCCTTGGCACACGGACCCGGGTCTGCCCAGCTCGCTTCGGATCACGCCGCTGCTGCCCCCGTCGGGCCCAGGCATCGTTCCCGCCTCCCCTCCCATCCCAGCAGGCTCACGCCACCGCGGCCACAGCCTCCCCCCCCCCCCCCTCCCCTCCCATCAAGCTCATGGCACCGTGGCCACAGCCAGCAGACTCACGCCACCACGGCCACAGCCTCCCCTTCCCTCCCCCCTCCCTTCCCTTCAGGCTCAGGGCACCGTGGCCACAGCCACCAGACTCACGCCACCACGGCCACAGCCTCCCCTTCCCTCCCCCCCCTCCCTTCCCTTCAGGCTCACGCCACTGTGGCCACAGCCAGCAGGCTAATGTCACCTCGGTCGCAGCCTCCCCTTCCCTCCCCCCTCCCTTCCCTTCAGGCTCAGGGCACCGTGGCCACAGCCACCAGACTCACGCCACCACGGCCACAGCCTCCCCTTCCCTCCCCCCTCCCTTCCCTTCAGGCTCAGGGCACCGTGGCCACAGCCACCAGACTCACGCCACCACGGCCACAGCCTCCCCTTCCCTCCCCCCTCCCTTCCCTTCAGGCTCAGGGCACCGTGGCCACAGCCACCAGACTCACGCCACCACGGCCACAGCCTCCCCTTCCCTCCCCCCTCCCTTCCCTTCAGGCTCAGGGCACCGTGGCCACAGCCACCAGACTCACGCCACCACGGCCACAGCCTCCCCTTCCCTCCCCCCTCCCTTCTCTTTAGGCTCACGCCACCGTGCACACAGCCAGCAGGCTAAACGTCACCTCGGTAGCAGCCTCCCCTTCCCTTCCCTCCCCCCTCCCTTCCCTTCAGGCTCACGCCACTGTGGCCACAGCCAGCAGGCTAAACGTCACCTCGGTCGCAGCCTCCCCTTCCCTCCTCCTTTTCAACCTCCTTTCCGCCCTCCAGCCGCAGCGCGGCGGGGGCGCACCCATAGACTCCCGCGCACACGCATCCTCTTCTCCCCTCCCCTCGCAGTCTCTTCCTTCAGCGCCAGCGGCCTGTTTGTCCCCCCCTCCGTTGCCAGCGAAGCTGCCCACCTCAGCAAGGGCGGCCTACCGCAACATTCCTACTTTTCTACCCCCCCCCCTCGATGCCCTCCCACCCCCTCCCCCAACCTCCCCCTTCCCTCCCCCTCCCCTTCCCCACCAAAACGTAGTTTACAATGCATTGTCTACATTTCTTGCCTCTCTCTGTCCACCACCCGCTCTCCCGGGTCCCCACGCACACGCATCCCACCCCTCCCTCCCCGCTCAACCTCTTCCTTCTGCCTCCGCGGCTTACCCCCCTCCCTCCGTGGCCTTCGCGGCCCCTCTTTCCGCCACGGCCTCCGCGGCTACCGGCGTCATCCCCCTTCCTCCTGTTCTTCCCCTAACGGATACCCTCCCCCCCCCCCCTCCCCTTCCCCATCACCCCTATGTTGTTTTTCCCTTGTCTGCCCCTCCCCTCTCCACTCCCCTCGAAGTCTCTTCCTTCAGCGCCAGCGGCCCGTCTCCCCCCCCCCTCCAGTTGCCAGCGCAGCCACCCGCCTCGGCAGCCCACCGCAACATTCCCACTATTCTACCCCCTCTCGATGCCCTCCCACCCCCTCCCCCAACCCCCCCCTTTCCCCTTCCCCAGCACCCCAATGTGGGTTTTACTTGTTTGCTCCCCCCCCCCCCTTCTCAGTTCCATCCCGGGTTGCAGAGCCACGGGAGCTCCGCCCAGAGCCGCAGTCCTCATCCCGGGTTGCAGAGCTACGGGAGCTCCGCCCAGAGACACAGTCCTCATCCTGGGGTGCAGAGCCACGCCCAGAGACGCAGTCCTCATCCTGGGTTGCAGAGCTACGGGAGCTCCGCCCAGAGACACAGTCCTCATCCTGGGTTGCAGAGCCACGGGAGCTCCGCCCAGAGACACAGTCTTCATCCTGGGTTGCAGAGCTACGGGAGCTCCGCCCAGAGACACAGTCCTCATCCTGGGTCGCAGAGCTACGGGAGCTCCGCCCAGAGACACAGTCCTCATCCTGGGTTGCAGAGCTACGGGAGCTCCGCCCAGAGACACATTCCTCATCCTGGGTCGCAGAGCTACGGGAGCTCCGCCCAGAGACACAGTCCTCATCCTGGGTTGCAGAGCTACGGGAGCTCCGCCCAGAGACACAGTCCTCATCCTGGGTCGCAGAGCTACGGGAGCTCCGCCCAGAGACACAGTCCTCATCCTGGGTTGCAGAGCCACGGGCGCTCCGCCCAGAGACACAGTCTTCATCCTGGGTTGCAGAGCTACGGGAGCTCCGCCCAGAGACACAGTCCTCATCCTGGGTTGCAGAGCTACGGGAGCTCCGCCCAGAGACACAGTCCTCATCCTGGGTTGCAGAGCTACGGGAGCTCCGCCCAGAGACACAGTCCTCATCCTGGGTTGCAGAGCTACGGGAGCTCCGCCCAGAGACGCTAGGGCCTCTCAGAACACTCGGTCCAAACCTTGGGCCGCTGGAGAAAAGAAAAGCAAAAGGAGAAAAGAAGAGAAGAAAAGATAGGAAAGAGAGAGAAGAAGAAAAGGAAAAAAAGAGAGAGAATAGGGGCTGCAGCGCGTCCGGCTGCCGGTTCCTCCACACATGCTCTTTCTGCGGCGGCGCCCACTCCAGGGTCGCTTGCCCCCATGGCCCCACCACCCACGCCAAATGACTCAGTCACCTTTCAGGCTTCCCTCCCGGCTGAGAAGTTCAACCGCACTTCGCTTTACATCACAAACCACCCCCTCACCATGCTCCCGAAAGGACTCCGTAAAAACGAAGGTCCTCCCAAGCATACCACAGCTACATCTGCGATGACCCCGACGACATCCGACGAGCCCATCTCTTGCTGTGTCGAAGCTCGCTGGAGGTGGATGGAGATCGTTCGTTATCTCGGGACACCGAGCCCAGCCAGGATGCGATCTTCATCCACGACGACCTCGATGACATCTGACGAGCCAGCTCCCGCCGTGTTGAGACTCTTTTGGGGGTAGGTGGAGATCGTAAGTTATCCTGGGACACCGAGCCCAGCGGGCTCCCACCCAGGATGCGGTCTTCATCCCGGGCGCAGGACCTAGCAGGCTACGCCCAGAGACGTAACCCCCACTCAGTCTCAACCCCTGGGTTCCTGGTTCCTGACAAGAGAGAGAAAGAAGAAGAAGACCTCAACGACATCTGATGAGCCATCTCCTGCTGTGTTGAAGCTCGCTGAGGGTGGACCGAGATCGTCCGTTATCTTGGGACACCGAGCCCAGCGGGCTCCCTCCCGGGATGCGATCTTCATCCACGACGACCTCGACGATATCCGACGAGCCAGCTCCCGCTGTGTTGGGGCTCTTTTGGGGGTAGGTGGAGATCGTACGTTATCCTGGGACACCGAGCCCAGCGGGCTCCCACCCAGGATGCGGTCTTCACCCCGGGCGCAGGACCTAGCAGGCTACGCCCGGGCGCAGGACCTAGCAGGCTACGCCCAGAGACGTACCCCCACTCAGAGTCTCAACCCCCGGGATCCTGGTTCCTGACACGGCCGTGCCGCGTACTAGACGAGTCTCCAAGCAATCCTGGTTCCGGACACGGCCGTGCCTTGTACTAGAAGAGTCTCCGAGCAATCGCACCACACTCACTTATCAATAAACATATATTCATTCTAACCATGGTGTGATCTGTGTTAGTGAAATGGAGTTAGCTTGATAACTGAGGTTCAGGAACACAAGATCACACCATGTCCGCGTCTATCTCATCACCTACTCTAATCCACCATCCATTCACCTGCGCTCCTCCAATCCAATCACCGAGCCACACCGGCTTTCTATCAGCTCAATCACCTGTAGCATATATACACTCACTGTCATACCACTTCTCTCCCGTTTGTCATGTCTTCACGACCCCCCCCTCCACACCCCTTAGTTCACATCTCGTTACAGGCAGCACGAGCGGAGTTTGCAGGTTTCTCCCCGTGCTGCGCGGGTTTTCCCCGGGCACTCCGGTTTCCTCCCGCCGACTGTTAAAGATATGTTTTGCACATGCCTAATCTTGCCTCTCTGTCCTCTGAACACAGGAACCAGGGGGGGTAGGTGGAGATCGTACGTTATCCTGGGACACCGAGCCCAGCGGGCTCCCACCCAGGATGCGGTCTTCACCCCGGGCGCAGGACCTAGCAGGCTACGCCCGGGCGCAGGACCTAGCAGGCTACGCCCAGAGACGTACCCCCACTCAGAGTCTCAACCCCCGGGATCCTGGTTCCTGACACGGCCGTGCCGCGTACTAGACGAGTCTCCAAGCAATCCTGGTTCCGGACACGGCCGTGCCTTGTACTAGAAGAGTCTCCGAGCAATCGCACCACACTCACTTATCAATAAACATATATTCATTCTAACCATGGTGTGATCTGTGTTAGTGAACCAGTCAATTGTTCCGCATCTATCCAAGCACCATGTTCAAGTTAGTTTGTGTACAAGATCATTGTAGGCCCAAGTTTTCTCAACGTTCCGGTTTTAAGAAACATCTTAAAGCTGGTCGGCATGTAAATGTTAGTTTAACTGTCTTTAACTGGGACTTGATCATAATTACCAGTTTAATTAGTTCGCTTTACTTCAACTGGCTCCACAATCCCCCATTTCTCATTGAAATATCTTATTCTTTTAGTTTCAGTATTAAAATCTACAACTGGGTTTTCAAAATTCATCTTTAGGCACAGCAGACAGTATTTCATGCTAAACTTGGGAATGTACTCCTGTAGCAAGTTCTTCCAAATCACTAACAATTGTCGAAACAAGACTATTTGCAACACCACTTCCTTGGAGTTTAGCAATAATTGAAGCACAAATTTGTTTTGTATTTTTTTGATGACTATTTGATTCATTGTCCTCTAAACATTCAACATTAGCTTGAAATGCCTCACCACTTTCAGGAACATCCCTCTCATGAACAGTACTTAAATGCTTCTTGAAACCTGCATATGTACAAAACTGGCGCCTACAACGACCTTGTGCACAAATCAACTTAAACCTGGTGCTTGGATAGAAACTGTGATCAATTCTTAAATGGGTTATCAGCGACTGGTTACCCACATGTGCTTGTTGACAAATGAAACACCAACATTTAGTTGAAAAATCGACATGTGCTTGTTGACAAATGAAACACTTCAACATTTAGTGAAAAATCTCGCGGATTGTTGGGGTCTCATTGGCTGTTGCAACATCAATGTTGTAGATCGTTTGGGCTTCATCGTAGGACAGGTTGAACACATAGTGGGACTTGAACAGTTCATTAAAAGCCCCCAAGGAGCTGTTTGCTTCAAAGACCTCTTTTCCACGCAAGATGATCTTTGGGTCATCCTCACAGTAAACATGCTGAGCATCATTTTTTTCGATCAAACACAAACGGCAGAAATGACGTCCACTAAAAGACTCTGTAAAACCTAGAATTCCGTGCATCTCCAAATTGTCCCCAGTTATCTGAGATATGGTGCCATGAACTTTTTCAGTGGAGAAAGGTAAATCAAGGCCATGAGTCTCCAGTGTTTTGATGTCATTAATCAGAGGCTGTAGAATTGGATCAAAGCCATATTTTTTCACATCTTCAGTATGAAACAGTGCAATCAAATGAATGTTCGTAAGAGCAGAGTTAAAATTTGTTGTTTTGTATTTTCTTGATGACTATTTGATTCATATATATGCGCTTTGTACATCAAATGGCCTGTACATTTGAAGACACTTTGCTTTTATCACATCTTTCTCATCACTGTCAAACACTTGATAGGCATGAAAATGTTCATTGAAATTGTCAACAAAAAGCTTGTTTACAAGGAAGTAGATGTCATGATCGATTAAAACAATTTTTTGAATTCTGCAAAACACAGGCATCTCATCTTCAATTTCACTGCATATCACTAGTCCTGTCCTGTACTCTGTCCCACTGATTTTAACCCAGTTGGTAGAGAAGATGTCTATTGCTACAGCTGCATTCAAGACTTGAGCAAACATGTCATCAGATTTCTATGTGGATACAACTGTTTGAACAATTCATGATGTTCCATTATCAAATGTTTCAAGTGTACAGTCATGCCTAGTGTCACAGATGGAGAAAATACAATGTTAAACACTATTTTCTTTTTTTGAAGTGCGACTAGTTTTTGGAGCCATAAAGTGCAGTTATTGCAGAAATAGACTCAATAACACAACAATAACAATTTAGCAGGAGTGTGCAACCGTGGAATTTCTGTGCGGAAAATATGTTTACGCCGTTCTCCCAAGTGGATTTGGGTTTGACTGGATCCAACACTGATTAGCTGAAGGAGTTGTCAAGGCGAGTACACCTGCCCAACTTCCGCCCACTGCAAACACTGCGTGAAAGCTTAAGGCCAGATGGTCTGGTAGAACTAAATGAAATGTGAGTTTATGTTTTTGTACTTATTTTATTTTGTATTTGATACTTTACTCACATGTGTATGCAATAATGTTTGAATGTGTAATTTTCCAAAACATGTGCAATGGGTGGTTGGAAAATAAAAGTGATCAGTGATGATTTGTTTTATTTATGCTCACTTGTTCAATTCTGAAGCCTTGACTCAAGGAACAAATCAAAGTCCTAATCTTTTCGCTCTGCTGTAAAAACTTTGCCCCTTCACAGCTTGTTGATCTTTCCAGTGATGGTATTCTGTCAGATAATGTCACAAATCTAAGAGAAACCTGCTTCTGGACCACTTCCAACCTCCTGCTGTGGGTGCCTGGGATAACATGTTTTCCTCTGGGATCAATACATTAAAATCACATCTCCAAAAAGTTAATTTCTAGGTTTAGTTCAACACAATGGTGTATTTTGTCTCTTGTTATGTTGGTGTTTTTTCTCGTCTTTAACTAGGGACAGACACACAATTGGATTTTTTGTTTTATTGCTATTTTATAGTCAGTTCCGTTTGATTCCTGTAGTTGGCGGTAATGCAACATCTTAGATGCCACCCGCCATAAAACCAATCAGAAGAAGAAGGCGCACACATTCTTCCATCCTGTTGCCGCCACACCCGCCACAGGTCAAATCCACCTGGCTGTCTTCTGAATGTTTGCTGTTCTTTGGCTGTCTACTTCATCTTGTATCTGCAATTTTCGCTTTCTAAAGGTGAGGTTATGTAAATATATTTAAGGCAATTAATCGTGCTGTATCTAAACGTGTGTACCAACCAACACGTAAGGTTAGTGCAATTTTAGCCGTGTCAATGTAGCTAATTAGCATCCAATTATTGGATGCTAATGCTAGCTAAAATGCACACGTGTGTGTGTTTGTGTGTGTGCGTGCGCGCATGGCGAAATGTTTCTAGCTAAGATACCTAGCGTTATATATTGTAACTAGCATTAGCCATGAACAAAACCACAAACTATCAACATTGAAGGTTAGCGCAATGTTAACCGTTAGCTTAGTGCAATCTTAATCATCAGGGTTTTGTTAATGGGTAAGGCTTGGTAAAATTGACAACTTAGCATCTTTCTCTCCTAACGTTAGCATTTGTTTTTCGTGGGGCGTTGTCACAACTTGTCTGAAGGAGTGATTCAGGATCAACATAAGAAGGTTGGGTGTAATGCAATACATTCGTAACGTTAATAGCTCATTTAACCTAGCTCCTTAATATGCTAGCAGGTAGTTTGTCTCAGTTTAGACAAGTCTCAACATGCCTGTCATGGAGATGGGCCAGAGGCGCGCGTATTAGCTGCTAGTGCATTGCTGCTCTAATCAGACTTTGGTTGATTTTTTTCACATTTTATGCAGTTTCTAGGATAAAACAATGAATCCAGTATGCAGAAAAAGATGTAGTATGCATTTTTGGTAGTTGGGCTTTACAGATAAGAAATTGCTTTCAGCAGTGACTGAGATTCTTTGAAAGTGAAGGCTTTCATTTAAACTCTTAACAGTAGTATTGCCTTATTTGGGGCCCATCACAAATCAAGTATGAATCAACGTGTTCAGTGACTGACTGTGTGCAAATAGAAGTATATACTTATCATTTTAATATGTCTTTATTGGAAATGTTTGGCCACTTGGCTGACAGTTTGCATCTGTGAATTACTAGACTTGGAGCAGTTTTGGAGAGATGCAACCATGTTCCCAAAGGTGAAATACCAGGGTACAAAGAAGTACATCAAATTACAACCAGGTTTCACGTATCTTGACTTCATTAATGAAGGTGAGTACTTGAGCTGTGTAGTAAATGGTACTATATACAGTATCTGCCTTATGTAGGGATGCACCGATCCACTTTTTTCACTTCCGATCCGATTCCGATACCTGAATTTGGATATCTGCCGATACCGATATTATGCCGATACCAATATTTTTCTTGAATATACAGTATAGGCAAAGATTTGGCCAATTAAAGTTTTATTTTTTTATATACCTTGCAAAAAGCAGACAAAATTAAGAAAATATACAAGGCAAAGAAGGATACTATTATACATTATTATACAAATTACGGCCAGCTGTGCGCTGGAATTGCAAAAAAAAAAAAAAAAAAATTAAATTCCGATCCGATCCGTGAATTAGTGCCATATCGGCACCCGATACCGATATTGGATCGGATCGGCCCCATCCCTACACAAATGACATCACTGGCATCAACTCTCAATAACTGTGAAGTGTCAAATACGGCTGGGTGATCTAGCTAAAAAGTATATCAATGTCAAATATTTCATATCAGTCGATTAGGGGTGCACCGATCACGTTTTTTGCCACCGATCACCGATTGCCGATCACCTATGAGAAATATCTGCCCAACCGATCATCGACCGATCACCGATTACCGATCACCGATATATATATATATATATATTTATTTATTTATTTTGTAAGCAGCTATAGCAGTCTATTATAGAACAGTTTCCATTTTACATATAGGCCTACATTTCATGCATCAAATTGAAAGTGCAGCACATTTTCTTTTTTTTCTACATCAATATTTTATATTTTGTAGGCTAAAGGAAACCGCCAACATGATTTTTTTGTGTGTGAGATAATTGGAGCACAAGACTGTGTTGAACTAAATGGCTAGTAGTTCAGTCCAGTTCCCTCAGTTCAGTTTATAAAAGAACAAAACTGATTCCACTTCGGGATTTCCATGTTACCAGTTCAATGCAGTTCAGTTCACTCAACAAAAATACTCAATTTTCCGGGATTTCCCTGTTACACAAGAAAAATAACTTCGACCCAAGTTAACTATTTTATCGATTAAGCTAAAGCGGCTAAAGCTAACCGGAGCTATTAACGTTAGGAGGATACACGCAAATATGGATCAAACACGGACTTAACAGCATGCAAATGCCTCGGTAGGCACCGGGCGGGAGGACTGGAGGTAACTTCTCTCTGCTGAGTCTGCTCATCACCAGCTGATGTGTGTGATTCAAAGACGCAAGGGGTGTGTTGACAGCATGACAGTCTGGTGTGGTGTGTGGACAAAAAATGTGCCTCGCGACCTGCTTGGAGCACTGTGCCACTACGCTCTATCAGCCACTACTGTAAAACACCCTCCCTCCTCCCACCCTCCCTCGCTCCGGGGGAAAAATGTCGGCGATTGAGCCAGAAACACAGTCTGAATGAAATTGAATGTAGCCTAACGTTCCCAATTCTATGTATTACATTCTAAAAACTTAACGGCAACATTTTGGAAGGCTAAGCCACACAACTAGCTCGTTGTAATCTAACATCATGCTTCAAAAGATGGAGAACTGGCTGTGTTACGACGATGAGGATGCAAAACATGTAATTTGCATGTTTCGTTCCACCCATGTTTCGTCCGCGCTGCCAAATTCAATGGAATGAAACGAATCTTGTAGCCTTGGACATAGTGAAGTGTTTTTGATTGATTTGTTCATCGGACTCAAAACGGTCTCCGCTGATAAGACACGGAGATCTCTGTTACAGGCAGGCGCTACGCCTCCTCCTGACCAGTTTTAAACATTAAAACACCTGCGGCTTAGTCCAGTGCGGCTTATATATGTAACAATCATTCAATTTAGCTGCTGCAGCTTATATTCAGGTGCGAATGAATGAATGAATGAATGAATGAATATTTTATTTTCGTGTCAGGACAATTACATGACCCATCCCACATGGGATTATCAGACACATCAACATTCAATATTTAACAAAACATAACATTCTGGTATGTTACCCAACCAGAAGCTTTCAGTGCAGCCCAAATTAGAGAATATATATACATGCAGACATAATATGCCTATACATATACATACATATACATTCATACATACCTGCACTGAATACGAAAATAAAACGAAAAAAATAAATAGAAAATAAACTCTACTTTATCAGTTGTACGTCAACCTTCTCCTCCTGTCCCATGCTTTAGAGAGAAATTCAGAGAATGCAAAAATATTATCAAAAAGAAATTCGAGTATTACTCCGTTCTCACTATCTATCATATTTAGCTCAGGAGTATGGACTCTTTTAAACATTGTTTCTCTCAAGTCATGATACAAAGGACAATATAAAATGAAATGAATTTCATTTTCCACCTCATTCAACTCACAATATTCACATATTCTATCCTCCTCAGCTACCCCTCTGTATCTTCCTGTTTCAATATGTAATGGTAGGTGCGCCTTGGCTGACGAAAGCAAAGCGTGTGCTTTGCAACACAATGATATAAACGTTAGAGCACAATATGAAAGTTAAACGATGGACATTGAAGACATGAAAATGGGCTGCCTCATGTTTCTCACGTGCAGCATGATCGGCTATGCGATCGGCGACAATAAAGGAATATCGGAAACAGCAGATCACATATTTGAGGTCCAAATCGGCCGATACAGATTGCGTGCCGATCGATCGGTGCACCCCTACAGTCGATATAGATGATTATTGATAATTAAATGTTTAATGACCTGTTTTCATTATTAAAAAACATGAAAAGAAAATTAGGTTTGCATTTAACCACTTAATTTTGAACTATCTTGTTTTCAAGGCACACATGTAGTAATTGTAATGAAAAACATTTGGTAACATGTATTTCATGCCACTTTTTAGTTAGGCTCATTTAGTTAGGCCACATCCCCCCCACATAACCAAGATACACCCTGCCTTTACCGACAGCCAGCTCATCTGTTTTAAGAGACTAGGTTTTGCACATTTCATAATATGCCGAAGCAATCCAAAGCTTTTCATATATTGGGCAATATATGAATATATATAAGGAGAATAAAACGAATAAAAACGGTGCATTGATGAATCAATTATGCATTATGTGCAGTTCTAATCCTGCTTCAATTATCTTATCTGGTGTCATGTTTATCTAGTCAAAAACAAGTTTGGGCTTGCTGACACAGCTGAACTTGACATCTTTGATGAGACGGACACCGCAGTGGAGGAAGACATCCTTCCTGGACTGCTGGAGGCCCGTCCTGAGTTGTGCCTGACAATCCGGAACAGCATTTCAGATGAAGGTCTGTATACCTCTGTAATAATGGACAACTTGGTTAAGGTTAGAGTTATGGTTTGGGTTAGGACTAAATAACAAAAACCTTGCATGTGATTTTGGACATGAGTGATTGGTCATGGTTAGTTAGTGTATAAATACAGTGGTGTAGTCTACCTTTTTTCAGATTGTATACTGACTCTGACCCCCCACTCCCCCACATCTTGCTTCTTCAGTCGCTATTCTCTCTCCTGAAGATTTGTTTACCGACGGGGAGAAAGCCCCACATGATAGCCACCCGTCAATCTGTCTCTCTCTCTCTCTCTCTGCTCAACACTGTTGTAGTAACACAATTTTTTTTTTTATTCAGTTGACTTTGCCATTTCCCACAGATATTGTCTCGTTTTTCTTTCATGGCTTGACAGAAAAAGTCTGCCTTCACGCGCCTAGTCGGCTTGAAAATAGAACTCACGTAAAAGTTGGCGCAGCTCAGGCGAGGTGTGGGTACACGGAAGGTTCACGTTGAGGTGCCCTGTGTACACCGCCTCATTGACTAAAAAGGATGCCTATTTAAAAGCGTGGGTAAAGGCAAGGCTTGGGTGCTGTGTGTGAACTTAGGGTAATACACAGAGCGCACAGGGTGAATTTTATGAATGGAAATTGAAAACGATATGTATCATAGCGCATTTCCCAGTGCGCATACGCAAATCTGAGTCATTTTGCAGTGTGTATACGGCGTATACCTGCGTATCACGTAGACAACACCACTGTATAAATATCAAGTTAACCCAATCGGAGGCAGAGTAGGTGGGTTATCCTGCGCAGGCGGCACGACTTTACAAAGCCAACTTCCGCTGCTGTGGTCACCTTCTTGCGAACGTCCCACCATTTTGCCTGCACCCAGGTCCCATGTGTTTTTCTGCTGCACATAATTGTTGAAGTGAGAATGCTTTTACTATTTTTCCGTTGGTGCTTTTGGCCGTGCCAAGCTAAATCATGTCATCTCCTATACAGGGTTCGTACTTTTATGAAAAACTTGAAAAAATAATGGAATTTAAAAATGGGTATTTCCTGACCTGGAAAGTAATGGAAAACATATTAATAACAAATATTGGTAACAATGTTACTGCTAGTGTGATCCCCATCACTGGCTTTTTCACCACAGCGACGACAACTGTTGGCGAGCAGCTGAATGACTCCCTTGGCTACCAAGCAGGAGCTGATGCTCTAACGATCTATGACATTTGTCCTAACTGTGGAGGTAACATAGGTAAAGACAGAGGTTGCAGTCTGTCATTTTGACAGACTGTCATTCCAATTATTACCTGTGTTATAGGGGTGTCACGATATTATAATTTCTACTCCAATACCCCGGAAAATATCTGTACTCAATACCATTTTCGATACCACGAGGGACGGGATGACGAGACATCAAGAGGCATGAAAATACAGTTAGGCAGATGGACGGACAGATGAACACTTCTCTATAATCCAGGCCTGATAAAACTTAAATTTAGACATCAGAGCATGTTTAGCTTGTAGAAGAAACAGATAGCCAATGATAGATAGGGAGGGAAAATCTGAGTTTTCATTCAAAGAAAGCACTGATGGTATCAAAACTGTTGCAAATGAGTATTGTATCCCATTCAAAATTTGAGTATAGATACTTTTGACAACCCTACTGTGTTAAAATAACAGCCTTCAGATTTTTCTGTCATTGTCAAAACTGTAAAAGAGAAAATATTCGGTTGACGCGACCACTCGTTAAAGAGGACATGAAGGGGGGTACGGTGGTGCAGTGGTAAGTGCTGTCGCCTCACAGCTCGAAGGTCCTGGGTTCGATTCCCACCTGGGACGCTGTGAACGCTGAAGGAATGCGTGCCCGTACGCATGTCCTCGAGTGCCCACCGCCCGGGTGGAGTCGTCAAAAGGGCCTTTCTGTGTGGAGTTTGCATGTTCTCCCCGTGCCTCCCTGGGGTTTCCTTCATATAGGAACCCCCTTCACCAAAACATGCAATATCCTGGTTGCTAATGTGGTTCCTCCTCTGGTCGTTAAGGGCGCCTGTTCGGAGGGAGGGGAACTGGTTGGAATAGCGTGAACCTCCCACATGCTATGTCCTACCGGTGAAGCTTCCCCTGTCAGGTGAAAAGAAGCGGCTGGCTAACTGCCCATGTCTCGGAGGAAGCATGGAGCCAGTTTCGGCTCTCCCCAGATCGGCAGAGGGTGGAGTAGCAACCAGGATAAATGAATTAAATTTGCACTAATGGGGGTCAAAAATGGGATAAAAAATCGGGGGGGAAATTATTATAAAAAAGAAAGAAAAAAAGGACATGAAACATGATCATATGACTAATTCATTTTCACCTCAGACAAGACATGATGCTGCTTTCAAACCTGAAATGTACCTAGATTTGCTAGAAAGATTAACATTTCAGCTTTTCGCCAAATAGTCCACTGCTAGATGATGTCAGTAGGTTGACAGTACTAGGGATGGCGAAAGTGATATTTTTGTGACCGACAACGACGCTTATTAACCGAAACAGAGAATAGGAAATTTACCATTTATAGCCCAATGCTGCCTGGCTGACAAAGTTGGCGCAACACTTCAACTTAAAGGGACAGATCACCCTAAAATCCAAAATACATATTTCTCCTCTCACCTGTAGTGCTAATAAGTTAAAGTAAAGGTTTAGTAAAAGTTTAGTTTAAAAGTGCCCACTCAGAGGCTCAATAGAGACATTCAAAAAGACCTGGAACTCTCTATTGGGATACTTCGATCTGCTCGATATCATTCCAGATACGGAAGAGGAGTGATTCCCCCCCCCCCCCATGTCCTTTATCCTAACCCCGCTTATTTCTATCTCTCAGATTCCCCCCTCTCTCTATAATTTTTGTTGTTTGCTTCTTTGTCTTGTGTTTTGTTTTTAGAGGCCTGAGGTTGTTGAGGGTGGGAGTGTAAAGGGTGGGTTTAAACAAGATTTGTAAGGGTTTATGTGGTACTGTCGATGTTAATATGTCTCGATGTTAATATTATATATAAAGATAATAAGATATATATTATATCTTTCATCTTGGATGATTCAACAGTCTGCTCTGCAAGTCTTGCTAGGGTTCAGAGAAAAGAAAGAAAAAACTCTGGTACACACTGTTATATATTGATGATGATGTATGATGATACTTATATTTCTGTACCAATAAAAAAAAGTTTATTGCCCGCTTTAATTTGGGCATTAAACGTGGCTAATCAATCGTCCAAGGGTAGGAGCCTGCTAGGTTAGGTGTGTTAGAGAGACTGGACATTGACATATTTTTTCTAAAATGTTTTACCTTCTTTTCAAGATTCTTCCCCTTTAGATAATTCAACGGCATCTTCCTTCACGGATACCATGTCACTTTCAAGTGACACTGACCATCGCATGGAAGTTGGGATTCCCATACGGAGCCATACATCCATCTCTGCAGTTGGGAACCAATCCAGCCCTGGAGTCAGGAACCAGTCTACCGCAGATAGTTCTCCGGCAGAGACTGCAAAACAGGTACTTGAAAGCAGTAGATACCTTTTACTTATTTTATTTTACGTCGAGCTGAAATGAACTCTGGTGCTAGCCTATAGTGCACCTATTTAACAATGTATACAAAAAAGGATTATTTTGCTTTTTATATCTGCATTTTTTCTTCATTTAAAATTAAGTGCGCTTACATGTACTAGCCAATTTTAACCAATAATCTATGATGTGATGGCTGTCAATCGATCTTCATGGCTCGAAGAAAATTGAAGACTGGAATGCTTGCAACATGGCTGCCTATGGGCAAAAACTGCTAGCCCATAAATGTTCATGCAACTTAGCAAATAAGGGAACATAAAAATAAAGCGAATAGTAATGCCTTTGTTTAATGTAGATTTGGTAGACAGAATTGTACACTGAACATTCTGTTTCCTCTTGTGAATAGATGGTTGAAAATGTCTTGCTATGTAAAGCTGGAGGTGAGGAAGTCCTGGAAGAGTACAAGTCAGAAAAAACACTGGTGACCCGCAGCCGGAGAACACTCGTCAACATATTGGCTAGCCATATGACTGAGATGCATGGGTAAGTGTTCCTTGAACCCGCACTGTAAACTAAAAATGTTTTGTGTTGGTCACACCACAGAAAAATGTGATAGCCACACAGCCAAATTTAAGTAACTACAAATGTAGAGGAATGTCTGCTGAAGTGCCCCCTCCATCTTCCCACAGTGCTGCACAATGTGATACATTGTGATGCATGTTTGGGATTCCGCAAGACTTTTTTCTAAATGGCCAATGCAGCCGGCAACATTCCAGAATTCCAGCCAAAAAGAATATTTATTGGCCCAGTCAAAATGTATTGGAAAAAGAAAGATGTAATTATTTCTTAAATACATAACATAGCCAATTATTATATATTTCTAGCAAATTATATTATTTTTAAATCATCTTTGTTGGTGTTTTATTTTAAAATGGTTATCTAACTATTCACCATTGTCTGCGGAGGACCTACATTTTCCCCCAGCTTTCCTGTACAGCGTGCCTTTCCTGCCACGTAACTTCCTTGTCCACGTCAGTGTTGCACTGGTTAGTCTAAATATCAAATTGTGCTCTGTGACTTTACAATAATTTTCCACTGTTGTAAGACAAGTTGACATCTTATATGCCGTGTTTTTATGCATTAATGTTATTCGGAAATAGCCGAAATTGACAAGGAAAAGCCAACTGTTTTCACGTCTATTTTGGCAATTTACACTGTAAACAGTGGAGCACGAACGCGGACAGGAAAGTCATGGCGCCAGGAGAGGCGTACTGTACAGGAAGCTGGTGCAAAATGTAGGTCCTCCCCGTAGAGTCTATTTACGTGCCGAAATAGACTAGCTTCACAGATTGAGATGAAATGGCAATAAACACACACACACAACGCTCACACAAAAACGCTATGATCCAATCATCCAACAAATTCATTTTATTGTAGTGAATGAACTCTTCAGAAACATTTATTTTTTTTTTTATTCTGAAGGAGGATTCCTACCCGTAAGCAGAAGGAGAAGTATGCCCTGGGAATCATCACACTCTTCCCATCACTGAAGGATCCCTATTCTCCAAATGGCTATGTAAGTTTAAAGTTAGGCTTACTTTCAGTTTTACAGATTTGAGCCTCTCTGAGTAACAAGTAGCAAACACAGCGACTTAGAAGGTTCTGGTTCCCTGCCTACCAACACGATGGTCGCAGGGTCGCACCCCCGTGTTACCTCCGACTTGGTCGCGCGTCCACACAGACACGATTGGCAGTGTCTGCGGGTGGGAAGCCGGATTAAGGGTATGCGTCCTGGTAAGAAAGAAACTCTGACGCTCTGAGTATGCCATACTACAACTTGCTATTGAAAATTGTCATGAAAATGCATTTGTGCATGGATGCACTGGTCCATACCATAATTCAAATAAACTCAATAACTGTCAAACTAGATGAATGCCTGCAAAACTTCACACTTTTTACATATGTGTGAGGTTATGTGCAAAATAAATCGGCATTGAAAATTGGCGGAATGTCCCTTAAGTGATGGTGAAGTGATTACATCAGATTGTAATTCCATGCTTGTAACACCATAATCGGCAATATCAATCAGTCCTAGTGCGTTCACAATGTGAATGCGAATTCACACATGTGAATGTGTCATTACACAAGTAAAACAATTCCCTCTGAGTTTGATCATTATCCCTTGAAGCCCTATCTCACATCAACAGCATGGCTATACAAATGCAAAAATAAAGTATTATGGTTGACATTTATACAATGTTCATTTCCAATGCACTGAACTTTCTTTGACACCAATGACAATGGACCATGGTTTAATGTTTTTAAAAACAACAGGAGCACTTCTATGATGGCGGAAAAGGCACAGGATACTTATCATGGCGCCTCAAAACCATATCCAGGAGAACCCGGAAGGATCAACGGCCAGCCAGAGAAGCCACAGATAGGCAGGCACAAGGACCAAACCGCCAAAGATCTGCAGCCACAGTGCCTCAGCAGCTTGAGGGAGATGCCTGCAGAGAAGCTATATCCTTCATGACTCACACTCCTGATGAAGCAAGTGTGCTTCAGAAGATGAAGATGACCTTCCAACATCGCCAAGGCCTAGTCCATGACTCGCAGACAACCACAGACATCTTCAAAACGTTCCCACGTTTTTTAGATGTCAAAGGGCTAGTGAGTAGTGCATTTTTGTTATTTAAAATCCAGTCTTATATTTGTTTAGATGTAAACCCGTAAGGCTGTACTGGCCATTGCCTTGATGTTCCTGTATTTGCATGTGCTCAACAGCTGAATCAAGACTTCCTGCTGCTGTTTGGTGAGGAAACTGCTGCCAAGATGTTGGAGAAGTGGGACACAACATTCAAGCCCAAGGTTATCGAACAGGCAAAACAGCTGACTCGGTCAATTGAGCTGCGGAGACTGCTGAAAGCGGCTGCGGACGAGAATGATGATGACTCCTGTAAGCAAAAAAACCTTTTTTGTTTATATTTCAAACACCTAGGCTTTGTGCATTCAAAGTAATTTATTGGCTTTCCTCCTCCACCAACCCCCCCCCCCCCCCCCCTCCAGACTGGGACAGTGGCATGGCATCCCTGCTGCTGCTTCTCCATCTCTTGCCACCCCCAGCTGGACGGAAGAGGGTGAAGATCAGTCCAAGTGATGCAGTGGACAAAATGGTGCACTTTCACAAGGTATGTTTGTTAGAATCTTTTATAATAAAATTAGCTAGGTGGACGGTGTTTGTCAGTACCCACAGCAGATTTGGGCAGACCACGCCCTGTGCCTGCCTACGCAGCAGTCAAGTGCTGGGGTTGGTCAGGAGATGGCGTTTTGTTTCCTTTTTGAGGGGGTTACTTTATTAAAAACGTAGTCCTTTGGACATGAGGGGTAGAAAACTAATGTGTTTTTGCATGTTTTTGTTGTGTTTTTCAGTCATGCCGCAGCATCGAGGAACACCTGCGTGTAAGAGAGGGGAAGCAACCATACATCCTAGCAGTTGGCCGAACCCAGGACAAGACTGATACATTCTACATCGTCGTGGACAAACAGCTCATCCCCTGCCAAGCAACCAGCTCCTTGGGGGCTTTTGATGAACTGTTCAAGTCCCACTACGTGTTCAACCTGTCCTACGATGAGGCCCTGATCCAGCTCTACACCTTTGTGCAAACAACGATCTTCAACATTGATGTTGCAACAGCCAATGAGACCCCAACAATCCGTGAGTTGCGGGCAAGATTTTTCAACTAAATGTTGGTGTTTCATTTGTCAACAAGCACATGTCGATTTTTCAACTAAATGTTTAAGTGTTTCATTTGTCAACAAGCACATGTGGGTAACCAGTCGCTGATAACCCATTTAAGAATTGATCACAGTTTCTATCCAAGCACCAGGTTTAAGTTGATTTGTGCACAAGGTCGTTGTAGGCGCCAGTTTTGTACATATGCAGGTTTCAAGAAGCATTTAAGTACTGTTCATGAGAGGGATGTTCCTGAAAGTGGTGAGGCATTTCTAGCTAATTTCCATGGTCTCCACGATCCTACTGAAGTTGATGAAACAAGTGGCAGGCAGGTCTCAGAGGCTGCAGCAACTTGCTCAGCAACTGGCAGGCTGAGCTCAGAGGTTGAATGTTTAGAGGACAATGAATCAAATAGTCATCAAAAAAATACAAAACAAATTTGTGCTTCAATTATTGCTAAACTCCAAGGAAGTGGTGTTGCAAATAGTCTTGTTTCGACAATTGTTAGTGATTTGGAAGAACTTGCTACAGGAGTACATTCCCAAGTTAAGCATGAAATACTGTCTGCTGTGCCTAAAGATTATCCTATAAGAGCTACATTAGAAGAAAGATTTGAGAATTTTGAAAACCCAGTTGTAGATTTTAATACTGAAACTAAAAGAATAAGATATTTCAATGAGAAATGGGGGATTGTGGAGCCAGTGGAAGTAATGTTAGGAGTTCGATTTGATACGAGGCAAAATAAACAAACTGGTAATTATGATCAAGTCCCAGTTAAAGAAACATTCATGTACATTCCAATTTTGGAAACGATAAAATTTATGTGTCGAAATTCTGATATTTGCGAGCTGCTTCGGAAACCTCATGTATCAGAAACTGACAGATTTGATGATTTTTCTGATGGAAGTTATTTCAAAAGCCATCCATTGTTCTCTAAACAACAATCTGCCTTACAAATACAAATATTTTATGATGACTTTGAAACTGCGGGGGTGCTTGGCTCGAAACGAGGTGTTCACAAAGTAGGTGCAATCTATTTTGTCCTCAGAAATTTGCCACCAAATTTTAACTCTGCTCTTACGAACATTCATTTGATTGCACTGTTTCATACTGAAGATGTGAAAAAATATGGCTTTGATCCAATTCTACAGCCTCTGATTAATGACATCAAAACACTGGAGACTCATGGCCTTGATTTACCTTTCTCCACTGAAAAAGTTCATGGCACCATATCTCAGATAACTGGGGACAATTTGGGGATGCACGGAATTCTAGGTTTTACAGAGTCTTTTAGTGGACGACATTTCTGCCGTTTGTGTTTGATCGAAAAAAATGATGCTCAGCATGTTTACTGTGAGGATGACCCAAAGATCATCTTGCGTGGAAAAGAGCTCTTTGAAATGCATTGGAGGGAGTTGCAGTCAGACCCACAGAAGTTATCCGTGTTTGGTTTAAAGAAGAACTCAAATCTGAACAGCCTACAATTTTTTCACGTTTGTCACAATTTTTCTTTGGACATTATGCATGACATTCTTGAAGGGGTGGCACAATTTGAGTTAAAGTTACTTTTGGAGCATCTCTCAGAAAATGTCTTGTCCAAGGCTGATGTACTCTCAAGAATTTATGCTTTTGACTATGGCTACCTAGAGCGCAAAAATCGACCTACAAGGGTTAACCTGGACAGCATTGGCAATAATGTAGGACTCAATTCTATTCAGACTCTTTGTCTGGTTCGAAACATGCCTTTAATTTTTGGTGACGTTGTGCCAGAAGGAAACGAAAACTGGAATTTGCTTTTGCTTTTACTACAGATAATCAACATTGTATTTTCTCCATCTGTTACACTAGGCATGACTGTACACTTGAAACATTTGATAATGGAACATCATGAATTGTTCAAACAGTTGTATCCACATAGAAATCTGATCCCAAAACATCACTTTATGATACACTACCCAGCTTGTATACGAAAGATAGGACCCCTAATACATATGTGGAGCATGAGATTCGAGGCAAAACCAGAGTTTTTAAAACCACCCTGAAAAACTTCAAGAACATTACAAAATCACTTGCAAAAAAACATCAAATGTCCATAGGGTACCATTGGGAGACATCGCCATTGAACCATACTGAATATGGACCCTTAAAACCATTTAGTTTGGACAATGAGAATAATGACATGTTTGCTCAAGTCTTGAATGCAGCTGTACCAATAGACATCTTCTCTACCAACTGGGTTAAAATCAGTGGGACAGAGTACAGGACAGGACTAGTGATATGCAGTGAAATTGAAGATGAGATGCCTGTGTTTTGCAGAATTCAAAAAATTGTTTTAATCGATCATGACATCTACTTCCTTGTAAACAAGCTTGTCATTGACCATTTCAGTGAACATTTTCATGCCTATCAAGTGTTTGACAGTGATGAGAAAGATGTGATAAAAGCAAAGTGTCTTCAAATGTACAGGCCATTTGATTTACAAAGCGCATATTCTTCTGAGAATGAGTCGGAATATATTGTCCCCCTTTTTTTGTTTTAAATGTGCAATATCTCTAATACATGTGCAATGGTGCTTGGAAATAAAAGTAAAGTGATCAGTGATAGTTTTGTTTGAATGATTTATAGCTGCTCACTGTTAATTGGCTCAAAGAGAATCATGTGGTATAGGGTTTTCTGTCTTAATGAGTCTAGAATTGTCAATTTTGCTGTAGACATTCATGGTGGAGTGCATGCATTCAAATTGTGATAAACTGTTAAAATATATAGAAATTGTGCATTGGAAATAACACTCAAGAATAGCTCAATGTAGTGTAAAAATACACTTTCAGATGGTTAGGCAGTAACTGCTGGTGAAGGTGAATAACTCTACTTTGAGTAAAACATACACTTTAATGTGTCATAAGATAACACTATAGGGGTTAGGCAGTGACTCTGCTGGTGAAGGTGAATAACTCTCCTTGGAGTAAAACATACACTTTAATGTGTCATAAGATAACACTATTGGGGTTAGGCAGTAACTCTGCTTGGAGTAAAACATACACTTTAATGTGTCATAAGATAACACTATTGGGGTTAGGCAGTAACTCTACTTGGAGTAAAACATACACTTTAATGTGTCATAAGATAACACTATTGGGGTTAGGCAGTAACTCTACTTGGAGTAAAACATACACTTTAATGTGTCATAAGATAACACTATTGGGGTTAGGCAGTAACTCTGCTTGGAGTAAAACATACACTTTAATGTGTCATAAGATAACACTATTGGGGTTAGGCAGTAACTCTGCTTGGAGTAAAACATACACTTTAATGTGTCATAAGATAACACTATTGGGGTTAGGCAGTAACTCTACTTGGAGTAAAACATACACTTTAATGTGTCATAAGATAACACTATTGGGGTTAGGCAGTAACTCTGCTTGGAGTAAAACATACACTTTAATGTGTCATAAGATAACACTATTGGGGTTAGGCAGTAACTCTGCTTGGAGTAAAACATACACTTTAATGTGTCATAAGATAACACTATTGGGGTTAGGCAGTAACTCTACTTGGAGTAAAACATACACTTTAATGTGTCATAAGATAACACTATTGGGGTTAGGCAGTAACTCTGCTGGTGAAGGTGAATAACTCTACTTGGAGTAAAACATACACTTTAATGTGTCATTAAAAAACACTGTAGGTGTTAGAAGTTGAACACCAATAAAGAGTTTAAAATGAACACTAGCTAAAGTGTCAATTTAACTCGGATCCGGTGAGAATTATATAAACACTGCGATAGTGTTAATTTTAACTCTCTGCAAGTTAAATTAACACTGATTGTTTTGCTGTGTATAGATAGGAAGGGGTGCAGATGCCCGGCCAAAGGCCGGGCCCGCCCGAAAACTTTGACATGTTATTTTACTAAAAATAATGCATTTGACCATCATTTCAAGTAGAATGATACCACCCAAGCAAGAATATTTCAAGTGTTTCAAGTGCTTTACTGAAATATTTGGACCATATAATGATAATACAATTATCTCAACCTTAAAAGGTTACATATATGTGCCAAAAAGCCATAAAATCACATCAAAGAACAAAGAAAAACAACAACTATAATTCAAGTTTAAACAGTAAGTGTGCAGCTGTAGCATTTATTATTATTATTATTATTATTATTATTATTATTATTTTTTTTTTTTTTTACTTTTCAACTGAGCATGCAGACAATTAAAATAAGGGTGCAATGCATGCTTTTGCACCCCCGTAGAACCGGGCCTGGCTCCCCATCTTGAATGATTGTTGAATAGAATTAAATTATAAACCCAGTTTAGGATTTTACAAATTGACCATGTGCCATTGATTTTCTTACCTATGATTTTGAAGTTGTCTGCCCTTCTTTTGAGGACAGACCTTTGATCCTTATCAAAATGGGCAGGATATACATGATCCTTTACCAGGCCAAGGATTTCCCTAACCATCTGGGGATCCATAGCTTCCCCCTCTCTCTACACCTGTCTCTCCCTCTCCGTCTCGCTCTCTCTCTCTCTCACTCAGTCACTCACTCACAAATTACCTAACCTACCTGAGTACCTTGAAAAGTGCTATATAAATCCAAGTATTATTACCTACCAACCAACAAACCAACTTACCTACGTAACCTACCTCTCTCTCTGTATCTGTATCTCTGTTGCTCGCTCTCTCTCTCTCTCTCTCTCTCTCTCTCTCTCTCTGTCTGTCTGTCTGTCTGTCTGTCTGTCTGTCTGTCTCTGTGTCTGTCTGTCTGTCTCTCTCTCTGTCTCTGTCTCTCTCCTCCTATTGCTGCACCCGCTCAACAATCAGCACCATTTTGAAGTCTTCTCCACATATATATACCCTTGCACATGCTCAGATGTGACTAGTTAATTGATTGGCCACGCCTCTGTATACTTGTGTGTATGACAAATCATTATGCAAATGAACAATAAACTCCCATTTTCAAAAGGCCTACAGCCTATGTGTCATTGGTATTTCTGTATAGTTGTATAGATGTTACATGTGTATCTCCTATTGTATAGCCTTATAGGCTTTATTGTATTTATCACTGCTGTCAAATAGCATTTCTGCTTTATTGGATAGTAACATTGGACACGGGAAAGCAGGGCAGAAAGAGGATGACATGCATATACAGCACAGACTTTGAAACTCTGCCACTGCAATAAGGACTTAGCATAATTATGTTACCCCATATTCTAAGTCTTAACACGTTGAGTGCCAAGGACGAGATATCTCGGCTTACATGATCCAACCGTTGAGTGCCAAGGACGAGATATCTCGGCTTACATAAACATTTATTTTTTTTGACGGTGGGACATCGATCAACCCCTTTTACGTCTCCTATACCAATATTGGAGGAAGAGAATGTGTATAATCTATTTTACCGACCACTAAGTGGCGACAGTGCTCTCCAGACAGAGAGAAAGCCGAGCAAAAAACAGCCACGGGTCCGCGGGAGAAAGCCATTCTAATTTTCAAGGAAATAGCTGGGCGAAAACGCTTTCGATTTCACACACACACACACACACACACACGCGCGCGCACACACACACACTCGAGTACCTTTGCGCATAAATAAGACCAGAATCGCAAAAGCTTCTTCAAAGCTCTCAGCCGACACCTCAAGAAACGAACGAGCCCGTTTTACAGTAATCCAGACTGCCCGAGAGCGGCCGCGGAGCCAGCAGGAGCCAGCAGCAGCAGCACAGACGGAGGGAGGAGTTTGGAGACACACACACACACACACACACACACACACACACACACACACACACACACAATACAGTATACAGACTTGCCCAAGGGGACCCATAATCACAGGCACGTGAGGTGGTTCTAAAAATCCATTTATCTCAAAACTCTCTGAAAATCTCTGAAACCATGCTGTACTCAACGGCTAATATCTACATAACTACTAACTCTACAAACTAACTCTTTTAGACAGAGAAAGCACACATTCTATTAGTTCTTTTTAGATGATTGGTGTTCACGAAGTCTTAACAGAAAAGAATCCTCGGCTCTTGTAAAATGAGCCAGAATCCTCAAAAAAAAACCTGGCAGAACCTACCTACAGCATTGAAAAAAGGGCTGGCAGTCAATGTGTTAAAAGTGCACATGAAAATACATTGGTTGGAGAACCATGTCATTGTATTATTTTATTAGGTAGCCTACAGTATGTAAGGCAGAGACAGGAGAGACAGATCCAAATACATTAAGTGACTCCATAAAAGTGACTCACTAAAATAATACAATGTCTATCAAGGCTTTTTCTAAATAAAGATACAGGGGTGACATGATAAACAAAATAAGATCAGACTGACTGGCATGTAATCACATCACAATACACACATCCTAGCTGAGCTCAGGCCAGAGAGTGATGTAAAGCAGAGGTAAGCAGTTGTGATCAATCTTAATGATTTTGAACAAGTTGCACAATTATAGTCAAATGACTACATGCACAACTTCTTTACTTCCTGAAATTAGTACAGCTTCTTTATTTCCTGTCCTACACCATTGGATGAACTGATTAATCAGGTGTGCCTGATCATTGTTGTGACTGCAGCACGCCTGACATTAATCAGTTCATCCAAGAGTGATGACAGGAAATAAAGAAGCTGTACTAATTTCAGGAAGTAGTGGAGTTGTGCATGTAGCCCATTGTTTTGAACATGCAGGATCAAGTTGGTAGTAGTAGTTGTAGCACCAGATGTGTATGGTTTCTATGAGGCAAAAAGACAGGAGATAGTCAGATTAGGCAGGCAGTTAGATAATACATCTATCAATCAAACAAACATTTTGCTTAAAGCATTGTGGGTAAATTCAGTTCAAATGTCAATATCAAACAAGACAAAAAAGGCAATATTTCCAAGATTAACACACAACTAAAAGCACTTCAGCTGTGTGTTAATCTTGGAAATATTGCATGTGGCAGCCTACACCTGTCAGGTTTAATCATCATTGCAGTGGGGAAAATGTTTAACAGGATGGCTTTAGGCAGAGAAGTTAGGGAACTATCAGTTGGAAGAGGTGGTGAGTAAGCTGAGAAGGGTCAGATAGCCTATTATTTAATGGTGATCAAGAATATGATCAAGAATTCAGATATGCAGTAACAAGAATAACAGCATTAAAGATCAAACTGGGCCCAGTTGCACAAAGCACCTTATTAGGTTAAGATGTCCCTTCGAGTCAGAGTTAAGGTGTCCATAAAATAGAATCGGCTGCACAAATCACCCTTAAATCTTCTCCATAAGGTTAAACATTTTAAGGAAAACATAAGCACAAGATTTAAGGGTGTTTTGTGCAGCCAATTCTATTTTATGGACGCCTTAACGCTGACTCGAAGGGAAATCTTAACCTAAGGTGTTTTGTGCAACTGGGCCCAGATAATGAGATGCTAAACAGGAGTTTTTGCATCTGAATTTACGATGGCAAAACATGCATGATTATTCAATTGCTAGAGTTTGCTACTAGGCTATATAAATTCAACCTCGCTAGGTGCATGCGCCATTTAGCCTACTACATTGTGTTACAACGAAACAAATGAAAACATGCTATAATAACACGCTATGTTATACTTAAAATATATAGCCTATAGGCTAATTTGGGGGGGAGGCACGGAGAGGTGAAAACTGCAGCGCAACATGGAAAAGGGACATAAAATCACACATTTCTCAGATAAGAAACTGCTGGTAACGAAGTTTAGATTCTTGTCAACAGAATACATGATTTCCAGAGCACTCACTTCAGTTAAAGACGGTGGAAAAGCACTGCACTCTGGCATGCGGCTGTTGTTCGTCTATCTGGTTCCCAATTGGCAAAAGGGCGTGTGGTCTCACATAGACTACATTTAAAGGAGGAGCAGTATTGATAAGAAGACAGAGGATCAGATTGAAAAATATGATATTTCAAGTTATTTTCAGTTGCCTCGTGCCAGAGATCAATGCCCTTGCCAGTTCTTGTAAACCGTGCAGTCTCAACTATCAGTAGCAGCGAATAGTTCAACGTTTGAATGAGCAACAAGTTAATGTGACAAACTTCAGTTCAACTAGTCACGGATGTTGCGTAGTCATTCATTATAAAGTGAGTTGACTTCAGCAAACTGGAGTGGACTGGTGGCTTAGAGGGTTAGGTACATGGGTTACAGTGTTGGAACCTTTTGTATATGCTGATCGAAACCCGCAGGGAATCGCTTTTTTTGCATTAATCTTTTTAGCAGTCATCGCTGCTCTGAAAAGCTGTGATAATCGTGGACAGGCACAGTGGAGATTAAAAGATGGTAAAAAGCAAAGAAGAGTAGTTCTCATCCGCCGGAGACTTCATCGTTTCATTGTGGAGTTGTGGTGAATCTGCGGACAGAAGTGCACAACAGCTGCTACAGGAAGTAAACAACAATCACATGCACGCGCATGGTGACAGGATAGTGGAGCGACCAGTTAGGCTGTCACACCGGAAGTGAATTGACATGAAAAAGTTAAACAGACGGTCGCAAAACATGTCGCTCTTCAACCTACGGTTCTTTATCTAATCAAAAGCGCCTAGCTGGAATTGGGAACAAGGTATTGTTTGTTGTAATGGTTTAATGAAGCAGTGATGTGTGGTTTTGTTTAATGTAACTGTGAAGTGAAGGCATTGTTATTGTGACAGTCATGCTAACGTTAGCTTCTATAGACATTGGAGTGGATGGCTGTGGCTTCATGCTGATGCTAGCTTTGTAGCTAAGATATTTTCTGAGATAACAAGGCCCATTTATCTCAGAAAATATCTTCACAACTAAATAACATAAGATCATTTCATAGTTGTAGCTACTGTGATGCTGTGCATGTTGGTGCATGTCATTTGTTTGAATAATTTCATAGTGAGATGATGAGCTCGTGTGGAGAGGAGGTGGTGAGGAGTGAAGCAGAAACATTATGTAATGACACACTATGACAATAGTAACTGATAATTTGGTCCTGCATGATTAGCCTACTGATATTTTCTGTTTTTTTTTTTTCTCATCTCAGCCTGAGGGGAGTGGAGCAGAGCAAAACAGAGGACACCAGACCACAGCAGAGGAGAGGAGAGGAGAGTTGAGGAGACCAGACCAGAGGATGAGGAGGGGAGGTGGTGAGAACTTCTTGTAAGTGAAAGAGGCTAATGCTGACATTTATCAATTCATGAATTTTCCAAGTGGACTCCCGCCAGAACCCTATCAACCACTCGGCTCTACTCGTTTCGGCCCGATGGATGTTTTGCTTCATCTGCCCACGCCCAACCCCCGCCCACAACTGGTCGTCATAGCGACGCCGTTTTTTTTTGTTTTTTTTTTTGGCCACACCATCCGCAACGTCATCATCAATGCGACGACACTGTCTGTGCGCGCGGCAGTGACAACACACAACAACAATGGAGGCGAGCTTGGGAATTCCTACATCAAACCTCAGACGGGCTTGTCCGTCTACTAGACGACGAGACCACTCTGGTATCGCGGCCACGTATGAGGTGAGTTACGCTAAGCTAACTTGGTAGCTAACGTTAGCATGTGTTTATCGTCAGTAACACAAAATAGCCATATAGCCCTGTTAGCTACAGTATTCCCCAATTGTATACACACTAGGGCTGCCACAAACGATTATTTTGATAGTCGACTAGTCACCGATTATTTCAACGATTAGTCGACTAATCGGATAAATTGCAGCTTATCGCACAATTACTCAATTGCTCTGATTTAGCTATCATCAAGTTGTTTTAACCATTTGCCAACTAAAAATAAAGACAATTAAGATGATAATTCACTCAAAAATAATCTTTTAATGAACCTTAAAGCTTAGAGCATGTAGTATTCATTTCTGGCATCATACTTACATGTAGTAAATGTAATAGTGCAGTGCAAATTGCAAAACAGTACACATTGAAATTGAAAACATAGTATGCAACCAAAATATCAACAAATAAATTTTTCAGGTATCAAACACATTTTTAAATGTAAGTAGAGGTGCACAAACAGGGGCCCCAATATCCAAAAAGGCCGACCCTCTCAAATGGTGGCGTGAAAATGTGGAGCGTTTCCCCACACTATCAAAGCTGGCAAAATCCTTTCTGTCCATCCCTGCAACCTCCACCCCATCCGAGCGGATCTTCTCTGCAGCAGGGAACATCTGCTCTCAAAAGAGAGCAAGCCTAGTCCACACATCAGCAGTCAGGGTGAGGGAGCCTTTGACACCTTTGAGGGTCTCCTTTACCTTAAAAACATCAGAGGTGATTTTAGTTAACATTTTGAAGTGAAAAGACCCATACAATGTAAAGTATCAGTAAGTAACAGATCAGTTAGATTTTATTAACAATATTGTGGCCAGTTCATGCATCAACTCAAGATTTAATTTTATTTATTCATTCATTCATGAATGCTGTTGTTATATAAAATACAATACATTTACATTACATTGCTGTGTTGTTTTGTTATTTATGCTTTAACCAAGATTAAATTATTGATCACTCAGACAGCAAGCTCTTAATATTATTTATTTGTGAAATGTGTTAAATCATGTGTTTGTGTGTGTGTATGTGATAGAGACTTACCTTCTGAAAGGCTGTAGCGTATTTCTTCTCCATCAATGTAGTGAAATGAGTTTGGCCTGGAAGGTAGTTGTCGTGGTATTCAGGGTTGAACTGCTGAATCATTAGTTTAAATCCTTTATCATCGACCATGGACAAGGGTCTCATATCCTTAACCAGCATGTTAAGGATCGATCCGGTCAGGACAGTGGCTTGCTGGGGTGCACGTTGGCATCTTGGTAAGATAGCTATTCATAGAACGGTTCTTCTTGGCACTGTAACGTAATAAGACAACATTTTAGCTATTTGGAAAGTATCACATTTCCAGTATTACCGTCGGACTCAGCAGCACATGATCGTCGCTATGATGACAACGTTACAGCAAGGCTTTTAACGTTAATATCGTTAGCCAATAGCTAACATTAGCAGATACAACTTAAGGTAACGTTAGTAGTGAGCTAACAAGCTAATTAGCTTACCGAGACGAGCCTTCATCCCCATCGTCTTCATTCGCCACAACAACGTGCTTCCTTTTTAGATGCTCAAGCATCATACTTGTGCTGCCATGAAAGGAGAGTTCAGCTTTGCAGATTGTGCATTTAACGTTCTTTTTCTCATTGTGGGTAAAACGTTCCCACACTTTTGATGTACGCGGACGGCTAGTAGACTTGTTTTTCCGGTGATGTGCGCACGCACATGCGCAGTACCAGTCATCCGGGGAAAACTACGTGCCCCGGATGACCGGTACTGCGCATGTGCATCAAAGACAGGAGCCACAGGCCAGGCCAGCCAGTGAGGACGGCACGGCAGCAGCTTCAGGGAAACAAAACAAACGTTTTTTTCTTTTTTTCAGCTCCAAAAAAAACATGCGATTACGTCGACTACCAAATTCGTCGGCGACGATTTAAATCGTCGACGTAGTCGCGACTAGTCGACTAATCGTGGCAGCCTTAATACACACCCAAAAATAGAACTATGCACACAATTATGAAAGCCTGAAGCGCATGTGGAAACCACATGACTCCAAACTGCTTTCGTTAAACTCATAAGGTTCTGTAATCTGCACGGACATTTGTGTTGCATTGACTACAGTAAATCAAAATGCTATCATGGGACAACAAAAAACACTACCAAAACGATAAAAACTAAACTTCTGTACTTATCCAGGGAAGTCTCGAGCAATGCTCTTTTCAGGAGTGCCCTGTTTACACACAATTTCATGGAGGCCTATTTGAACACCAGTGTTCAATTCATGCTATGTAAGACATAGGTTAACTCTTTTCAGTTCTGACAAATTGAGCCATAGTTTCTGGCAATGTATATAAACGTTTTGGAAAATATGTAATGTACTGTATCTACCTCTATCACATATTGAAACATGTATGCTGTGTGTGTATTTCAGATTTGCCGCTCTTTGTTAATCCGCCGCCGCAGACCATGTGTTTGGGCATTCAACCGAGCGACCGAGTGGTGGGATGTGATTGTTCCTGGCTTCACCAACATGCAGTGGGTGCAGAACTTCAGAATGTCCGAAGAAACATTCATCTACCTGTGCAACAAACTGCATCCAGTGATGGAGAGACAGGACACAAACTACCGCCGGTATTTACTTTTTACTGTTTTATGTTTTTAAATCTATTTTTAGTTATGCTGCAAAATGATTTGCCCCAGTGGGGTTAAATGAAGACATACTCTACTCTACTCTCTCAAGTAGTAAGGTCCAAAGAGAGAGGGAGGGAGAGACATGGAGAGAGAGTGAGGGGGAGAGAGAGAGCGGTAGGACCAGGACTGAGCCAGACCCTGTTTTTATCGGGGGTGATGAGGTGGTGAGGGTGGACAGCTACAAATACCTGGGCGTCCACCTGGACAAGAGACTGGACTGGAGCTGCAACACTGAGGCTGTACACAAGAAGGGGCAGAGCAGACTCTATTTCTTGAGGAAGCTCGGTTCCTTCAAGGTGTGCAGCAGGATGTTGCAGACCTTCTACCAGTCTGTTGTGGCAAGTGCCATCCTTTTGTCTTTTGTGCCCACTGCAATAAACATAATAAGTCGCGTACATGCAGGGAGAGCAGACTTCTCCTTTCACTCCCTCTCCCTCTGTCCTCCACACCCCTCCTATAGATACGCTGGTGAACCCTCATTTCATCATTGCTGTTGCTGTATGTCACTTTATAATTATAATGAGGTACAGGTGCAATTTCTTTTCTTTTCTTATCTTATTTTATTTAACTTTATTGTAGATAGGATAACTTAAATGCTGTGCTTTCTTGACATGTTTCTGACATGGTTTCTATGTCTGACATATTTTTGACATTGGCTTTTTCTCTTGTGTGTTTTTACTGAGATGTACTGACATTGGCTTCTGCTGTAACACTTTAATTTCCCCCAGGGGATTAATAAAGTACTCTATCTATCTCTATCTACTACTACAGGTGTGTGCCTCTGGAGAAGAGAGTGGCCATCGCACTGTGTTAGCTTGCGACCGGCTCCGAGTACAG
Source organism: Poromitra crassiceps (assembly GCF_964638095.1). Classification (NCBI taxonomy): domain Eukaryota; kingdom Metazoa; phylum Chordata; class Actinopteri; order Beryciformes; family Melamphaidae; genus Poromitra; species Poromitra crassiceps. Next base: position 1,446,182 of record NC_139630.1, read on the forward strand.
AGGCGTTGGCCATCTTTTTGGAGTGAGCAATACAACTGTGTGCCGGTGTGTGAAAGAGTTCTGCGCTGCTGCAAAGAGATTGTTGGTACCGGAACATATTCGTCTTCCAGACCGGGCGAAGTTTGAAGGAATGGCTGCCTTTTATGAGAAGAAATATGGGCTCCCACAGTGTGTTGGTGCAATTGATTGATCACACATACCCATATTGGCCCGCCGGAGTTCCACTGTGACTATTTCAACCGTAAAGGCTGGCACTCCATGATTCTTCAAGCAGTTGTAGATGGAAAGGGACTTTTCTGGAACGTGTATGCAGGACAGCCAAAAAACATGATGCCCATGTTTTTTGAGACTATCCTCATTGTGGGAGAAGGCCATCAATGGCGACCTCTTCCCAGCTTACACCAGATACATTGGTTGGGTGAATGCTGGCTACTACATCCTAGGAGACTCTGCCTATCCCTTGCAGAACTGGCTGTCAAAACCATTCCAAGACACTGGGCGGCTCACACCAGAACAAGACACCTACAACAAGAACGTCTCCAAAGCACGAGTAGGGGTTGAAAATGCTTTTGGGAGACTAAAGGGAAGGTGGCGTTGCCTCCTGAAAGAAATGACTGTGCTGAAGAACTGGTGAGATGTATGATTGTGACTTGCTGTGCTCTGCATAACCTTTGTGAGAGTCATGGGGAGGCCTACGATGATGAGTGGGATGCACCTGCTGCAGCAGAGCCTGTCATGGGAGTGGCACATGATGTAGAGGAGGAGGGCAGGGATGTGCGACAGGGTCTGATGCGCTACATAAGTCAAATTGTGGCAGGGCAGCAAGCAAGATAAACTGTGCCAGTGCCAGTGTTGTTGTTTTTCCAGTTCCAAAAATGCTTGATGTTTCCAGGAAGACTTGTTAAATGAATGCCATATCAATATTGATCAAATAATTCAGGATTATCATTTTGATCAGTGTTATTTCATTTTGAAGTGTGTCTTCCCCCCAGCTCTCTGCAGCTGGAATGTGGGTCTTTTTTTTCCTTTTTTTCTAAATGTATGTGGGCTTCGGGTGGGATGTGCGTAACTTTTTGGCTAAATATAATTTCTGCCATGTGTATCAGACACTTTAAATTGTATTGAAAAATAAAGTTGTCATCTGTCAAAGTCAGACTGTTCTTTTCTCAACCCTGCCAATCTCACATATTACAGTTGTTACTGGAAAGAACATCTTTCATACTGTAGCCGATACATTGTGCTAGTGATACATTTCCTGCTTCCCCTCTGAAAACTGCCATCAATATGCTATAAGGACATAGTTAGGTCCATATATATTTGGCCATTGGACACAGTCGTCATCAGCTTGGCTCTGTACACCACAATGGATTTGAAATTAAACCAGATGTGCTTCCATTGCTGAATCCATCTTTATTTTGAGGGTATTTACATTGAAATCAGGTGAACAGTGTAGGAATTAGGGAGGGGGGGCACATGTAGAAATTGTAATTGCTACACTGGTCACCTGATTTAGATGCAAATACATTGTGGTAGTGTACTGAGTTTTGAAAAGGCGGACAGCACATACAAAATAGGATGGTCATTTTTGTTCATGTAAATTAACCTCTCAGCCGTTTGTCAGAATGGTCACAATGAACTTGTTTGTCTGGAACAGATCCTGAATGCATACTCCACACATCCGATTGGAGATAATTATCCTGCTTTCCCTCTCTAAAGAGTCTTGATAACTTATGTAAATTGTCGTCTCCCAACCTTTTGACTCTCAATGTACAAACCCCAAGCCACAATAGGTGATGACCTGCTTAAGCCTCTGAAACGGCCCTCCACCTTGTCCAGAAATCAACCTCTCAGCCCTTTGTCACAAGTGTGTGTGTGTGTGTGTGTGTGTGTGTGTGTGTGTGTGTGTGAGAGAGGGGGGGGGGGCGTGGGTGGCTCCACTGTGTATCATCATGCAGCATAAAATACAGAATTATGAGTTATATGTGGTCCATATCGGCAATCCCTAACTGTTGTAAGCCCCTGAACGTGAACCCTGACTCAGAGGGATGTGGATGACGGCGAGGAAGAAGACGACGAGGGCTTGGAGGAAGATACTGTGTCCAGCCGAGCTTCTCTGTCTCCTTCCAGGCTGGGCATGGGGAGGTTCAGGTAAAGAGAAAGGAGTTCACTCCAGGGGTGGAGAGTGTGAAGAGGCACTCACAACTACTGCCCCACTTCCCCAGTGGCCAGATTGCTGCTGTGTGATTGAGACCATCTTCATCCGGCTCTGTGACCTCCACCGCGATCCCAAGAAGAGAGGGACAGGCAACTTAAAAGTTGTGTGTATGCGGCTTCCTCTCTCTCCTCTTCTGACTCCAGTACAGCATTATATCAGTACCCATTTTAAATAGGGAAACATTTACTTCATATAGCATAAATTAAATGTAATTTGAATTAATGGTGTTCTCTCTCCTCTTCTCTGACTCCAGTGCCGTGTTATTGCTGCCGTCGTGTGCTAGCATACGTTGCCAGCACATGGTACAGTATACATAGTATGTGTAGGCACGCTATTGTTCTGTCTGTCTATTGTTTATGCTTTTGTTTTTCCCCAACCCCCTTCACCTCAGGAGGTTTTTTTTGCCTCCCACCAGGCCGTTATTGAAAATAAGAATTTGTTCTTTAAAGGCCCAATCCGTCAATACTCACTATTACTGACGCCGGTGGCCATTAGTGTAACTGCAGGCAGCGTGTGAACGAGCTGACGCGCGGGCACCATACTCGCACGCGCACAAGCAGTTGCCTGGCAACAGCAGAGGTGTTGGTTGCTTGTAACGTTAACTCATAAAAGTCACTTGAAAATGGCAACCTGGACAATTTATCGGTCAGATCAGCCTCGAGATGCCCAGGAAGGATTCTGGATGAATTAGGGGACGTTATTGTGGCATGTTTGGTCGTGTTTTGGCTTGCGTTGGCTGCGGGGAAGTCGATACTCATGTTAGCACAAGCCAGGAAATAGCCTGCTCCCCCTGTATGTACGGTACCGTGGAATGCCTGGAGTTGACCAAGCTGAACAATCAAACAATGTTTCATAAGCATAACAGTAACGTTAGGCATATTTAGGACTGTTAAATTAATTATCCACACAAGACGGTAACGTTATTAGTGGGGCTGGTGGTAATTTCTATAAATGTAAATTAATATTGGTTAGCGGCGATTAGCATCAAACTAACGTTAACTATGTGCAGTCCCACTGCAGCTAACTGCAGCCAGAGCCTGCTGGTTGCGGGGAAGTGGATACTCATGTTAGCACAAGCCAGGAAATAGCCTGCTCCCCCTGTATGTATGGTACCGTGTAATGCCTGGAGTTGACCAAACTGAACAGTCAAACAATGTACCGTAAGCATAACAGACAGTAGGCTAACATTAGGCATATTCGCGACTGTTAGATTCATTATCAACACAAGACAGTAACGTTATTAGTGGGGCTGGTGGTAATTTCTATAAATATAGCTAAATCTATTAGTTAGCCGCGTATAGCATCAAGCTAACGTTATGGTTCTAATAGGCAGACTCACCACCGCAGCTAAATGCAGTCAAACAATAATGTTCCATGACCATAAGCATAACGGTAGTAACGTTCGGGTTGCATTACTTCACACAAGACGGTAATGTTAGCAGAGTTTCTGACCAGGTGGTCAGATATTTGTACTAGTGACAGTAAAAATCTTGAATCTTCAAAATCCATTAGCAAGCAGCTAACGTTATCTGGTCAAAACCACATTACAGTAGCTACAAGCAGCAAGTTTCCTTCATGAACCGAAAACACAGTCCTGACTCTAGTTTCCCGCCGATGTCGGTCACATTGCTGCTGTCTGGCCAGACGGGCTTCATTAGATAAATATTTATTTATTTATTTAGTGTGGACTTTTTCTGGAGTCTGTGTTGTTGTTTCATTTTGCTAGCAGCTAGCGACGAATGTAACGTTAAAAGCTACTTTAGCCATTTCCTGTTAACCGGCGTCTAGGACAAGAGGCTCATGAACGCGTGCACACGTCACATCCTCTAGCTGTGGCGGGAAATGCTATCCCCTTCGAAACTGCGGTTTTTCCATGTATCTTCTGAACGGCTGGTCGGAGAGAAACGCCCCTGGTTGCCATTTTTAAGTTATGTCAAGGCGCATTCACTCAGTGCCAATAATAAACACTTTGTGCACATTTATTTCTCGCCAGAACCAATGGGCCTTTAAATAAAGGTTGATGTGTTCTACCTGGCAGTGATGGGTGATGCCCTTGCTTCTTGGTCATCAGTGCTGGCCTCGCTCTTCCCTGCAGCAGTTTCCACCTGGACGGTATGAAATGCTGCCACTCATATGTTATTGCTATGCAGGTTTTGCTTTACCGTCCATATATCACACCGAGATATTTATTTTTCTCCCTGTCGCTCGATTCAACCCTTTGGAATCGTTTTGTCGCTGTGTCCGCAAACCGGGAGCGCACTCCGCCCTCGGGCCGAGGTGTTCATACTCAGAGCTCGGAGAGAGGGAGAGACTATTTGTGCACAATTGGCAGCACCTGTGTCCAGGGACGTGCAGAGAATGTTAAAGGGGCAGGGGCTGGCAAAAAAGTTGTAAAGTTTTTAGCCAGATTTTGAGGAATATCTCATTTTAAATTAACATTTGGATGATACTTGTCACAGAAAAATAACTCCACAAACTGAATAATATTAGTACAAAAGTTAAATTTGCTGTTACAATACTGTGAGTGCTGCCTTCAGCGACAGCTTGGAAAGGGGAATTTCCATACAGAGCGCCATTAGAAATGCATTCAGGAATTTCAGGGTCTGGAGAGGGCACTTTTTACAGACGAGGAAATCCGTGGCAATCTTTTGGAGTAGCCTATAGCTTATAATTAGCAACTCAATTAACATTCTCAGCCATAATATGATGGCTTATTGTGCGTATTGAGCATGATTTTTTCAGTTTACCAACGATTTTTTCAGTTTAAAAAGTGGGGGGGACAGAATCAAGGTTTTGAAAAGTGGGGGGGACATGTCCCCCATGTCCCCAGTGGAAAATTCGCCCCTGCGTCTACTCCATGCAGGTCCAGTACAATTGCATGCGCTTGTGCACACTCCCAATTTGCATTGCGTGCGGCGCTAAACCAGCGCAAATGCTAAATTACCGCTTTTGCGACGATACGGCCCCAATTCTCTCTCTCCTTTATTTATTTATTTATTTATTTATTTATTAATTTATTTACTTATTTATTTATTTATTTATTTTGTTTTAGTTTCTGATCGTTCCAAATTTTACTGTCTGAGTCCTTTCAAGTCCAGAAAGGTTCTTGGAGTTTATGGTTTTCCACTTGGATACAACAAAACAAAGTAATGTTTATGCAGACGTTACATCAACTGACAAATCAAGTATCTTGGGGGTCATATGGGCTGATTTGTTAATCATAAACATCATCTCAAATCAAAGTTAGGTTCAGGTTTGGCCTGAGACTAACCTGGAAAAAAATCACATCTATGTTTTCCTTTTACGTTTGTAATGGATTTATCATTCACTTTGAACTGTGATAATGATAACACTCAAGTTATATTCTATAGCCTTTGTGATCTGGTTTCACTTTCTTTATTCTTGATCTACTTTGCCTGTTTCTTTTGCTTTGCTATATCCTACTTGGATTTTCCACGGAATCAAACCCGAGACCTTCAAAAATGGATCAAATGACAGAACATGTGATGGAAGGCCGCCTCCACAAAGCCTTCACATCTTAGACATGCAGGATTTAGATTTGTAAAGTCACCTTGCACCTAGTCTCGCTGGCCAGCCTCCTCTCCCTTCCGTCCGAGGAGTCTGGCGCCACGGAAACAGACAACTGGGATAAGCCCTCCCCTGCTCTACAGCTGCTCTCCCGCCGGATGTCCGCTCCCGGCTTATTACAAACTCTGTCATTGGCTCCGACCATGTCACTCAGAGCGGCTTCCGCTCCCTCCTCCCTGTGTGTCGCTGTAAATAGTGCCCTGCCGCCTCAGTGAAAACAACACCGCTAACTAGCTAGCAAGGTAACGGCAGAAACCTACACGCTAGCTCGTTGCTACACATATTCGTTTTTTGAGTAACAACGCCCAACACTGCATAGGCCTACAGTGCTTCAGACATCAAAGAATTTCACAAATTCAAATTGACAACTATTTAGTCATCAAATGAGGAAGATGTACCCTGACATTATCCCCATATGCAATTTGAATTTTTTTTAATGGAATATAAATCAATTGGAATACGCTTACAGTAATACAATTAATTAACATCATTATACAAATAGTGTTTGTATTCAACATGAAACACAACATTTCATTCCAACAGGATGAGGATCCCCCCTGGACCTGTGCTAGGTGCAGCAAACGACAAAGAACCCAAACAACGGCAGCATTGGGCTAATCTTTGTCGACCTCTGTACCGAGTTCACTATTCCATCAGCACCGACAGACGTATCTGACCTTGTGTGGAGGAGAGAGAGCTGGGAAGGCACAGTTACTATTGAAGAGAGGGGGAGGAGAGCAAAGACGAGGTCGATCGTTGGCATCGACAAAGGTGAGAAAATAGTTTCCTTCAGCCCGGATCAGGCGGTGGGAGACTGGGTCGTGTCCACCCGCTATGCCGACCACCCGCAATGCCGACCTTAGGTTTAGGCGTGGGGGGTGGGAGAGGTAAGGTTTTGGGTTAGGGTCTGGGGGAGGTTAGGTTTAGGCGTTGGGGGTGGGAGAGGTTAGGTTTTGGGTTAGGGTCTGGGGGAGGTTAGGTTTAGGTATGGGGGGAGGTTAGGTTTGGTGTGGGGGCTGGGAGAGGTTAGCTCCACCGACACGCTGCACGCCGCCTTGCTCAGCTGGTTCTGCTTGTGGGCTATCGGCATTGCGACCTGTCGGCACTGCGGCCTGTCGGCACATAGACGCGGCACGAGACTGGGTACGCTATTAGAGGTGATTAAACATGTAGGGCGCTATCTTCATACGGCGCTATATCGTTTGCGCTGCGTTTGCGCACCTCTTATTGCTATCTTCCCAGCGTCTTAAGCTATCGTCTGCCTCCACCGTCCAGTTTTGCGCTGGGATGACACAGGTGTAGGCGTGGCCCAGGCGTGTCCATGGGCCTCTAGCCTATCATGTGTCTCGCGCAAGTGTCATTTAGCGCTCTGGGGAAGATACCGTCGGTATGTTCTGAGAGCAAAGAGAGGTTTGGGCGTTGACCATTCCAAAATAGGCGTTCCAGCGCAATGTGTTAGAAAAAAAGGCCTTGGGTGCTCTCAATTTTAACCCCACCAAATAGCAGGTCTCAGCGGGAAAAAAAACTACGCCAGGCGTACGCCTGAGCGCAGACACTATTCTCCGGCGCAGTGCAGGAAATCCTCGCTTGGATAGGCCCAAATTACGCACGGCTCGCGCTGAGAAAAAAATACACCTTGATTTAACAATGAGAATTCGTTTGTCATGGTTTTGTGCGAAAAAGTGATTTGCGTTTTGAATTGGATTACCAGAGGAACGAGGGTCTGGAGGGGCGGGAGTCTGTGTGTAGTGCGGGGAGGGGTGCTTTGTGTTCGGCTAGTGTGCCGTGTCCTGGAGGGGGGTCTCCCCGGAGAAGGTGTGAGCTGGGCCGGGTAGGCAGGCCGGGTGGGTCGGTAGGCTACAGGGTGGGTAGAGGCACTGAGTCAGCGCTGTGGGTAGAGGCACTGAGTCAGTGCTGTGCGCGGTCCCGTGGATCGAAATCAGTTTCTGGCAGCAAATTACTTTCTGACACAACACCGGCCAGTAGGCTATACAGTAACCATTGATAGTAGTAACCTCTCCCTGCAATTGCACCATGCAACAATAGCTTAACCCGAGTGGACAATTCTGGTATAGGCTATTGAAATAGGCTAGAATTAAAATCTCACACATTCCTACCCTATTAAAGAAACAAATATTTTTAGATGTGTAGGCCTATGTTATAGCGTATAGAACGAAATGTCTAATTACAGTAAACACACGCTTTGGGACATCACTGCGTAATTGCGCGGCGGTCCTCTCTCTCTTCCCTCTCTCGTCCCCCCCCCCTCTCTCTCTCTCCCCCTCTCTCTCGCTCTCTCTCTTTTCTCTCTCTCTGTTTCTTTGCTTGCTCTCAGCAAGAAAGAAGCTGGTGTGTGATGGCGGTGATGCTGTGGCTTTTAAGGGGAGTGATCTCACCTTGTGAATCCTATATGGGCATAAACACGCCTATGGACGTTTGCGCCGAGATGACGTAAAGCGCAGCGGGCCGACACGCCCACAATCAGGGCTTTGCGCGGCGCAAAACAGGCGCTACCGCAAAATTACCGCCGTTGCGAAGATAGGGCCTGTAGTGGCTTAACACATATTGGGCTCTATCTTCCCAAATGCGCTAATTTAGCGTTTGCGCTCGTTTAACGCTGTGCGCAATGCAAATTGGGGGCGGACACAAGCGCATGCCTGTGATAATTGTACTGGGCATTGGCTGCCACAAGCCAAAGCAGACGTTTCAGCGCTAAAATGTGGTGATAGATGGCATTATGCTATTGTCAGCAGCGCGCAATTACTTTGCGCTGAGCTTTTAAAAGCACCTCTTACGCGCTAAATACCCCGTTGCGCTTGAGCGCACCATGATCTCCGTGCGCAGTGCAGAGTAAAATTCCTTTTGGATATGTCATTACGCACAGCCTTGCTATGCCAGGACATCAAATTCTGCTGCTAAAATTGGGTATTAGCAGATAATTCAGTGAGGCAATCAACTATAACTCACTGAGAAACTTTTATCACATCGCAAAGAGGGAAATTAATTGAGAAAACTTGTTGGACAATGGACATAGGCTATTTACCTTCATAACCTGAAGGGTCATTGGCACCACAGACGATCTGTCAATAAGCTCCCTCTGTCCTCGCACGAGTGAGTACACTCTATTACGCATGGAGAGAATTACAGCATATTGCATGCCTCGCGCAAACAGCCATTGCAAGACGGGAATCTGATTGGTTTTGATTGACGTAATGCCCAGCCTTGCCTGGCCACGCCTGTGAATAATTCTGGTAGTTAAGACCGCCCAACTCCCGTTTGCGCAGGCATTTTGGGGCGCAGATGATTTCGGCACGGCTCTAATTTGCGTCTGCGACAGGTGCCGTGAACGTTTCCGCATCCCGGCCGAGAATTGCATCCCCAACATATTCCGAGGCTGTTTTAACTTAGAAATCAGGGAGGTCACGTCTACCAGACGATTATATCACTTTTAAACAGTTACATTTCTGTATAAATGATTACAAGTATGCTCCCGTGAGGTGGGGATGCTTTTTTTATGCTGGGCGGGGGAGCAAAACTCGGCAGAACACCTGGCGGACGGCGCAAGGGTGAGTGCTATCTTCCGTGCCTTAAAGCATGCGCAAACGGGTGTGCAAACGCTATTAGGGGATAGCGCCTGTCGGAAGATAGAGGCCATTATGTATGAGTTTGTGTGTGTGTGTGTGTGTGTGTGTGTGTGTGTGTGTGTATATATGCTTGTATATATATGTTTGTGTGTGTGTATGTATGTTTGTGTAACAGGGTAGTATAGATTTAATCAACCCATGTAAAGTGTTGGTAATTTAGAAGGGTTACAAAACAGTTCTATAAGTTCCAGTTAATTGTGAAGCATTTACAATGTCTGCCAAGTCTTTTATTTTATTTTAGTTAGAAAATCAGTATCTAGGAATGTAATATTCTGTCTCTTTCCCCGTGGAATTGAATATTTGTTACATTCCTGTTTGCAACTCGCATTCTGTCTTTCCCCCCCCGTGGGATTGGAATACTTGGTATGTTCCAGCCTGCTTTTCACAGAGTGCGCTCACTTCCTCTTCAGTTGAACGAGGCGACTGAAGAGAAGGTGACTGGGAGGAATGGATGGTAGACAGCAAGATGGCGGACATAGAGGAAATGGATTCGGGGGATGAAGCGGGAGATAGTGGAGATTTAAATGGAAAGAAAAGAAAACAATCAATGTTAAGTTCAGATAATGAGTACAGTCGATCAGTGAGGAAGAAGCAGGAGTTTATAGTAGGGATGAGGGTGGTATCGCAAGTAGATGGTCTATTTAGTGATCAACATAAAGTAGGAAAGTTTGTGTCTCAGGTACTTGGGCAGGTAAGGTCAGTTAGGATAGCAAGAAGTGGACTAGTTATAATCGAGTGTGTGTCAAAAGAGCAGAGAGACAAAGCTGTAGAGGGAATAAAGTGGTGTAGAAGTAGTAGAGGTGAACGTGTAACATGTTTTTCACTTGGATCTGAGGCAAAGAAGAAGGGTGTGGTGAGTGGTGTGCCTCTGTCGGTAGAGGCTGAGTTGTTTGTCAGTGTGGAGGGTGTGCTGGATGCAAAGAGATTGACACGATATCGTGAGGGGAAAAGGGAGGAGAGTTTGTCTGTGTGTTTGACCTTTGATGGAGAGTTGCCTGTATGTTGATTATTGTTGTTATAGGGTAAGGCCGTTTGAAAGAGCACCGCTGAGATGTTATTGCTGTCAAGAGTATGGTCATGTTGCTGCTGTGTGTAGAGGGGTCAGGAGATGTGGGAGATGTGGGGGAGACGAGTGTGAGAGAGACACGTGTTTAGAGGAAGACGAGGCAAAGTGCCTACACTGTGATGGTGATCATCATACGGGTTCAAAACAGTGCCCAAGGAGAGTAAATGAGGTGAAAGTGAATCAGATTAGGGTAAAAGAGAAGGGTATGTCATATGCTGAAGCTGTTAAAAGAGTGGAGAATGAGAGCGATACAATGGAAGAAATTGAAAAGGAACCAGAGAAGAAAAAGAAGGGAGTTGAACAAAACATTTGTGTGGTCAAAAAAGGATTTTTGACATTTATGGCCATGGTTATTAATTGTACAGAGCAGATCAAGGGAAAAAAGTAAAAGATTAAGATTAGGGATGTCAACGGTTAACCGTTAATCGATTAACCGTCGCTAACATCGTTGTTCGGTTATTGCTGTCGGTCTATCAGTTAATTTTTTTTTTTTTTTTTTTTTTTTTTGTCTATTTACTCAATGAGCTCATGCCCAAACAAGGCGTGTCTATTTAGATGCTGAAATGTTAATGCTTTTTGTATTAGAAGTATGCCTTTATTTTTTGTTGGCTTTGCTGAAATTTATAAGTTTATTGCCACATTTTGATCAGGTAATCATTCCAAAATCATTCTGGCTCTTATATGGATGACAAGGAAATATATTTTTGAGAGCTTATTTCCTGTTTATGTAAACATTACAACAACAACAATCTGATATTTCCTTCTCATCCATATAAGAGCCAGAATGATTTTGGAATGATTACCTGATCAAAATGTGGCAATAAACTTATAAATTTCAGCAAAGCCAACAAAAAATAAAGGCATAATTCTAACACAAAAAGCATTAACATTTCAGCATCTAAAAAGACACGCCTTGTTTGGGCATGAGCTCATTGAGTAAATAGACAAAAAAAAAATATATATATATATATATATATATATATATATATATATATATATTAAAAAATTATGAATTAACCGATAGGTTAATCGATTATTAGCGTCGGTTAATCGAAAGTGAAATTAACCGAAAATTGACATCCCTAATTAAGATGTTGATGGATGCAGCTAGAAGGTTCTTGAATGTTGTTGACATTTCCGGAGAGGAGATCGAGAAGGTGCTGAGGGATGAGTTCCCGCCGACTGAGTCGTAGAATGGACATAATATCGTGAATGGGAGCACTATGGGTGGATACATGATGAACACTGTAAATAGATTCCACTATGGAGAAGACATCAAACTCCAGTAGGTGGTGGTAATGCACAAAAAGCTGCTGCCAACCGCCATAAAACAATAGTAGAAGAAGAAGAAGAAGAAGAGAAGGTGTGTACTTTTGTCCTCTTGGTGTAAAATACATACATACATGTCATTTTCCATCAGAGATAAAACTGTGCATAGGTTAGCACATTTCTAGAGTGGTTCGTTCTGTACGTTCCCTCCAAATCATTGTAGAAGATACAACTTTAAACGTAATTACCCAAGTGTTTATATCAACTCATGTTAGGTTTTCACGTGGGTAGAAGCCCAGTAATGGCGGCGCTGGTGTTGATATCAGCAAGTAATTTGGTTAGTTTAAGAAAAGGAACTCTGATGTAAATGGAAACGGTATTTTGTATGTATGTATAAAAAATCGTTGTACCTTGTCCATGTGTGTTAAGTGTGAACAGAAAAATGATTGCAAATGTATAAGTTAAAAGATATCCTGTTTGTATTCACTCAGTGATAGTGGCTGTGACCGTCCTGTCTGTGCCTGTATATTCACTGCTGCCTGGGATATCTTGTCTGTTCACACAGGTATGTGATGACACCAAGGGCGTCGTTTTGGTCTCAAAGTTGGTAGGGTCGAGGATGGCATGAGATGCTGTTTCGGTGGCCGAAAAAAATTTGAGGTTTTTGTTTTACTTTTTTTAGCCATATTTAGAGGAATATCTAATTTTAAATAAAAAATGTTAGCTTTTTTTTAACCTTTTTTAGCCATATTTAGATGAATATCTCATTTTAAATCAACATTAGGATTATACTGTTGTGATGTCATTATTCAGTATCTTCTCCTTTTCTCAATAACTTTCATGTCACCACCTGCTCAGCTCTCCTGTCAGCATAATTGTAACTAACAAACACAAACTGTAGCTAGGTTTAGCCATCTAATCATGTTCTTTCACAAACAGCAATTCAAATTGCCACTGAATCCCACACATCACATCTAATGGGGGAGCAGTTAGGCTAATAGGGGAGCAGTTTCCATGAGCGTCAAAGATTACTTCCATGGGTTTACATTGAGTTTAGTCGGAAAGCCCAAGTCATTTCATGGGTCGCTCAAGGGTACCGTGTTAGTAACAAGCGACGCACAAGGGACGGGACAAAGCGTCAATATGCTACGCGCTCGGAGTGAGAACCTGTTGGTACAGTATGTATGTAGTATGTACTGTATGGGCATGTATTATATATGTCTATATTTCTTATCTTTCTTTGGGTTCCTCCCTTTTTGATGTTTTTGTATCCTCCCCCCCCCCTTTCTCATGTCTATGTGAACTTGTTTCTCATGTTGGTGGGTGGGGTGTTATGCCTTGTTTTTTGTTTGTAAAACCGGGTAACGTCATACTTTCAGAGGAAGGTATGTTTAAGATTGATAACCCAATAAACATACATATGAAAAAGAGAGAAAAAAAACAGTGGCTTAGAACAAGTAGCAATTGAATGTGATTCTTGTCTGTGGGACGGGGGTTCCCGAGGCTGTGGCTGTAATTTTGCTATAATTGCTTTTCCCTCTGTGACTGATGGCTTGTTGGGAGTGTGTGTGTGTGTGTGTGTGTGTGTGTGTGTGTGTGTGTGTGTGTGTGTGTGTGTGTGTGTGTGTGTGTGTGTGTGTGTGTGTGTGTGTGTGTGTGTTGTAGCGGGTTTGACCAGTCAAATAGCTTGTCAGTGTCAAAACCCCACAAAGGATACATGTAAAAAAACACATGAACCCTTAACCCGGTTATTTGAATGCACAATCAAGATGAAATAACAACCATAAATGCAACACACAGCAATATAAACACTCAAATTCAAGGGAATGAAACAATGCAATAAATTCACACCACACCAGCAACTCAGTTTGAGATTCAGATTATTATTAGAATGAAGGTAAAGGCACGGAAAGTTCATCAAACCAAAAAATAGTCCACTCCGGGATTTCGAATAATTAAGACAGTTCAGTTCAATCCAGTGAAACAGTACAGTTTTTCCCTTAACAAAAATAATTCCACTTCCGGGATTTCGCGGTCACTCTCCAATAGAAACAAAACAAGGAAGTACTCCACACACTCCAAGACCCGCAGAAAACAAGAAGAAAGTCAGTAAAGAAAAGTATAGTCAGGTCAGGTCTCGTTTAGCAAACGATCAGCTCTCCAACAACTCACGGCTGTCAGCGTATTCAGTTTACCGGACTGTTGATGCGAAGAGAGGTGACGTGACGAGACGAGAGGAAAGCACAGAGTAGATGAGATGGCCAGATTCCAGACGCCAGGATTCCCGAGGGCACACGGATTATAACGCGGACTTTCACGGGGAAAATGCCTGTAGTAAGGCAACGGACGAAACGTCAGGCTCAGACAGAGCTTCTCGCTGCTTTTCCATGACTGGCGGGGGCGGCCATACTGGGTCTCATGCATACTTAAAGGCACATACCGAGACTGGTGTCTCTCAAAGCGGGTAAGTTAGAGCCATCTCACTGGTTGACAGACTGGGGGGTGTGTGTATGGAGATGAGGGGAAACTGTTTACTGGCAGAAAACATGATTATTATTATTATTAATTATTATAAATTGGGCGATCGCCACAGTGTGTGTGTGTGTGTGTGTGTGTGTGTGTGTGAAGTTGGATTTCTGCGATTATCCAGAGAACCAATATACCCGCAACGCCTATGGAGCATCTGCGCTACACTTGACCATGAAGACATTTGAACACAAAACAGGCGTATCTAAAAGTTACACGGTCAATATGTCGCGGGTCAAAGTGAACTCTGCAATTATACAGCTATCCTGATGTAGGGTATAAGACAACTTTGGGTGGAAAAACTGGATGATTGACAGGTGGGCGTAGAGGGGAGGATATTTGGATGTGTTGTGCCTGGTGTGTCTTTTTCCATCCTAATTAGGCTGATCCGGCGCACCTGGAGGGGAGCGGCACACCTGGGTGAAGACGCGGCGGCAGGACGGCAGACGACAGAAACTGGGCAGCGGGACAAGCAGCAGACGTGCCGGGAGGAGAACAACGGCTCGTTTGATTCTACGCACGCTAGTCCACCGAAAAGGGGCGGTCGCTTCCAGACAAGCCTATAGGCTTTCAAGGTTGTGTCACTATGGTAAACCAGTCTTCTCATCCCGTGCTGCTCTCTCTGTGTCCTCATAGCTGCAAACGGGGAAATCAACGCCACTGACTCCACCCGACCGTATCGCCGCTGCCTTCTCCCTCAAGTCCGCATCACTGGTCCGAAGTCCAACTCCGCTGGTCCGACGGGGACGACAGAGCACGCCCGCACGCACGCAGTCAGCTGCCTGGACTGGGACGGGGGCTCTACTGTTGGCTACTCGCCCGCTCCCTAACTGGCCATCCGCGCCGCAGCGCATCAGCTCTGGGGTCGGTAAGCAGCAGCTTTGGAGAGACGTTTTAATCTGCCATTAGGCCATAAGAAGACGTTGGAGTACGGGACTAATAGCGTATTCCAATTTGGGTCAGCACTGGCCAAATTGGAATTTTTACTTTTTTTTCATTCCTTTCATTCCTTTCATGTTTTTGTCCTGTCCGTTGTCGTGTCCCCTCTTCCTGTGATAATAGCCTATATCACAATCACAGCCCTTACTGCAGTGGGCACCCCCTACGTGATTAACTTTACCCAGATCTTACTCTAAAGGCCCAAGTGGTGTGCTGTTTTATTACTCTGATGAAAAAGTGGTGTGAAATGATTTAGCTGTTTTCAGTATGTGCTTCATCTCTTAACCCTAATGGTCTGGTATTATGTGGCTTGATTTTACACATTGTTTATGAGCTTGATTTTATGCATGTAGTGTGATCACTTGCAGTGTCCTGGAATGGAGTGTAATATAGCTTCGGCCTAATAAGTATTACTGGTGTGGTGATATCGTTTGATCTAGGTGGGACGAGCTGATGGGGAGGAGTGGGGATTGACATTTATCCACAGTGAACAGTGGGGCACTCGTGTTTTATTTTCTGCCTTGAATGTTAATACAATTGTTTGTATTTAAGCTTAATCCGTCTGTGTGTGTGTCTTTGGGATTGTGAGAGGTGGTGTCCATTGAAGAGGGTCAGTTGCCCTGTAAATTGGTATAGAAGTGTGACAAATACACAGATATTTTCACAATGCCCTTTCGGGAAAGCCCTTTGAGCCTGTTTCTGCATATCATCATCCTTTCTTCTTCCACAAGCACACAAGACCAGGCAAGGGCTGACAACGCCAGTGCCATTTGCAACTGTTTTTGTCAGATACATTCTTGATTAGCATGATGAGCTATATTTGAAAACTGTTCAAGTGGTGAGTGAGAGTGGTGTGAAAATGGTAGGCAAACGCTGCATTGTTGCATGTATCTGGTTTGTATATCCGCAGTCACTAGTTGCACTACTGTAGTTGACCGCCGGCTGTAGTCTTTGCAGAGTGTGGGCCCAACACAGGCTACGTGAGGCGATGCAACATTCAGCCTTTGTTGCTGATAGTTCTTGGCCGGCTTAACCAGTGGTGTATTAAGGAATGGGCCTACCAGGCCCAGGCCCACGGGCCCAAGAACTCAGGGGGCTCATAACCCAGAGCCTCTGGGACGGGACTGGGGCCTGGGATGAAATGATCCCTTATGGTCCCCAGCCCTTAATTTTGACTAAATGTTCAATATGTCTGTCGTCAATTAGAGGGTTTGGCTTTAATTGAGTGTACCTGCGCTGTAAATCCTGTGTTATCCTGTGTTCCACAGGGTCCACAATGACCACCAGCCAAATCTTATTGCAAATCGCATGCACGCACACACACACACACACACACACACACACACACACACACACACACACACACACACACACACACACAACCACAACAACAACCGGTTGGATGCAAATAGTTTAATTCAGCTTGAATGGAAATGCATTACATGCAAATGCATATTGTTAGACAAGTTTAGCCAAAACAGACAGAAAAAACAGGAAAAAACTCTATATTGCTCTATATTAAAAAGAAACCCCCCAGTAATCTCTCTAAAAAAAGACACTTAAAGACCCCTAAAGTCAAAAATGTGTTTTTCTTCTTGTTCCTTCAGGTGTTTGAGCTTCAGAATGATGTATGTGAGTTAGTTTGACACTAGAAGGCTGTTTTCACATTTATCTGCTGAAAGTGGAACGTTTCTCTGTATTCATTGAACATCCAATTTTAGGGGCGGGACATGATTTGAGATGTCACAAATAGTTGAAGCTAATCCCTGTCCAATATTTAACTAATTGTGATGTGGAAACTTGAAGCCTCCGGTGCACATACACTGAGAATGGACTTTACAGTGAAGTAGGAGACATCTTGTGTCCAGCAGGAAAACTTTTGAGATGAAATATATTTGCAGACTCTATAATACACTATCATTTTGTAATGATGGAGAAGGAGTAGATTTTAAGAATTGTAACAAGATAATTCAACCTTTTTTTTTGGGGGGGGGGGGGACCATATGAGACACAAATTATTATTCAAAGTAGAATATTTTACATACATCTTAGAACATGACTTTATGGGGTCTTTAAACAGTTTACTCTGTCCTAAGAAAATCACACTTCTTCAATAACTAAAAGAGAAAGATATTGTATAGAGCAGATAAGGACTGGATTGTCGTTACACAGAACTGTACGTCTGTACGTCGCTGTGCGTCTGACATTAGCGTGTGCAGCGCATGACCTGAGCAGAGATGGTGACGAGCCAGAGAATTCCCAGGTCGTAGCTGACATGCTTTATGCTGCAAAGGGGGATGGCCTTCCATGCGGTCCCATATGGACGACTGCTTGAGATGCCGGTTCTGTTGAGAGAGGAGATGAATGTACAAGTCTGTCAATTGATCATCGGTGGTCGATGAGTTGAGTTCCCTCACCCCTTCCCCTCCCCTGAGTGAAGCGCTTTGAGTATTGAGGAAGGTGCTACTGTATATAAATCCAATCAATTATTATTATTGTTATTATTATTATTATTGTGTGTGTGTGTGTATATATATATATATATATATATATATATATATATATATATATATATATATGCTCAAGTTGGCCGGGAGGTTATGTTTTTTCGCCCCTGCTTGTTTGTCAGGATATGTCATGAACAAACTTGCACGAAACTTTGTAGAAAAGTAGGACACGGTCCAACTTACAGTAGACCTGATTAATGTCCGCCCACTGGTCGAAAGGGGGCATGACAATGGGTGATGGCAATCACAAAAAGACACCTAACTTTAACGGATTCATGCTACACCACACAACTTTGTAGAGAGACTGAAAGCGCAGGTGGTGGCATGATGCACTCTGCCGAGTGCCCTCTAGGTAGCATGCACTCTGCCCAGTGCCCTCTAGTTTACTATTGGGATCATTATTATATTGACACAATATTATGGGTATTTGGCTCACAATCACAGTAAAGACTGCCCTCTTGGGTGTTGTTACCTGATCGTGTGGAGTAATGGAATACCTCTCGTTAGTCTCACTAGCCAGCCTCTCTTCCTTTCCGTCAGAGAGTCTGGCGTCGTGGAAACAGGCAACGGGGATCAGCCCGCCCCTGCTCTAAAGCTGCTCTCCCATTCGAGCGGCTGTTTCGGTGGCAGCAGGATATCCGCTCCCCCACTTGCAAGCTCTGTCACACGCTCTGTCATTGGCTCCGACCATGTCAATCAGCTCCCATGTGTGTCGATGTAATGCTCCCGGCCGCCGAATGTGAAAACAACGACGCTAACTAGCTAGCGTAGAAAGCTAACGGCAGAAACCTACAGGCTAACTCGTTGCTACACGCTGAAAATGGCAAGTTTTGAAGAAAATTTGGATTGTGCAATAAAGAAGGCCTGCTCGGCACAAGTTCCACCCCGAAACTATTTTCCAAGGGCACTAACGCTAAGCACCGCCCAAGACGAGGATGATTGGCTAACCCAAACAGAGCATTTTTTTCGCAATCCCACAATGGAAACCTGCAGTGCCAGACTCTCTGACGGAAAGGAAGAGAGGCTGGCTAGCGAGACTAACCTCTCGTAGACCTTGCCGGACTTCCACTGCACTCCGAAGACACTGCCGTCACTGCCCACCTCAACCATTTTCAAGTGCAGTCCTGGGATCCTTCTGTAGCCAGAGGTGGAGCAGGTAGACGGATTCACCTGTAAAGAGGTGTCAACATCAGAACGACTGCCATCAGTTGCACACAATTTTTTTTAATAATATCAGTAACTACCGAATCATGGCAGTCATGATCTATGAGTGTTCGATTAATGTGCTAAATAATAATAATAAAAAACATAGCATAAGAGTTAAGGGGCCCTATCTTCGCAAAAGCGGTAATTTAGTGTTTGCGCTCGTTTAACGCCGCAATGTAAATTGGGGGCGTGGACAAGCCCATGCCTGTTATAATTTGACTGGACATAGGCCTGCCACATGCCGAACTAGGCCTCTCAGCGCAAAAATGTGGGGATAGATGGCATTATCCTATCTTCAGCAGCGCGCAATTAATTTGTGCTAAGAGCTTTTAAAAGCACCTCTTACACGCTAAATACCCCGTTGCGCTTCAGCGCACCATGATCTCCGTGCACAGTGCAGAGTAAAATTCCTTTTGGATATGTCATTACGCACAGCCTTGCTATGCCAGGACATCAAATTCTGCTGCTAAAATTGGGTATTAGCAGATAATTCAGTGAGGCAATCAACTATAACTCACTGATAAACTTTTATCACATCGCAAAGAGGGAAATGAATTGAGAAAACTTGTTGGACAAAGGACATAGGCTATTCACCTCCATAACCCGGAGGGTCGTTGGCACCACAGACTATCTGTCAATAAGCTCTCTCCATCTCTCTCTGTCCTCGGCACGAGTGAGTCCACTCTATTACGCATGGAGAGAATTACATCATATTGCATGCCTCGCGCAAACAGCGATTGCGAGACGGGAATCCAATTGGTTTTTATTGATGTAATGCCCAGGCATTGCCTGGCCACACCTGTGAATAATTCTGCTACTTGAGACCGCCCAAATCCCGTTTGCGCTGGCATTTTGGGGGCGCAGATGATTTGGCACGGCTCTAATTTGAGGCACATGCCGTGAACGTTTCCGCCTCCCCGCCGCGAATTGCATCCCCAACATATTTCTGGGCTGTTTTAACTTAGAAACCAGGGAGGTCACGTCTACCCATATCACTTTTAAACAGTTACGTTTCTCTATAAATCATTACAATATGCTCCCGTGAGGTGGGGATGCATTTAGCTACTGCCGGGCGGGGGTGCAAAACTCGGCATAACACCTGGACAAATGCACAAGGCGGACCACTATCTTCCCTGCCCTTAAGGCACGCTAAAACAGGTGCGCAAGTGCAAATAGGGGATATCGCCTGTACCAAGATAGGGCCCAAGGTTTCATGGGCTCTGCAAACAGTTTCCCACCTTTGTGAAGGAGACAGCGTAGTTTATGTGCGCTGCCCAGCATCCGTAGGGGCCGCAGCTGTGGTAGATCACTAAATCACTGGACAGACGACCACCCAGAATTGTCCAGGAGATAGAGCCCTTGCTGAAGCTCAAAGTGTAGCTACTCCGTAGACAGTAGAGATGCTTGTTGCTGCTAGAGAGTCCCACAGTGAAAAGACTACCAGCGTCAACCGTCAGAATTGCACCTGCAAACAAGGAAAAACACAGAGGTATTGGATTTAGTCAGCATGTTGTCCTGACTTCATAAATATGTTTTGTAAATCTGTTTGTCTGGATTCTTTCTAGCTCACAGGAGCAATGTATTAGCACAATGAAGACACTAGCCCTGTTCGAAACTGGTCCCTACTATGACAGAAATAGTGGACTATATAGTGTGTTGGCCATTTTGTACTCGTGTCCGAATTCTCATCTGTTAATTTGATTCAATATAGTCCACTATAAAATACCCACAATGCATTGCAATTCCTAGTGAACAGAATGTACCCTACATGTTCTCCTATCTACAACAATGCAATGCTGCCGTGTTTACCAAAGGAGAAAAAGAGTGAGTTAGTGTCCGAAACTTGTTTGATCATTCCCCATATTATTATTAGTATATAATAAACACCACCTGGAGAATAGTGAGTGAGTGAATGAGTGAATGAACCATTCCAAACACAGCTAGTCGGCTACTGTATCTGAAGTTTTTATGTTCTGTTTTTAGTGTGTGTATCTTTTCAGTAAGGTAATCGACTACGCTTTACTGCAGCAATGACCCATCTTCCAGGGTGAAAGAAGGGATGCAACTGATAACCAATTCTCCCCTTTTTACCTCCAGCTGCAGATTTCCAGTTGCCACCCACAAATTTGTAGATGGAGTTACTGGTGCTGATGCCCCACATCCCTGCCTGTCCCACTGTGACATGCTTGAGGCTGGCTGAGGGCAGTTTGAACCAGGTGGATCCACTCAGGAAATAGTTGCGATTGTTTTTGTCTGTGGCGACCACTTGTCCCTGTCCAGCGTCAATCTGTTTTGCATAGGACAGGTTTGGGCCGTCGTTACAGTTCCAGGCTGTGGAGAGGAAATCATCATCAGTGAGTGGATTATTCTGTTATGTTGCAGGAAAATATACAGTATCAGATGGTGACTTACCATGACTGATGTGCAGGTGACACAGCACCACCAAGAAAGCTGCAATAGTTTTCATGATGTATGTGGTGTCTCTGCCTCTGTTGTGCACCTCTGGATGTTCCTCTGTATCTCTACGGAGCTGATGTCCTGCAATAATGAAGCGTTGTCTCACTTATATACAGTAACTAAGCATACAGTGGACCTGACCCATGAATCCTATTACAGCACCAACCGGTTCACCAAGAAGTTCCAAGGAAGCCGGATGGGATACATTTCCATCCGGCTCTCCATCAGGTCAATCATTTTAAAGGATGGCTTTACCGATGATCAACCCACTTTGTATCATTATAATGTTGTTAATATAAACGGATGGACAGTGTTTACCTTCGCTATACTGTATGTTTACCACAGAGAAATCCAACTCCATTTGTCCGGCTTACAGAAACTCCGCCCCCACCAGCTGCAAGTCATTCGTTTTTTAGGGTTAGGGTTAGTTTAGTTTATTAGTTTATTTGACAGGGAGTACACAATATGACATTAATCCCCATAGGGGAAGAGATGTATTGTAACAGATTAAAGGAGAATCCAGGTTTTTTACAACCTGGACCTTATTTCCAGCTTTAATTATGATTTTTATGCCTCCGCCACCGGCAATAGCCAGGCTGGAGGCATTATGGATCCGGGTTGTCCGTACGTACGTACATATTAGGGATGTCGAAAATCATAATTTTTCTTGACCGACAACCGACACTCATTAGCCGACAACTGTCGGTTAACCGAGAAGATTAAAATGCGCTATTTTACTGTCTGTGCCCCATTAAACCATTAGCTTACCAAATGCTTGATTTTTTTTCAGTAGAAAGCGTTTATTTTTACATCTACAAGCAGAAAAAAACACATTAACAAAACGAGAAGACAAGTTTAATCTTCCAGCCATCTAAACAAAAACATTCCTCCGATAGGCTATACTGCTTAGAGCTGCATGCATTGCATATTAAGGACACGTCAATTGACATGCAGCCGCCCCGTGAAGTAGTGTTTGAGCGGACGACAGCCCAGGCTGCAGGGCGCACTGACAAAGTGCGCAGCATCACTACAGTATCTTCTCTTTTAGCAATAGTCTCACTAATCCCACAGTGGTTTACCTGCTTTTGAGATCTGCAAAAAATAGTTTGCTTCTGTCTCACCCGTTCGCTCTCTCTCTTCACCCACGCGGCGAGGGCTGTGCTCTCTGTGTCTGGCAGGGCTCCACAACATTATAAAGACTAGTCCGCACTCCGCACGCAGTCTCTTGTTGTGAAACAATTTATCCGAACTGCCGTGTGTTGGACAGTAACGTTAACGTTAATTGATACTTTTCAATCGTCAATTCGACAGCTTCATGTCATTTTTGTAACATGGTAAAAACTACTGTTTCATCATTGAGTGCGAGCGTATGCATGCGTGTGCCTGATGAACATGCACTGCAGAGAGGGAGGGAGAGAGTTGCCAGCCACAGCAAGCACGCCACGCACACGCCACGCACATGCAAGATGTGTGTCCCGGCCGTTAGACCGAATGAGACAGTGAAGAAAAAGTAGGCTAATGACAGCACACACGGAGTTAACAAAACTATAGAACATGTATGAGCTGATTGTTTCGCTGGGTGTATTAATCATTCTGAAATGGTCACAGAGCACATCTGAGCTGTGTGCTCAGACAGGAGCAGCAGAGGGGCGGGGCAGTCAGTGCGCTCACTTCACTTCTGTGGCTGCAGCAGGTGTTCAGCTGTGTGTGTGCTTCGCTGCGGAATGCGTTTGATCAGACATCAGGTAGATAAAATCAACATGAACCATGTGTTTATTTCCAAATCTAGCTTGATTAATACTTGCCCCATCATTTAATATACTTATGTTACATTGCTGACCACGAAGGAGGTGGGGGGGGAATCGCCACATTGGCAACACTGTTATATGCAAATTAACATGGAAATTGACCGTTTAACCGACATGCTTAACCGACCAAAGACCCTAGTACATATGTCCGTCCGTCCGTCCGTACGATGTTCGTTAACGGAATTTCATCAAATTTGCCTTAAACATCCACTTAGGCTCAAGGATGATCTGATTCGATTTTAGTGGTCAAAGGTCAAGGTCACTGTGACCTCTCGAACGCCATTTTCAAGCTTGTTAACGCAATATCTCAGGAATGCCTTGACGGAATGTCATCAAATTTGCCTCAAACATCGACTTGGACTCAAGGATGAACTGTTTAGATTTTCGTGGTCAAAGGTCAAGGCCTGACCCAATGTTCCCAGAGAAAGGTCTTCTTGCGGGTCCTCCAGTTTTCTATACAATGTTTAAGTCTTGAAACAAAGTCCGCAAAGTTCAATTTAAATATTAGTTTAGGATCTCTGGGTATGGTCAGGCCAAGATAGGTGAGGCGGTCCCTTGCCAGTTTGAATGGGAGAATTTCTAGGAAACCAGGAGTGAAGACATCGGAAAGAGGCATAAAATTACTCTTTGTCCAGTTAATTGTGTATCCAGACAGCTTACCGAAGGAGGTGATTAATTCTATGAGAGGGGGGATCGATTGTTCTGAGTTATGTAGATATAGTATTACGTCGTTGGCGTACAAACTCATACGTGTCTCAATACCGCCGACCTTCAGACCTGGAATACCTGGGTGACCACGTTTTTTTAAGGCAAGGGGCTCGCGCGCAACAGCGAAGAGGGCTGGCGAAAGAGGGCAGCCCTGCTGGACGGAGCGAAGTAATGGAAACCTGGCTGACTTATCACCATTGGTTATAACTGAACATGTTGGACTAGCGTATATACTGGTCTTACTGTGGTCTGTGTATATGGTGTTAAGGAGACGTCATACATTTGAGAAAGAGAACCTATTCGGGATGAACTCTGTCTGGTCAGGATGAATGATGGATGACAAATATTTACAATATATAATAATACAGCATTTTAGTCATTGTCTTTCTGTCAAAATTCCGGAGCGCTATAGGTCTGTAGCTAGCTGGATCTACTTCCTCCTTCCCCTTCTTTAGAACAGTGGTTCTCAACTGGTGTAGCCTCAGGACCCATTATTTTCCTTGTCATGAAGTCGCGACCCAAATTTCATTTTTTTTTTAAACCACTCAAATTTTTTGCACAAAAAATAGCGCATTAATTTAATACACAATGCCTTCATGCACTGTTTAAACCTCAAATGAACAAAAAAGTGCAACAGAAGTGCAACTAGGGCTAAAAACCAATTGAAATAAGGCAGACTTGAATTACAGGCCTATATGTTTTTAAATTTAAACAAGTCAAACTGGTCATGGTCAGAAAGTCTTATTTGAAATGTATGAAATATGAAATAAAAGGCAGACTTATCTTGAATTACATGCCTATATGTTTTTAAACAAGTTAATAATAATAATAATAATAATAATAATAATAATAATAATAATAATAAATATAGCCGCAAGCGGCGATGCGGGGTCCAAGCTTCTGGTGACTTGGGGGTTATATGTCAGATAATATAGACACTGAATTGCACATTTAGTCAGAGTTGATAGGTGCACAAGTGTACCAAGTTTGCAAGTAATATGTAGTAAGTAGCAGTGGTGGTTGGTAAGCCAAATGGTGGCTGTCAAAGAGGCTTATTAAGCAATGGACTTTTTCTAGGCAAACTGTCATAATTTCAAATCCTAGCCTCCTGATAAGCTTAGATGTGTTAGCCATGAGTGGACAGCTTACTGAGGTGTTGCTTTTGTGGTGTTCCGAGTCCATTGGATGAAGATAGTGTGCTGCTTCTACTGTACACTTCTGATCATGGTTATAGATGTGCTCAGTGAGGAAAGGATTAAACAAACTGTTCCTGAATGGTGATCTAAGTAATTGGTTGTCACAATGAAAAGCCAATGCTTTTGTAGTAGTGGTGGTAGTCATAAATCTGGTCTGCATAAGCACAAGGCCAGAATTTGAACCATTTGTCTTGAAGTTAATGTAAAATCCTAACTATTACTAGATACTCCACATGGTACATTCATAGTGTCTCTGTATAGATATAACAAGATTAATATTCAGGTTGTGTAAATCACCCTTTAAGTCAAACTGTTAGTGGCTTAATAGGTTATCAGTTAACAAGTTACTTGTCTGTTATTCAGATGTTTTAAAAGGGTAAGCTTGGGCACAGTGGACATCTACAAGTTGGCAATAAAAGTGTAAGCTCAAGGTTGACTAAAGGAGTTAGGATAAAATGCATAAACAACTGGGACAAAAGACAGCAAAGGAGGCAGATATATGATTCAAACAATAAGTTTTTATTGCAAATAATAGTTTTTATGAAATGAAAAACTTAAAATATATCAATCCATTTTGTCCTTGTGTGGGGCTGAGTCGGGGTTTCTGGACTGTGTGGAGGGACTGTTGAGTCTTGGAGTCAAGTCTGAGTCAGGGCTATGATTTGTCTATTATGTCAACTCAGATGTGATTGAGCATGAGGATAGCTTCTTCCATTTCGTCTGTAGTCATTTGAGTTGGTGATTTTGTAAGCAGTGGTGTGATAAGTGCGAGTGGGATGGTGTATGATGTTTCCTGGTTATTGATGGACAGAGAGAATTGGATATGTGTTTTGCGGTTTCTGTTTTATGGCGTTGATTGCATTTGTGACATTTGTATGTGAGTGAGTCAAAGTTTACAGTAGTGATAGGTGCCAAAAACAGAAGTACTTGTTTGTGACGGTGGCAGAAGAGACTTCACCATAGATGCTTTGAGTGGTGGGTGGTGGTGGTTCTGTGTATGATTCAAGTGCAGTGGTGGGTGTTGATGTTGTGGTTGGGGTGGTTGTCAGATATGTATTGGTTTGTATGCATGTATGGATAGGTTGGTCAGGTGGTACCAGTCGTCAATGTCAGGTTTACAGTACCCCCACACAGCTAGGTCAATGGTTCCAGTTGCATCACTGAGGAGGAAGGTTGTTGTATTCATGGTGGTGCCGGCTCAGGTTGTTGCTTCAGTTGTGGGTTTTACCAGTTTGATTACTTTGCAAGTGATGTTGATCTGTGGAAGAGCATGGCATAAACAGACAAATTAGTCATAGGAAGTAGTATGTTTAGCTTTTATAACTTCACATTGACATGACACTATTTGCATATAGGTTGACTTTAGAAAATCTGGAGTATGTACTAATTCAAATTCAAAGATTCAAGGCCAAGGTTCAGTAGGTGGCATTTTGTTTTTGCATGATATTGTATGTTTTATCTAATGTCACTACTGTGGCATAGGGTGCAAAAAAAGATAGTAGACTTACTTTTTCGAAGTGGCGTCCTTCATTCAGAATGGTGGTGGTTGCATGTGAATAGCCACCCAGGGAGTGATGGATTATGGGAATTTGAGTCCGAGTCTCCAAGCCCTGAGTCAATTAGGTGGCTCACACGTGTGTGTGTGTGTGTGTGTGTGTGTGTGTGTGTGTGTGTG
>NC_139630.1:1482985-1872985 GCF_964638095.1 Poromitra crassiceps
CAGTACCAAATCCATCCGGCCCAGCTGCTTTGCCTGATGGAAATGATTTAATGGCAGAAATGATTTCTTGATAAAAAGAGAAGAGGATCGCACTCCAAGTTAACTTTTTTATTATTGCCTGCAGCAAACGTTTCGGGCTTTCAACCCTTCATCAGTGCAGTAGCAAACAAATCAGAATCACACAGGTGGCTATATCATGGCAGCACTGAAATGATTTCTTCCAATGTGAAATCAGAGTGAGTCCTCTCTAGCAGCGTCGCAAACTTTGGGTGTTTAAAAATGTCAAAAAAGTCAAAATTCAGATCAGATTGAGCGGCATCACACTTAGATGAGTAGAGTTCACTGTAAAACTCCCTAAAACGGTAATTTATCTCCTTGAGATTAGTCTTAAATATGATTTTTAAGTCACCCTGGTAAGTCCGGTTTGATTCCCATTAACTGAAACGCTAATTTGTTTTGAACTGCGACCTGAAAACAAGGAAAACGGGGCATGTGAAATGCTTGTATAATTATGTTTTTGACAACGTAGATAGAATGACAAAGGCAGCTGAAGATGTTCTAAAATGGCCACTTTACTTTTGGGAACCAGTTTGCCATCAAACAATTCCAGGAATCCTATAGCAGGATATTACACAGAAACCAGAGAAACTGAGAGGGCTCAGGTATCAAACAACTCTGTTGGCAAACAGCCCCAAAACACTCCGTTTACAGAAGCATGCAACAAGGGTAAACATTGAAAAGCATGTTTAACTATCACATTCAGGAACATCCTGCTGATAGAACAGAGCACATATTTACTGTTTGAGAGGGATGACGTGTTTGATATTGACTGATCACCTAAAACACACAAGTGTTCAATTTCCAACTGCCTCTATGTGACTTTGGTTTTCTGAAATATTGTTCACCCTTAATGACATAATCTTTCATCAAAGCGCATATTATAGATGATTCCAGTAGGGCTACACTGCCCTACAAAACCTAACCACAGTAACTACGCTAACAATGAACTGAGAAAAATGGCTTTAAGGTTTTTAGACTGTCCAGCCAAATGAATTATAGGTTGAAAAGTGGTAATGCGCTTATTAAATATGTATACAGGTACATTAAGTATTTCTGAAGTCACTTGATGTCATCGTTGTCAGCATCATCTTCACCACTGGTGGTGTGGTTTTTGGTCATCATTCTGTCACAATGAATTGATGAGCACTGTTTTTTATTATCTTAACTCATTGAGTGCCAGCCACTTTTGGAGAACGGACGCTCCCAGTGCCAGAGTTTCAGAGTGTTTTCAGTGATTTCTCGAGGCCCACAGAATATTGTGTGATATTACTATGTAAACACCGAACACGCACAAAGAACAAGGAGACTCTATTGTATCATCAGCAATAGATGCTATTGAGCAAGTCCGAGAGGCCAAATTGTTGGGTGTAGTAATTGATGAGCGGTTGAGTTGGTCAACTCATATTAATAATGTGGTGTCTAAAATGAGTAGTGGTATCTCAATGATTAGAAGGCGTGTACACCTGTTGAATAACAAAACGGTTAAAATAGTATTACAATCTTTAGTCCTATCACGCCTCGACTATTGCCCAACAGTTTGGTCACGTGCATCAAAACAAGATCTGATGAAACTTCAGTACACCCAGAACAGGGCGGCGCGCCTTGCTCTCCGCTGCTCTGTTAGGAGCAGCGTGGAGTGGATGCATGCTGCACTGTCCTGGTTGAGAGTAGAACAGAGGCTGACATGCAGTATTGTAATTTTTTTATTCAACATTGTTAAAACTGGTAAACCACATTGTATAAGGAAAGAGCTAAAAACCATAGACACCAGACACAACTACTCAACCAGACACGCCTCAAGCACTAAATTAATTTTACCTCTACCTAGAACCAATGCACTAAAAAGAACTGTGATGTATAGGGCTGTTAAATATTGGAATTGCTTGCCTGGCAATATTACTATGATTAGTAACAAATATAATTTCAAGAAGAAGTTAAAAAAAGCAACTTTGAATAAGGACATTAATTTCAGTTTTTTCGTTAATTAGTTAGTTATTTTTGTTTGTGTTGTATTTTGTAGTTGGAGCATATTTTTGTTGTAAACTGAAGTTGTTTGTTCAAGCTGTTGTATGATAGATCAATTGTAACTGTTCCAATGTCTTTATGTTGTCTTTTTATATTGTGTGTTGGACCCCAGGAAGAGTAGTCCTACACCTTGGTGTGGACTAATGGGGATCCTTAATAAACATAAACATAAACATTGTATCATCAGCAAAAAAAAGTTTATTGATACCATTTTCCGTTCTTTAGTTATGAGCCGGAGAAGATAGGTTGTTTTCAGCGTTTTCAGGCGTTTCAAATTATAAGCTGAGATATTCAGCCTTTTGTGAAATGAAGCATTTCAAGCACATTCACTGACTCTAGCTAATATTTTCTGATGTAGTGACGTGGTGTAGTTGTGTGGTGCCCTGCATGCCCCCCCCCCCCCCCTTTCCCCCCCCTCAGCTGCAAACTCCTCCCCACACTAAAACACAGCCTCACGCACCCAGCGTCTATTTTCAGAGTGCTCCTTTTTTTACACGGAAAAGCCACACCGGACTGCTGAGAGTGGTTTGGCTTTTCAGTGTCGGGTGCTGCTTTTCTGGCGGCTAATCGTGTGGAGAAACTATGCAGACAGACAGACAGAGGCAGAGGGGCTCAGTTGTGGGAGCGGATTGACTGCTGTTCGCAGCCAACGTCAGCTGCAGCCAGAGCCATCTATATGGCTCTGGCTGCAGCCATGGCCGTATCTAGCTATGAGAACGGGGAGGTCCGGACCTCCCCTAATATTTCAGAGAATTTTTTTTAAAAAGCTGCATGGAAAAGCATGAAAAACACGGGATTGCTTTTAGAGGTGAGTGAGTGACATTGACAGATTTTTTAGCAACAACCAAGAAAGTAAGTGTCTAGTCTGTCTCTTAAGTAACGTTACCTGTGTGACACGTTGGGAAGCTACTGGCTAATCATGCATGATGCCAATTGCCAAGCTCCCAAAGTCAGGTATGCAGGTGGCTGTATGCATGGTTTCAGTTTCATGACCCAATAAGTAACAAAAAGAGGTGGTGTAAAGTACACTGTATATATAGTATAATTATAGTAATATATATTTGATAACGGATAAAAAATTATAGAACATTGTCATGATATTCTAATTTATGGTGATGCACCTGTATGTGTTGTAGTAGACTAGATTTGACCGAGGTGGGTATTTGATACTGGGCAATAGGCATCCTTCGCACTATTCAGTAGCTTGAAGCCTTAAACCATATCAAATAATGTTTTTACATTATGCAGGGTTTCATTCACTTATTTGAAGAGTACATGAGCCCACATGTTTGTGTCATCTACTATGTATTTGTTATTGTTGCATTACTCTTGCTAGCCTATAATTTGATAATAATCACATTCAATAATTTGAACCCTTCATTCCAAATTATTTTCAAGCATTATAATGTAATGTAAATCAATGACAATGTCAATGACAATAAATACATGTTCTTGCCAGCCAACAGGTCCCTCTGTATGTTTTTTTTTATTATCGATGATGACTTTGTGTGTTGTGTACGGCTTGGGTTGTGTACCTGTGTTTGTAGGTGTCATTTTGATATGAATTTGGCTAAAACAGTTTGTGTTTGTTAGTTACAATTATGTTGACAGGAGAGCTGAGCAGGTGGTGACATGAAAGAGAATATACTGAATAATGACATCACAACAGTATAATCCTAATGTTGATTTAGAATGATATATTCCTCTAAATATGGCTAAAAAAGGTTTAAAAAAAACATTTTTTTTTAATTTAAAGGTCCCATACTGTGAAAATCGGTTTTGATTGGGTTTTGTGGTTTGTATAAACTTGGGGGTGTCTGTACAAGTCTGTAAAAGTATGAAATCACTTCCTACAGTCATTCCTCTCCCTCCCCTGCCACAAGATGGAGCCACAGGAGAGGCGAATTAGAGTTCCAGAATTTGCAAGGATTTTGTACGTCACATGTCGCCAATCAATCAAAAATTCACACGGCCCGCCCAGAGCCCGCCCTCTCTCTCCCATGATTGTGACCTCAACCTAGCTTGTTGTGAACGTGACTGCCAGCCTACAGTCAAGGCTGCCAGCTCGCACGCGCTGCTCCGGCGGCCATGAAATCTGAAGTCTGTAGCTTACTATGCTAACGTTAGCGACACAAGCCAAAGCTAAGATAAAAACACACTCCACTTACCGCACCGAAACGGGGTCCGCTCACTAGCGTTGCCAACAACCCGCAATGCGAATGGGGTCTGCTCAACTGTTCCTTTTCACCATAAATCCGAATCTGTCAAACGGTCTCACTTTCTTTAGCTCAGTGCAGCTAGCTAAAGGCAGCATACAGGATGTCTTCTTCTTCTGTTTGGTTTTACGGCGGTTGGCATCCAGCATGTTGCATTACCGCCTCCTTCTGGACTAATCCATCCAATGTTCCCCTACATCATTACAGTCTTGTTAACAGTCTAGTTCCTCTAAAAAAAACTGACAACTATTTTCTTCCCCTCCACTACCCCCACACATCCCATTATACCCTTCACACTGGCCTCTATTTGTCCCAGTCTCTGCAGTCCAGTCTACAGCACAGCTGACCCTGAGTCAGTTGCTCTTAACCTCGCGTCACCAGGCTCTTCTCGGTGAGAAAGAGCCTGGCTTCCGCTCACAATTGATTTTGTCACCCTACCTGGTTCCAGCCTAGAGCCCGCCCTAGACCGGATGGGCAGCGTTTCTAGCTCGTCAACTTTCACGTTAACTTGACAATTTGACCCAAGTATCAGAACGGCAAACAACAAAACAAAAGATGGACGTACCGAACAAAGTTTTTGAAGAAGTTATTTTAGAAACATTGCGGATTCACAATCTCACATCTTTTAAGCCAATACAGAAGCTTTGAATCAGACAATTAATCGAGGCAAGAGACGTCAAGCTAACGGCAACAAAGACGTATTTTGGCCACTGCCTTCCGGTGTTCATTCTGGTTCCGTAGTTTACGCCCCATGACAAAAAGCGGGATGAAAGGTGCCCAGACTAGTTGCTCTAGCCTCAGTCAGCGTTTGCTTTGAGTGGCAGATCAGGCGGCCAATCAGAGCGGGGCACCTCATCGGCCAATCAGCGGCGCCTCTGTGGCCAAACCTGCATATTTAATGAGCACAGAGCTAGAATGGCTAGAAATGCAATAAAAAAAAAACTTGTCTCCAAATCCCAAACAGAATGCATGACCTTATTTTAAAGACCCCTGACAAATGTTTAAAACAGCAGAAAACTACACAATATGGGACCTTTAACACATTCACTGCCATGGACGAGTTAACTCGTCAAACAGAAACCAACGGTTGACTGCCGTGGACGAGTTAACTCGTCAAACTGTTTTTTCAGTGGTTTCCACTAGCTGGCGCCCTTGGGCAATAGATGAATGTGGATCCGACCTCTCCCGCTGCTCCGGAAGTACTCTAACAAAGATTTAGAGCGAGTTGGTTAGCGTAGTTGATTTAGTTTGTTAGTTGTTAGTACAGTAGTAGTGTTTAGTAGAGTCTTTTATTTCAGTTTAGTTGGGAGTGGGTATGTGTTTGTGCCATGTCGGCCAAACGCAAGAGGGGGGTGGGGTGGGGTATTATAACTGTATTATAACTTTAAATGGCCATGCAGCAAAAGCACCTTTTAGTTTGAAATTATTGCACTTTGTTTATTTTTGCACAAAATATAGGCCAGACACTTCATTCTGTGTGCAAGCAAAAATCCAATGTAAAAATGTTTTTTTTGAAAACAACTATTGTTTAGATGTCTGATGTGAAAACAACTATTGTTTAGATGTCTGATGTCTCACTGATGCCAAAAATAAATGGTTAAAGTGACTGTTCTGCCTGTTCTATCGAATCTCACAAAAATGCATTTATCTCAGCTTTCCTTCTCAGACTCTGAAACCATGCTGTATTCAACTGCTAATGCCTACATAACAGAACATGCTAAAAACTAACTCTTTTAGACAGAGAAAGCACACATTCTATTAGTTCTTTTGAGATATTTTGTGTTCACAAAGTCCTAGCAGAAAATAATCCTCGGCTCTTGAAAGATGAGCCAGAATCCTCAAAAAAAACCTTGGCAGAAGCTAACTACTGTATTGGATAAACTGTTGGCAGTGAATGTGTTAAAATGATATATTACTCTGAAAAAAAAACTCGAATCCGCCTCCCCTTGCTGGACCTCCCCTATTTCGAAACCCTGGCCCTGGCTGCAGCAGCATGAGCGGTTTCTCTTTCATCACGGCTTTTTCCTGCTGTTTTCCTGACCTTTCTCTAATCTGGAGAGCACTGTCGCCACCTAATGAGTCCGTAAAATAGGTTATACACCTTCAATAGCTACAATATTTGTACAGGAGATGCAGGAGGCTTTGATCCACGTCCCACCGTCAAAAAACGCATTTGACGTTGATCGACGTCGTTGGCACTCTACGTCACTATTTACTTTGACGTCGATC
Source organism: Poromitra crassiceps (assembly GCF_964638095.1). Classification (NCBI taxonomy): domain Eukaryota; kingdom Metazoa; phylum Chordata; class Actinopteri; order Beryciformes; family Melamphaidae; genus Poromitra; species Poromitra crassiceps. Next base: position 1,489,516 of record NC_139630.1, read on the forward strand.
GACGTCCTTGGCACTCAATGAGTTAATTTAGAGCAGTTTTTCATTACAAATCAGATCAGCTTTTCAGATTGATAATACATACAAGAACATAGCATATTAAAAATGTTGAATAAAATTAATTATAGACTCAGAGTTTTAATGATAATTTATGCAGCAATTAAAAAGCTCATCCTGATGAGCTAGCTAGTGATACCAAACTATTATCACTATCTACTATGATTGGGTTAGCTGATAATAGCCCACAGATGAAGAGTTCCTGTTGGAGAACATTATCTCTTATGGATTATTAGCTAGAGATACAGCATCTATGATTTATGATGATAGACACTGAAGACTAATTCATTAACAATTTGGACGTCTGTCATTGCGGAAATTAACTGGATTAACTAAACGGATTGCACACTTGCACATGTCAGATAGCTAGCATTTGTTTTTTATTAATTTGTTTTACTACAGTTTGGTAGACTGATTGGATTTGATAATTACAGAGGGATTCCCAGTGAGAAAAATATTATGCCTTGGCGATTGGTGAGAGGTGTACAAGCACTAAAGCCTTCAGGGAGCAGGTAGGAAAGTTACTAACTAGGCTATTACAACCCATCTAGTTTATCATAATCCTGACCATTTTCTGGATATTTGCGTTTCAAAACAAGCTTCACAATTCTTTCCCCCAGGATTGTGCCATCATGAGGGAGTGACATGAATTATGTTGGGCTTTGTTATGGAAAGAGCGGGAAAATTGCAGTAACTACAAAATTCAAACAAAGACCTAGGCGAACTTCAAAGTGTAGTTACTGCATGTAAAGTCAATAGTTTTTTACTTTTGTAGGTTCTAGTTTTCTGAATTTTGTAGCGGTGAAAACTTCTGGGTCTTGTTTCTTGTTAGATTGCCACTTCTAATTACTCAGCGTGACCGGCAGGAAGGACCGGTCACGCTGAGTAAAAGACCAGAAGAAAGACCTGACGCGTCTTCAGTTGTATCAGAAGGAGAATACTGGAGCACTCAGGTCGTCTTTAGATGGTTTATTATAAGGTGCAGATCAAACACTGACGTTTCGACACTGTCTTCTTCAGAGTGAGCTTTGCATTGGATTCACAGTGTGTTTTAAATGAGGAGCAGAGGGGAGGAGCAAGCAATCTGCAAGCTGGCTGCCAAATCATACAATCACTCATCCAATACAACTTATCACCACATTAACAGACCAGCAAAGAATTCAGTATTAACTGTCAGATGCAAAAATATATAGCAGCAAGATGACAAATACATTAAAACCAACAATGGTTAGAAAAAGACCTTTGAAAAAGTTCAGGAGGTGAATCACTCAACCAGGGTTTTGCCTGGTTACAGAATACAAGGAAAATACAGTTATTATAGTAAAGTAGATGTAACCTCAAAGACAAACCAACATAGAAATCAGTAGTTTGTCAACTCCAAGAAATACAGCAGATTGACCAATGTATGTTAAAAACAATATAATGGTAAAGTGCAATTATAGAAAACAGGACAGGTTAAGTTCCTCATTTAAACTAAGGGCTACTGAGTTCAGCTCATGAATCCAGAAACTCTCTCTTTTGAGTAGTCTGTTCACTATATCACCACCTCTATAGGGAGATCTTGATTTTTTTCTATACCCCAAAACTTTAATGAGGCTGGTGAACCGTGATTAGCTTTGACATAATGGCGTGCAATTGAGTAATCTAGATTTTTATTATGAATTGCTGCTTTATATTCTGCTATTCTAATTTTATTTTTTGTCTTCCTTCTAGCCTGACATGCTTTGTCAACCAAGAATCCAAACTATATTCAGTGGTGTATAAAGTACTCGAAATCCATACTTGAGTAAAAGTATAGATACTTTACCAGAAAATTACTTGGGTAAAAGTCAAAGTAACCCATTCAAATATTACTTGAGTAAAAGTCTTAGGGCCCTATTCTCCCACAAGCCTTCGGCGCTAAAACGGGCCTTAAACGCAAAAAAACGTGCCTTGCGCCTGTTTTGGGACGATATCAATATGGCTTTAGGCTGCCAAATGCGCTTTAGGCCGAATGGGCGTGGCGCAGTCCCAGAATGGGCCAAAGTGGGCGTGTCGGCGCTAACTACCGGCGTAGTGCTATCTTCGCACCTGGCCTACATTTAGCGCTTTGCGCCTTTGAAAACCAGGCCTATTCAGTGCGCCAGTGCACTTGTGCCTCTCCCCTGTCACCCTTCTCTGTCTCTCTCTGAAACCAGGCCTATTCAGTGCGCCAGTGCTCTTCTGCCTCTGAGTCACCCTTCTCTCTCTCTCTCTGACTCCCTCGCTCAAACAGACACAACACATAGCAGCACCCAGCTTCCCATAGGAAATAGCAGTTGTAAGTTTACTGCCTGTGAATGTCCACTCCCAGCATGCAATTGGGTCCTCCATTTCGCTACTAAATAGCAACCAAATGAGCCGAAATAGATATAAAAGGTAGATCTAAAATAATGTGTAATGGTAAGACAACCTGCAATTGTCGAACATTTCAATATTGGACCAAATAAAACATCGAAATGAAACACCACCCTATGTGAAACATATATGTCCTCTTGAGCCTATATATACCCCTTGTGGGTTTAACGTGATTTAGATAAGTGACAGCGGAACGCGCTTCTGTGATGTGCTATACTGTGATGTCCGCTCCAATAACTTGGCCCTACTTGACATTTAGTTTTACAATAAAAACACATTTATGCAATGACTTTACATAATGTAGGGTATATTTATGTGCATCGATCATTCTACCTGCAGCAGGGGAGAGAAAACGATATCTTTCTGGACAAACTTTCACCAATCTAATAGGCTATATTTTTCTAGCTGATGCGTTTAGTACATTATTTTCACTTTGATCTTGCTATAGTGTAGCGTATTTACATGCTTGCAGTATTGAAACTGCAGTTAGATTGGTTTGAGAAGCATAATAATATGGAATAATAGCCTATAATGCAGTCAGACAGACAGACTGGATGAAGGGAGGGGGGGGGGGGGCAGAGCGTTTGGCTTTCGTCTGGTTTTGCGGGATCACTGGAATTGGAGCTAAAAAGGCAAGCGTGCGATTCGTTTATTGCAGTTATCCAATGAGCATGACGGTGCATAATTTTACGCTTAAAAGGCGTGGTTGTAATGGTTGAGGCTGCGTCTAGCGCCAGCACGACGATATCAAGTGCGCTGGTCCACGCCCACTGAATTGAGCTGCGCCAGGCGTTCGGCCTAGAAACAGCGCCGATGCAACGATAGGGACCTTAAAGTAGCTAATATTTTCTGTAGCCTACTTAAGTATCAAAAGTATTTTTTCATATTAAATGTACTTAAATGTATTGAAAGTAAAAGTACAAGTAAATCCTGTTTATAAGAAAGCAAACAGTCCGGATTTTCAGAATTTTTAGCTTTATTGTGAGTTTGCTTACATATTTATCTTATAGTCTGCCATTTGAACTGACTGCAGCTTTTGGCACAAGTGTCTGCTTTAGGCTGTCATGGCGATGAGATATCTCCATGTCAAGGGGAAATATATAATAATAATAAAATAATAATAATCCTCATCATAATCACCGTCCATTGTGGACATCTCCTCCATATAGCTATGCCTGGATATTGTCACGGCCAGATAAACAGTTAATCAATGTAATCACTCTATAGAAATTGAAACGGACGTTACCTTTCTGAAACACAACAGTATTATTGGGCTGTGACAAAATAGCGACAGTTACACCAGACTAGCAACGGAAATACCACGATTTACTTTCAGAATAAAATGCTTCTCACCGTTGGAGAAACAAATAAAGCACTTAGGATTTTATTTTGAAATCCTTAAGCGGAAGGCCTATATTTTTACGTTCTGGCTGCGTGGACGCTTGACCAATTTGAAGCTTACCCCAATTGAGACGCTTGGTTTCTTGTTTTCTGGTAGCATATTCCGTCATTCTGGTTCAATTGGACAGATGTAAAGACAATTTAGAGTACCGTAATCCTTCCAATAAGCGCCTGTACTCTAATTGCTGCCGGGTCTTCCCTTTACCGCCGGGTCCAAATTGATTTAGCATAATAAGCGCCCGACTCATTTTCCCGCCAGGGCGTTTTTTAGAATAAATATGTTTTTTTGTACTGTATGTTTTTGTGATGACTAAATTCAGTCACTTACGGTAATGACATTGTTTTGGAGGAAGTCAGGTGGAAGTTTCTATTCTATATTCTATTTCTATCTCTATATTTTCTATTCTAGTTTTATATTTTATTTATACATGCTGTACATGCCCCCTAGCTATCTATCCCCTAGCTCCGCTCGCTCGGCCCGGGCTGTGCCGGGACATTTCCTTCGGCGGCTGGCCGAGCAGGGCATCACGTACCGCGGCCAAACACAAAAACTCCTCGCGCTGCCCTCCTGGAGTATTTTCCGGAGGGTGGGGGTTAGGGACAGGACCTAAAACAGAGTGTTTCAGTCAGAGGGTGAACTGAAGGGGGCAGTGAGAGCCAGTACAAGATAAACTGAGTTTTTTCAACTATGAATGATGCAATAAGTTACTCTACTGGAGGCCAACAATAAAATAATAATACATTATATTAGCAAAATATGGGCCCTTTAATATAATATGAATATGAATAGTTAATTAATATAACAATTAATATGTGTGTGTATATAATATAATAATAATTAATAGTTATTAATTAGTGTGTGACAAAGACTTAGAGACATTGTTCATGTGTGATGTACTGTAACTCCTCTTCCTTTTGTCCCGTCAGCTACCTGTCAGGCTCACATGGGGGGGGGGAGCGGAAGGGGTCTGCAGTATGACTTCTGTCACTGATGAAGCTCTAGAAGCAATTCAGCATTATTGTTACTCTACACAGCCTTGCCCTTATCAGGAGACACATTGACAAAAAAATATTTTCAAGAGCAACAATTCTGCATTTGTTCCCTATATTTTGGTTATTTATTTATTGGGTGGTTTATTTATTTATGTATTTATGTATTCATTCATTCATTCATTCATTTAAGTCGAACAAGAGCCACAACAACTACCCAGGCCAGTAGCCATAAATGAGGCTCACTCAGTCATCACTGGCTAGTGGCTACGTAATACATATCGATATCAGACAAAGCCAAATTACAGTTGCACTTATTTAACTCCGTTTTTGCTACATAGACCACCATAAGATGTGATTTGCATCCCCTCCAGACCTGCCCTCAGTGCCCTGGCACATAAACACAGACTTTAAAGCATAAAAAAGCATCGAGGTGACTTCCATGTTTTGGGGGCTCTCTCCTAGCACATGAAGGCTGAGTTTGGTGCTTAAACAAGAAAAAGCCAGCACTCAAAAAGTCCTTTTCAATATTTAATTTACCTCAGTCAGGAATACAGCAGCACATACATGTTTCGGCCCTACGGCCTTCCTCAGTGTGGTGCAGTACAGGGCGGAGATGATGTTTATAAAGCATCACACCGGAAAAAGCATCATTCATGTAAGGTTACAAGACACAAATAAATAAACCGGGTAAATGCACTCAAAACAGACGGGGAGAAGCTAGATAAAGACAGGTCAATAACAAACCTCATTGATAAATAGAAAAAAAGGAAATATAATATTACAAACCTAATTGCAACACAGAGCAGTGGTGTTCGAGATACGTGGTGATAAATACACCAAGGTCAGGCAACACACCAAGATCAAACATTTCAAGCTATCAAATAGACGATAGTGTAAAAGTTAAAATTAAAGAAAAAAGAAAAATTAAAGAAAGCAACCCAATAGCAGTTCCTCATTCATACCTCTAGGGTGTTCTGTCTGTAGGGTGTGTATCCAATAAGCCTCTCTTTGTAAAAGAGCACGATCCCTGTCACCCCCTCTCTTAAGAGGAATGACTACCTCTATACCTAGAAATCTAAGGGAACATACATCATGACCAGCAGCATTAAAGTGCCTCGCTACAGCGGATTTGATGTCCTTGTTTCTGATATTGCTTTTGTGTTCTGTTATCCGGGTCTTTGGTGCTTAACATCCAGGTAGAGGTGATCTCGACATCTCGGGGCTGGTGGGGTGTAAAATGGCATGCCTGGCTGTCTGCACCGCCGAAATTTCAACATGAAACTGAAATGGGGGGGGGGGGGGTGGCTCTCTGTATAATTCTTTGTTTTGACAAACATACATACCTGATTCACGTTGACTGATATCTGTCAGTGTGCGCCGGCTGTGCTGCTGTCGTTCAGTCTTCATGTGGCTGAGTGCACTGCTGGAGTGGGCGGGGACGGCCGTTTTGGGGTTGCTGCCTTCAGGGGCGGCTTGAAAAAACACTGGTCCATGCAGAGGCCTATTATAAATGGTGCAATCAAGGCCAAGAGAGCTCGGAAAAGGCATTTCTCTTTGAATGCTGCCTTCAGTGATGGTATGGAAAGGGCAATTTCCATACAAAGCACCATTAGAAATGCTGCATTCATGGTCAGGAAAGGGCACTTTTTACAGACTGAAAAAAAGGCAGGGGCTCAAGCCCCCTTTGATGTCTATGTGTGCACGTGCCTGCCTGTGTCGGCCCGCTGATAGATGTGGGTGGGGTGCAGCGAGCTTGAGAAACGAGATCTTCACTGTCAAGAAACAAGCAGCACACAGCTCTAACATTAGACAGGATGAAAACGCAAACAACACAACTGTGTTTTCCATCGATGCAAGAATGAATAAATACTCCGGGGTTACGGCAGCCAATCGGCGTTAAGCAGCAAGCGACTGTTGGCAGCGAAATTTCGCTCGAGTTGGCATATTTCATCTTGGGCGACGAGGGAATTTTCGCCCTATCTCTCTGTCTCTGTCGCTCAGACGCCCAGCGATTTTTCTCCTGGGCGAATATATGCTCAATCGCTCGTTTGCATTGACTTTGTGTGTAAACTCGATGCCAGCGACAAACGTTAATAAGTTGGTGTAAACGCACCTTTAGCACAAAAACACTAGTGGTTGGCACGTTTACCAGGAATGGGGTTCAAATCCCTACAGTGTCCTGCTTATTGGTGTGGCAATTGGAGGAAATCAAATATTGTTTTCTCAAATCAACAATATTGTCTCAGTTCATGTTCATTTATATGGTTAGTTTTAAATTACAGTTCAATAGAAGGTTTGTGTGCACATCCAACCTTTTGTTCGGCCAGGTGCTGGGTACAGAAGCACAATATAGAAAAAATAGAGAAATACCCGCACACTGGAGCAGCTCCAATATATTTAATTAAACAGCTACTGCTAGTTTTAAATTAATTACACACACCGAGGATGTAATATGATGTAATGGTGTTCTCTCTCCTCTTCTCTGACTCCAGTGCCGTGTTCTACCTGGCAGTGATGGGTGAAGCCCCTGCTTCTTGGTCATCAGTGCTGGCCTCGCTCTTCCCTGCAGCAGTTCCCACCTGGATGGTATGAAATGCTGCCACTATTTTTTTGATTTGTTTTATTTAACCTTTATTTAACCAGATAAAACAATTGAGATACAAAATCTCTTTTACAAGTCAAGTCAAGTCAACTTTATTTATAGAGCACATTTACAACAAAAGCCGACCAAAGTGCTTCACAGATAAAACACTAAAATATAGAAGAAAACGACAAGTACAGAATACACTGCTACAGAGCAAGGTGCAGTACAATGCAGCAAATACAAGTCATAAAAACAAAGTGACTAGGTTGTTAACTCATTGAGTGCCCTTGACGTCTAAAGACGTCAATTCAAATAGTAACGTAGAGTGCCATTGACGTCTAAAGACATCAATTGTGTTTTTTGACGGTGGGACGTGGATCAAAGCCTGATGCATCTCCTGTAAAAGTATGGGGGATTTTGAAGGTGTATAAGCTATTTTACGGACCCATTAGGTGGCGACAGTGCTCTCCGGATTAGAGAAAGATGAGAAAAAAGAGTAGAAGAAGCCGCGGGGAAACGGAAACTGATGCATGCTGTAACGTTAGCTGTGAACAGCAGCCAATCTGCTCCCACAATTGAGCCTTTCTGTCTCTGTTGCGATAGTTTCTCCATATGATTAGTTGCCAGAAAAGGAGCCCCGACACCAGCGTCTTTCTGAAAAGTTAAATTATTCTCAGCTGGAAGCGCTGGGAGCCGGCGCACAAAAACGGCGGAGCGCTGTGAAAATAGACGCTGGGTGCAGCGCACTTTGAAACGTGCCGCAGAAAATTTGTGCAGCAGAGAGCCACCAGAGACACTCCCACGGAGGAGGAGTTTGCAGTTGAGGGGGGTGGGGCACGCAGGGCACCATACAACACCGACCCAGACAGCAGGCTCGATGGACAGATTAGCAAACACAAGCTAGAATAGCTTTAAACATCTGTTTTTGGTGAAACCAACCTATCTTCTACTGCTGATAACTAAAGAACGGAAAATGATATAAATAAACTTTTTTTTTGCTGATGATACAAGAGAGTCTCATCGTTCTTTGGGCGTGTTCGGTGTTTACATATTAATATCACACAATATTCTGTGGGTCTTGAGAAATCACTGAAAACGCTCTGAAAGGGCTGGCACTGGGAGCGTCCGTTTTCCAGAAATGGCTGGCAGCCAATGAGTTAAGAGGCAGGCTCAACTCAGGTGGAAGGCCAGGGAGAAAAGGTGCGTTTTGAGCAGGCATTTAAACGCCTCGAGGCTCTGGGCTGATCTAATACGGAGGGGGAGGCTGTTCCAGAGCCTAGGGGCTGCTACGGCAGCTTCGCCACATAAACGTATTAGAGCTGGAGGCGGTTCGCCTGGCTCTCTGGCACTTCCGACATCAGATAATGGGCCACCATGTACTGATATGTTCGGACAACACCGCGACAGTGGCGTACATCAACTGGCAGGGCGGTGTCCGGTCACTGGCCCTGAACCAGCTGGCTACGGTCATCCACGAGTGGGCCCGTTTCCACCTGCTCTTCCTTTTCGGTGGCACACATTCAGGGCTACCTCAACCTGGCCGCGCACCTGCTGTCGCAGGGCAACCCCTGCAACTCAGAATGGGTTCTTCACCCACAGGTGGTGGAACAGATCTGGGCCAAGTCTGGTCGAGCCAGCGTCGATCTCTTCGCGTTGTTGTGCTCGCAGGAGCTGGTTTGGTTATGAAATATGATTATTAATAATTATGAATTATTAATATTCATAAATGTATTAGATTTGACAGAAAATATTGTATTCTCTGTAAGATTCGGGGGACACCACTGTAGTTAAGGCTACAGACCTGTCTAAAAGTCAAGTTATGACTTGTTTAGACACCAAACCAAATTGTCATATCAGTCTCATAATGATATAGTGTACATTGTACAGTTAATTGAAGGTCAAAGTTCGTAAGCTTCTGTCACAGATTTCCACAGATAAAATACCTCATGAATAACAACCAAGATTCATATAATTATGTAATAAAAAGATTTAATAACTCACAATATCAATTGACATTAACATAATGATTAAAATATCAGTTCATCACATTTACTTTTACGACTAATACTCTACCACATCTATAGCTAATACCTAATGTGAATAAACATCATCAATTGTGTGTGTGTGTGTGTGTGTTTATGTGTGTGTGTGTGTGTGTGTGTGTGTGTGTGTGTGTGTGTGTGTGTGTGTGTGAGTGTGTGTGTGTGTGTGTGTGTGTGTGTGCGTGTGCTTTAGGGGAAGAGAAGGAGGGAGAGAGGGAGGAGTGGCTCGTTCTGGCTGTCTCTGTGATGTAATCACAGGACTGGCTGAGAGGCGGGCTGATCGTGTGTAGACCGCCTCCTTTTCAAAATGGCGGTTTTGCCAAAGTTGAGGAAGGATTGACTCGGTCAGACAGAGGTGGCTGGGGGGCGGTCTGGAACCGCCTCCTTTCCAAAATGGCGGTTCTGCCGAATTTAGGAAGGGATCACTCTGCCTGCCTAGCCTGGGTCACTCTGTGTGAGTGACTAATCAAACTCTCTAATTCAGCTTAACTGTATTTTTGCGGGTGGACATTCTGAACATCTCTAGACCGTTCCAAGCTTAGCCCTCCCGGTTGAACGGGCTCAGCTGGGAGGCCGAGAGAGTGGGGGAGGGTGAGAGGGAGAGGGAGAGAGGAGAGTGGCCCAAATGTGGCCGCTGAGTTCTTCTGAACTTAGCGCTCACCTTCAGGCGTCTATATCATTCAACAGTGTGCAAACATGGTACATCAACATACAGGATACTGTAATCAACATATACATGGTAATGCATTTTAACCCTAACTGCCCAGAACCATTAAACCATGAATGAACTCTCACGTGTGTTCCACTCTGTGGAGCGGGATCCTGTTGGTTGGGGAGAGTTGTCCTACGCGCAGTAGGGAGGATGGCTTTGGGTTGTGGGAGCGATGGCCTGCAGCGCGGTTCACCCTGGCCTGGAAAAGCGGGCAGCGGACGTCTGCTGGGGGTGCAGATGATGCCGGGGGTTGACGTGCAGTCTCTCTGCTCGTTGAGTCGAGGGTCGTGCTGTGCTCTGTGGTCCTTCTTTGTGGCTGGTTGCAAGCCACGGGCTGTCTTGGGCGTCTTTCGTCTGCAGCAGTTGGTTGGATATGCTGCGGTGTGTCTTTTCTTCAGCCGTTGGTTAGGCGGTCTTGCCTGGAAGCTTGATCAACAGCTGGCGTTGTGCCAGGCTGTGGCACGTCTGGAAGCTTGATCTACAGCCGGCGTTGTGCCAGGCTGTGGCAAGTCTGGAAGCGTAAGGAGGGTTTTCCCTGCGACTTATAACGCTAAACCGACTTAAATTAAACTGAGATTAAGTAGAGCTATCTCAGTTACGCATGCTATGTCTCGTGGGACTTACGGCGGGCCTTTCAGCCGATTTCTACCTCTGGTGTTGCTGTCTGGTTGAGGCCTGGTTCCTTCTGAGGCCCTGGTCAGGCCTTTGTTGCAGGCCGCAGGGGGTGCAGCGAGCGGGGGAGGGGAGCTGGCTTCCTGGCTCCTCCAGACCCTTCCGCTGCGCACGAAAGCTTAGTTGAGACTCCTAGTTAAAACTGCTTCCAACAGTTTTGGTACTGTCTGGGGAAAATCACGAAGGGTTCTCATTGGCCTCTCATGTGTCTTTTGTGATGGTTCTGGCCAATGATAGCGCTCTGTGAGCTGGACTGTGCCCATTCTGTAACGTGAGGCAAGGGAAAAGGGGGTTTTATGGCTTGATTACCCTTAGAGATAAAACAATGGCCGGAATCCTTTGAGGCTCTGAGAGGTGTTAAACGTCCTGGGGGTTGAGGGATAAAAAACAATGGCAACTTCTTTGAGACTTGGCCCCCAGCTGTGCTGGTATCTGTCGGGTGTGACCCAGCCAACCAAATGGTACAGTGTTTGGAGGGTGGGGGGAGAATCCCCCTCACTGTCTCTACAATACACTCAAATGTCTTACATTCAAATATATCAGTAATACAGTACAGTCCATAATGTGTCGATCACAACATCCCCCCTCCTCGTCTGTGGACTGCGGTCGACCTGCGGTCCGCAGGCGAGGATGAAGGGCTGTACAGACAGTTTGCTGTAACTTTTGGTCACCATGTCCATCTGTTCTGTGGGATCAAAGTGTCATACTCAGGCAGTTCATAGTTCATCATCGGTTCAGGCTTGGTTCTGGGCAGACTCCTAACCATACCTAGACTCATTACCATATAGATAATACAACCTTAAGGTCATATACACAACATCATTTCAAAATCAACCGGGTGAGCAGGGAAGGGCAGGAGGAGAGAAGGAGAGAGAGAGAGGGTGACAGGGTGTGATTTTGAATGTGTGCTGCATTCCAGCAGTGTTTGTGCATGAGTCTCCGTGTCTATGTAGCTATGTGCCAAGCTTTGTCCTATTTTGATGTGGTCTGCCTGCCGTAAAGGTGTTATGTTTCACAGTACAGCGTTGACAATGCATCTAGCCTACATAGAGATAAGGGTGAGAGCCGAGTGACAGGTGACTGTCAGGGGTGACAGGGTGCATGGCTGCGTCCAGTCACCCGCCCTTCACCGAGTTTGATGTCATCTCCTGGGAGGGCCTCTGGTGGCTTGAATGCCCACCCTGCCCGTCAGGCGTCTCGCGCCCGTTCGGATGTCTAATTGGGTGGAGGGCCTAGTGTGCTGAGGAGACTCACGCCGTTCGCGCCCTGTGGCGCGACTGTGATGTCTCTTTGGGCAGCAGCTACCCCCCTTGGCTCTGTCCGCCAGAACCAGGTGGTCTGGCCTGCGTGGTGAACGTGTGTGTGGTACCGTCTCTGGGTCCACACACACGCGGTTGGTGGGTTGAAACTGGCCATTTCTGCTTTTTGCTTCGGTTTCCACCTCCCACGCTATTGAGGCGGTTTTGAGGACCGTGCGCATGCTTTGGTCATACCAACGTGCGTCTAGGGCTATGGCTGGGCGCACCGAGTCATGCAGACCATCTAGGTAAAGTTCCTTGAGACGTGGCACGTCTCCTTGATCCGGGCCATTTCTACCTTGATTATAAATTATTTTCAAACGTCTGAAGTAATCCCTAGGATGTTCCTGGTAATTCTGTTTGACGTGTAAGGCCGCGTTCCTCCCCGCCGCTGACGACTGGGTAAGGATGTACTCTTCTCCCAAGCTTCGCGAAGCTTGTCAAAGTCATCTCTGATATGGGAAGGTTGCGTTTGGATAAACGCACGCACGTGCTTTGAGCTCGTGCTCCATATCAGTTGAGCTTTCTCTCGCGGCGAGGCGTGTGGCAGAGCCTGCGAACCACGTTCGACTTCGTTGAGATAATCGGTCAAGTGTACCTCGTGACTGGCGGGATCAAACAAATCGATGTCGTTGGCTATTGACTCCAGTAAGTGATAGCGTGATTCTGCTTCTCGGAGAGAGAGTTCTGACTCACTCTGTTTTGGCAGTGGAGGCTGCAAGAAGGAGTGGCCGTTTGCCCGATTGGGCACCAAAGAGCGACTAATGTCATCATGCCCGGGGTCCCCCCTTTCGGGGGGAGGGGTGGAAGAGCTGACTTCCTGTTTCCTTGGTGGACAGGAGCTAGAAAGTGAGTGAGGCTGGATAGCCTCTTGTGAAAAAGACCTATCAGCGCACCCGTTGGTGGCCTGAGCAAATGACGGTTTATAATGCATAGGGCGGTAGTCGATCGACTCGCCACGGGCGTGATAAATGGAAAGTCGGTAAGACACACGTTCCTCCCTGCAGGGGGTTGCAGTGTGGATCGTTTTGTCATAACCGGAAGTGGCGCTGTCAAGTCGTTTGACTGTCAGCGGTTTGTGCTCTGAGGTGGAAGTCAGAGCTGGATGAAAGCGTGAATAACGTCTGAGTCTATACGTAGGTTGCTCGGATGAATGACTGACTGGTATGTCAGGAGCATGAACGTCGAGCTCGGAATCGGATGACGACTGCTGGGCTGAATAGCCTGAATCAGTTTGCTCGTTGTGAGAGCGGTCTCCCCCCTTTCGCGGTGTGGTGTCGCGATGTCTAGCAGCGCGGCTGCTTGCCAGCGCGGGCGCTAAGTGGTGTGCGGGGGTCTGATTCGAGTCGGGGGTTGGTCTAGCCCTAGGAGGCGTGTCAGCCTCCGGTGCCGGCGGGGCTATGGCCCTTACGGCCTTCTGGTGCTCTTGCTGCTTGGCCGTTCTCGCGTTTAGCCGTGCGATCACTGCTCGGGTGGTTGGTGGAGCAGCGCGACCCGAGAGGGGGACCGTTCTGGGTCCGAGGGCCGCCGTGGATCCGGTCTGCATGCCCTTTTGGCTCTGTTGCAGCCGGGAAACTTCGGTACGCAGTCGGGCTAATTCTGTTTGGCAGACCTGGGCTTGTCGATGCAGACCCAGGTTGGCCTGCAGCGTAGCTTGACAGCTGTTGCGCAGTCTGCCTATCTGCGTCTGGTAGACAGTGGTCTGCCGCTGATGCGCAGCGTCCTGCGCATGGAATCTGCGATTTTGCAGAAAGAAAAGAATTCCCAATGGAATTATTAGGACTGCTAGTGTTAGCATTACAATGCTAAATTAATCTGCTCCTCCTGTGGGCGGGCAGATGAGAGAGGCGGCTACCGCTTGCAAGTCGGTGGCGGCCATCTTAAAGAAAGTTTCAGCGCTGACCATCTTGTGGCACCGCAGACTCATTGCGATGAGTCAGGCAGCTGTTTTACTGCTGTCAATTTTAAGCAAAAGGTGTGTGCACTCACCGTGTTGCTATGGCATCAAATGCCGTCAATGCCCACAGTTACTAATCCTAATTAAAGAATGGCCCAAATGTGACAGTCTCTCTGTGAGTTAGCTGCCAATTGCATGCAGTTAGTTTGACATCTGTCAGCTGTCACTCGGCTGGTGTCTGCTGTCAGTGTCATCAGGTGCAGGTGTCTGCCTGTCTTTCGCATGCAAATTCACTGTGACTGGTGGTCACAGGGCTTTGTTTACACTTTGTCTCTGGCTCTGGAGGAGACCAGGGTGAATGTTTTTGAATGCTAATGTGAGGGGGGGAGCTGGCTTCCTCCCACCCTTTGCCGGTGTGGCTTTCAAATTAGCATCAAAGGTTCCACTTTAAAATGTGCAGCACAGTTTGTTTACTCTCTGATAGAGTCACTCTCTGATAGATGGAAAAATTGCTATCTCTCACAATTTAGGTTGAAGGCACAGTGGGAAACAGTTTAACTGTGGTTTCTAACATAAAAATGGAATCAAGGATTTTAAACTGAGCTGTTGTCTTTGGGACTGTTTTGCTCAGAAATATTCAATACAAATCCTAACTTGCGTTAAGATTATGGGAAGATTCCATATTTTATGATTAGAGTTCCTTTAGTGTCTTCTGACGCATGTGATTTGCTTGGCAAAGCGCTATAGAAAACCTGATTTTGGAAAAATTTGAAAAACTTTGATTTTTCAAAAATTTATGAATTTTTATTATTCATGCATATCATATCTGTGGAAATACTGATATTAGAATCCTCACACGGGGCACCATTTATGTTGTGCTCGCAGGAGCTGGTTTGGTTATGAAATATGATTATTAATAATTATGAATTATTAATATTCATAAATTTATTAGATTTGACAGAAAATATTGTATTCTCTGTAAGATTCGGGGCACCACTGTAGTTAAGGCTACAGACCTGTCTAAAAGTCAAGTTATGACACCAAACCAAATTGTCATATCAGTCTCATAATGATATAGTGTACATTGTACAGTTAATTGAAGGTCAAAGTTCGTAAGCTTCTGTCACAGATTTCCACAGATAAAATACCTCATGAATAACAACCAAGATTCATATAATTATGTAATAAAAAGATTTAATAACTCACAATATCAATTGACATTAACATAATGATTAAAATATCAGTTCATCACATTTACTTTTACGACTAATACTCTACCACATCTATAGCTAATACCTAATGTGAATAAACATCATCAATTGTGTGTGTGTGTGTGTGTTTATGTGTGTGTGTGTGTGTGTGTGTGTGTGTGTGTGTGTGAGTGTGTGTGTGTGTGTGTGTGTGTGTGCGTGTGCTTTAGGGGAAGAGAAGGAGGGAGAGAGGGAGGAGTGGCTCGTTCTGGCTGTCTCTGTGATGTAATCACAGGACTGGCTGAGAGGCGGGCTGATCGTGTGTAGACCGCCTCCTTTTCAAAATGGCGGTTTTGCCAAAGTTGAGGAAGGATTGACTCGGTCAGACAGAGGTGGCTGGGGGGCGGTCTGGAACCGCCTCCTTTCCAAAATGGCGGTTCTGCCGAATTTAGGAAGGGATCACTCTGCCTGCCTAGCCTGGGTCACTCTGTGTGAGTGACTAATCAAACTCTCTAATTCAGCTTAACTGTATTTTTGCGGGTGGACATTCTGAACATCTCTAGACCGTTCCAAGCTTAGCCCTCCCGGTTGAACGGGCTCAGCTGGGAGGCCGAGAGAGTGGGGGAGGGTGAGAGGGAGAGGGAGAGAGGAGAGTGGCCCAAATGTGGCCGCTGAGTTCTTCTGAACTTAGCGCTCACCTTCAGGCATCTATATCATTCAACAGTGTGCAAACATGGTACATCAACATACAGGATACTGTAATCAACATATACATGGTAATGCATTTTAACCCTAACTGCCCAGAACCATTAAACCATGAATGAACTCTCACGTGTGTTCCACTCTGTGGAGCGGGATCCTGTTGGTTGGGGAGAGTTGTCCTACGCGCAGTAGGGAGGATGGCTTTGGGTTGTGGGAGCGATGGCCTGCAGCGCGGTTCACCCTGGCCTGGAAAAGCGGGCAGCGGACGTCTGCTGGGGGTGCAGATGATGCCGGGGGTTGACGTGCAGTCTCTCTGCTCGTTGAGTCGAGGGTCGTGCTGTGCTCTGTGGTCCTTCTTTGTGGCTGGTTGCAAGCCACGGGCTGTCTTGGGCGTCTTTCGTCTGCAGCAGTTGGTTGGATCTGCTGCGGTGTGTCTTTTCTTCAGCCGTTGGTTAGGCGGTCTTGCCTGGAAGCTTGATCAACAGCTGGCGTTGTGCCAGGCTGTGGCACGTCTGGAAGCTTGATCTACAGCCGGCGTTGTGCCAGGCTGTGGCAAGTCTGGAAGCGTAAGGAGGGTTTTCCCTGCGACTTATAACGCTAAACCGACTTAAATTAAACTGAGATTAAGTAGAGCTATCTCAGTTACGCATGCTATGTCTCGTGGGACTTACGGCGGGCCTTTCAGCCGATTTCTACCTCTGGTGTTGCTGTCTGGTTGAGGCCTGGTTCCTTCTGAGGCCCTGGTCAGGCCTTTGTTGCAGGCCGCAGGGGGTGCAGCGAGCGGGGGAGGGGAGCTGGCTTCCTGGCTCCTCCAGACCCTTCCGCTGCGCACGAAAGCTTAGTTGAGACTCCTAGTTAAAACTGCTTCCAACAGTTTTGGTACTGTCTGGGGAAAATCACGAAGGGTTCTCATTGGCCTCTCATGTGTCTTTTGTGATGGTTCTGGCCAATGATAGCGCTCTGTGAGCTGGACTGTGCCCATTCTGTAACGTGAGGCAAGGGAAAAGGGGGTTTTATGGCTTGATTACCCTTAGAGATAAAACAATGGCCGGAATCCTTTGAGGCTCTGAGAGGTGTTAAACGTCCTGGGGGTTGAGGGATAAAAAACAATGGCAACTTCTTTGAGGCTTGGCCCCCAGCTGTGCTGGTATCTGTCGGGTGTGACCCAGCCAACCAAATGGTACAGTGTTTGGAGGGTGGGGGGAGAATCCCCCTCACTGTCTCTACAATACACTCAAATGTCTTACATTCAAATATATCAGTAATACAGTACAGTCCATAATGTGTCGATCACAACAGCGTCGTGGCTCGCACATCATTGCCCCCCCCGAGTACGGCAACCATTTTAGGGCCTCCTCCTCCGTCAGAGTATTGGCTATCATTCCTCAGTCTAAGCGTTGTCAGTTCTTGTGTCTCCTAGTAAACCATATCAAGTGTGCTCTGAAACACCTTCAGTCCTCACACGAAAACGCTGTCATTCTTCCTGCATTACTGTTTCACTCCTCACACGTCAGTCATCGCACAATACGGCGTCACTCGTCAGTCATCAGTCCTCAGTCATCAGTCCTCACTCGTCAGTCATCAGTCCTCAGTCATCAGTCCTCACTCGTCAGTCATCAGTCCTCACTCGTCAGTCATCACTCGTCAGTCATCAGTCCTCACTCGTCAGTCCTCACTCGTCAGTTATCACTCCTCACGTCTCACACGAAAACGCTATCATTTCTCCTGCAACATGCCTCAGTTATCACTCAAACTAGCTGTCAGTCATCACTCCTCACGTCTCACATGAAAACGCTGTCATTCGTTGTTTTTGGTTGTTCTTCCGTGTGTGATGGGGAAACTGCAAGAACGCCTCCGTGAATTGAGCAACACTTTTTTACAACTTTACTTCCGGTTGAGTGATTTTGCCTTCAAAATAAAGGCGCACGTTTTTTTATTTACAATATAGATTTAAGTAGTAATCTATGAGACCCAACAGAATTAACATAGTAACACTAAGAGGAACATCTAGTTTAATGTTTGATGACAATAGACCATATATACAGTATATATATATATATATATATATATATATATATATATATATATATATACACCTAACCCTAACCCTAACCCTATATATACAGTATATACCATATTGCGGTTTCCCCATCACACACGAAAGAACAACCAAAAACAACAAATGACAGTGTTTTCGTGTGAGACGTGAGGAGTGATGACTGACAACTAGTTTGAGTTATAAGTGAGGCCGGAGATAATAATAATAATTGTGACACCTGCCCACTATTTGATTGTGACAGGTAGGACCTGCCCACTATTTGATTGACAGGTCAGACTGGGCCGATTGCTAATCACCATCACCTGTGAGCTGCTGAGAGCATTATGCTCCTTGTGTTTGGCTGTGTTGGGCATTGACTGGGTGTGTAAAGCCAAGCGCAGTACTGGAACCAGCAACTGACTTGTCAAGAGTGGCCCTAAATCATACGGTATGTTGGAACTCACATAATTGGGTAACACTTTACAATACTGGTGCAAACATGTGCATGAATGCATGCTTAACTCATGATGAATTAACCCATTAATTGATGCTTACCGCCTCATCAACTAATGAAAGGTATGTTTGATGAACACACCGAGTCATATATGAATTACTATTAATTAAGTAGGCTATGCCTATATCATCATAGTTAATTCCTCATCAACACATACATCAACACACTGTGTTCAATAATACCGTAATTCATGTGTTTATTACCACTATTAATGTCACTTTTCCCCAACCAATCTGCATTTTCCTTCCTTCTTAGCTATGTTTTATTCCTGCTGTAATTTGCCCTGTTTTTAATATATGTTCTTATTACGTGAAACTGTTTTTATATGCACTGTAAGGCGACCTTGGGTGTTCTGAAAGGCGCCTCCAAATAAAATGTATTATTATTATTATTACTATCGACATCCAGCTCCTGCAACCAGAACTTTAGCGTTACCAGACCGCAATGCCGATAGCCCACATCAGAACCAGCTGAGCGAGGCGGTGTGCAGCGTGTCAGGGACCGGCTGGATCTAACCTCTCCCAGCCATTAGCTCGTTCATCATGGGCATTCCTTCCTTTTCGAAGCTTAGTCCACTGCAGGGACACAGAACATGTGGCCGGTGTTTTGTGCCTATCTTACTGCGTTGATACCAGCGGTGGAAATGGGCCAGCCACCCCCTACCACTACCCAGGCTAAGAGCCTCTCTCCCGGCCCGACACCCAGGGCAGCCCCCCTACTACCACGGGTAAACCCAGCCCCACGTGACCTGCTCTCAGACCTGTTGACTAGTGAGCAGGGTCTGTCTGAGAGCAGGTCACTGGGGGCTGGGTTTACCCAGGCTACCACCACCCAACCCCTACCCGCCCTGCCCCTCACCTTGCCTGGGTCCCACACCTCCGGCCGAGAGCCCTTCAGAACCTCTTAGCCGGGTACGGCTATTTCAGCAGCTGTAGCTATCATTCCGATGTTGCTGCTCTGATATAGGCTATGCGTGTAGTAGCCCGCCTTGGTAGCCCCGAACCAGATCAACTCCAACACATTCTCTGACGTTGTATCCACTGTGCATCTCCAACAGACATCAAACACTGGATGTATGTCTTGCAGGCTCTATATGCCAAGAACCACATATATATGTATGAGTTAAGTGTTGTGCCTCACAAGTGCCTATATCATTATGTATGAATTAATAGTTATGTGCCACAGATAGTAAAGTCACGACATACTTATGTATTAATTAATTGTTATGTGCCACAGATAGTAAAGTCACGACATACTTATGTATTAATTAATTGTTATGTGCCACAGATAGTAAAGTCACGACATACTTATGTATTAATTAATAGTTTTGTGCCACATATTGTAAAGTCACGACATAATGATATCCTCACAAATCATTAGCTAATGTAGATGGATGCTGATCATGAAATCACTTTTATACAGTATAGCAACACAATTGCATGCATTCCAGTCATGAGAACAATTCAAAATATATAGGTAATCAGTGAAGACCATCATTGGAGTTATAAAAGCACATTTATTTATCAAGTTTGTGAACATGTCCCATTCTGCCCTGGAGCAAGGACTCGCTAGTGCCCCTTGTCTGTATCAGCTGGGGGGAAACAGTCTGGCCTCTCCCCTCTCCTCCCCACGGCCCGCGTTGCTCGATCTCTCCAGCGGGTCCAACTCCAAGTTCCAGCTCTCGTCCTTTTTCACTTGTGTTGCTCTTCACTTCCCGAACCAACGTGACTGTAGCGACAGGTCTCCACCATGCACGCACACAACAAACAAGCTAGCTAAGCCACAAGCTAGCTAAATTGCTAAAGCTAAATTGCTATGGCTAGCTACCTGAAACTCTAACAAACCCGCTCGTTCCTCTTGCGATTGGTATCCATTCGACACTGCCACCACCACTGTGACCGACTCTTAGGCTTTGCAGTTTGTACTCTTTGTAGAATAAGAACACGGAGGCTGCTGTTGATATTTGCAAAACGACCACCACCTTGTGCAAACCAGCTAGCGTTAGTTGCTCTCGACCACGAGAATAAGTGTCAAGAAAGACATGGCACACAAACAATTACTTCCGTTGCCTCAGCCTGCCATCAAAAATAAAAGCACGCAGAGCTCAGTACTGCGTAGCTGGTTACAACATGAATTTCGACTTTTATTCTGAAAGTCTTGGCCGGAAACAATATGTTTTCTCGTGGCTACCTTGACAGTGGCCCAGTAAAATCCCAAAGATGCATGCAGCGGATGCCAGATTGGGTAAACCCATGGGCAAGCCTCTTTTAGGCTACTGTCAATTTGAGTTTACCCGTGAGCACCAAGCATCAATCACTCGATCACCCTGAGCCACGAGAGGAACCCCCATAAAATAGCGTAGCCTACACTACTACACTCGTAACAAGTAATCAGAATGATAGCCTACTGATAGTATCATAGATTTCTGAAATCGCCGTAGCCGCGCTGAGCCCAGTTCGCCCATAAACACACGCTTCCCAGTCATACATATAGCGCCAGTGTCCCCGCCAGGCCACCACCACTGACAAACTACCGTAAACAGCAGAGGCGACTCCGCTGCACCCCGAACGCCTCTCTTTCCAGCCAGCTAGGCACCGGTCAAACAAAGAGAACTCTCTTTCCCCGAAGTCGAGTATGTTTCCCCTGAGATGTCGCTCGGACATAGCCTGGTAGACCAGCCCGTGGGCTGGTTTACCAGGCTAGCTCGGACAAGGAGGAGCATGGCTAGCGCATCCCGTCTTCGTTATGCAACGGGGGAAACTCAATCGATTTCCCGGTTGCAGGCGACTGGATGGGTGGTGGTAGTAGGGCCCTGGGTGTCGGGCCGGGAGAAAGGCAGCCTGGGTAGTGGTAGGGGGTGGCTGGCCTGCTGGGTCGTGCATGGCCCATTTCCACCGCTGGTATCAACGCGGTAGACACCCGGTAAGATAGGCACAAAACACCGGCCACATGTTCTGTGTCCCTGCAGTGAACCAAGCTTCGAAGAGGAAGGAATGCCCATGATGAACGAGCTAATGGCTGGGAGAGGGTCCCTGACACGCTGCACACCGCCTCGCTCAGCTGGTTCTGATGTGGGCTATCGGCATTGCGGTCTGGTAACGCTAAAGTTCCGGTTGCAGGAGCTGGATGTCGATAGTAATAATAATAATAATACATTTTATTTGGAGGCGCCTTTCAGAACACCCAAGGTCGCCTTACAGTGCATATAAAAACAGTTTCACGTAATAAGAACATATATTAAAAACAGGGCAAATTACAGCAGGAATAAAACATAGCTAAGAAGGAAGGAAAATGCAGATTGGTTGGGGAAAAGTGACATTAATAGTGGTAATTAACACATGAATTACGGTATTATTGAACACAGTGTGTTGATGTATGTGTTGATGAGGAATTAACTATGATGATATAGGCATAGCCTACTTAATAATTAGTAATTAATATATGACTCGGTGTGTTCATCAAACATACCTTTCATTAGTTGATGAGGCGGTAAGCATCAATTAATGGTTTAATTCATCATGAGTTAAGCATGCATTCATGCACATGTTTGCACCAGTATTGTAAAGTGTTACCCATAATTGTTTATCTGTAATTGTTTCTTTTGTGATTATAATGTGTACACACATTTTAGGTGGTCGGGCAGTGCTCCAGGTTGTGTAGTGTGGCAGCCAGGTTATCAGATGAACCCAATTGAGGTACCGGTCATTCCCTTCATACCTCAGTTATTTATCTTGTTGGGGAACAAATGATTTAAACTTGTGTTATGTTTAGGCCAACCAGTAGGATCAGACGACGCGTCTCCTGTGGTGTTTGCCTGGTGTGGGCGGCCAGTCCCTGTACATTAAAGGTAACATACATTGTTAGGGGTAATTGTAGGGGAGTGGCCTCCCCGAGGTATGTAATCATATCAGTGCATTAATGATTTGTTTAAATCTGTACTTTCAGGCTTGTTGTGGCTGTCTGCCAGTCGCTGCTTTGCCCATATTTAGTTTTAGGATTGTTTTTGGTTGCAACAACAATAACCTATAGTTATTTTGCCTCTCTGTTTTATACCAGTTGTAATTGGGTACAGGCCCAGCACCAAGGGGGGAAATCATCCACCTTTACTCACGTTTTCTTATTTGTTTGCGGTGCACTCACTAAGTCGTGTGTATTGTTTTGCAGTGTGTTTTTGTTATATATACAGTGGCATATATACCCGGTGGTGCTAGAACCCCTCGGCCCGGTGGGCCTGTGTCTCCTATCCCCCCCCCCCCCCCCCCTTGAGGCTAATTAGCGTTTTATGAACTATTGACTGATTTTAATAGAATAAACCTATTTTCATATTGGAAAGCAACACGTCTCTGTTTGGTTCCTTCATAAGAACAACTTGTGTGGGGCTCATTGGTGTATTGTCCCTTAACTCATTGAGTGCCAGCCACTTTTGGAGAACGGACGCTCCCAGTGCCAGAGTTTCAGAGCGTTTTCAGTGATTTCTCGAGGCCCACAGAATATTGTGTGATATTACTATGTAAACACTGAACACGCACAAAGAACGATGAGACTCTATTCTATCATCTGCAAAAAAAAGTTTATTGATCCCATTTTCCGTTCTTTAGTTATGAGCCGGAGAAGATAGCTTGATTCATCCAAAAATAGCAATTTTTTTCTAGAAGCTGAGATAATTGGCCTTTTGTGAAATTAATCATTTCAAGCACATCACTGACTCTGAAGCTAATCTTTTCTAATGTAGTCACACCTCAAAAATAATTTCCTTCAATAAAACAGTTTAGGCCAGGGAATTTTGTTTGGCAGAATAATATTTTTAGCTACAACCAGCAGCGCTGGCCCCTGCGTGCGCTGCTGGTTGCAGCTTCTTGCTGGTTTTGATTTGCTGCTGGTGGGTATCGGATATTCTGGCTTGCGTTTGTCAATCCTGTCCTGCTGCCTGGGTCTGTCTGGGTGTTGCGTGCTGCTCTGCGTGCCCCCCCCCCCCCCCCCCGCCCCGCCCCGCCTCGCCCCGCCTCGCCTCAACTGCACACTCCTCCTCCTGTCTGTGGTGGCTCTCTGCTGAGTTTGCTGTGCGCACAGTGAAGGGTGCGGAACAGCCAGGCTTTTTTACAGCGTTCCGCGTGTGTTTGTCACCGGCAACGATGCTTCCAGTTGAGAATAATAACAACTCCACGGTGTGGATGTGCGGATTTGCTGTCGCAACCGACACGGAGCGGCTCAATTGTGGGAGCAGATTGGCTGCTGCAGGCACAGCTGCAGTAACGTGCTTCAGCATATCGATGCATACGGATGCGATGCGATTTCCGTTTCCATAACGACTTCTTCTTTGTTTTTTCCTTGCCTTTCTGTTATGTGGAGAGCACTGTCGCCACCTAAGGGTTCTGTAAAATAGGTTATAGACCTCCAATAGCTACAATAGTTGTACCAGAGATGTATCAGGGATTGATCCACGTCCCACCGTCAAAAAACGCAATTGACGACAACCGTCGTCATTGGCACTCTACGTCAGTATTTGAATTGACGACAGCTGTCGTCATTGGCATTCAATGAGTTAAGCTACTATGCAATTTTATTGTTGAGAGTGCCCACTTGGTTACATAATAATAAAAAAAACTCTTGAAATTACCCCACGCTGGCTATTCTACCTGTTGTTCTTTACATAGCTAGTAGCCTACATTTTGTGACAGCCTATCCCATGTCGAGCACTCGATATCCAGATTTGGTAATCCTGAAAAGTTTGTATCCGACTAATCCAATTCGATGTTGCTTTGAAAAACCAGCACAAAAATAAAATGGATTACGTGATCCTGGATAGCAAAAAATAGGATTTCCAAATCCGGATCAGTTTTATCCGGATTAAACCTTTTGAACAACCGGGCCCAGGCTACAACTGTAGTACAACTGTATGTGCTTTGCAGAAATCTCAAACAAATGTGACATTCCAAAGAATGTTTTCTTCTTTTCTTATTCCATGTAGGTAAAATAATCACATTACAGATTAGTAAAAGCATCATAAACCAGCTGCCCTCCTGGACACACTCGCACACCACCCTCACCTCTCTGCTGACAAGAAAAGCAGGACTTGTCCAAGTTGTGCATCAGTGCTCTGCTCCATCACTCCAGAACAACTTCAACTCATTCAACATCTTTCTCCATCAGCAGAAGTACCTGCTCCAACTGGTGAGTTGCGTATGGTAGCAATAATACCACTACAACTTCAGTTCTCAGAGATGAATATTTATTTGACAGGACTTTCAGTTTTAGGTGAACACATTCTCAAATAGACAAAACACAAAGAAAATGACCCGGTCTGCACCATTGCATTGTAGGCTATACTACAACTGTCACCTTAATACAAGGGCATCAAGTAACATGCTAGGACTCATTTGCAGGCTCATTCACACAGCTAAATGGCTCTACAAAGACAAATAATCCTACAGTTACTCTAAAGCAGCATCCAATGAACAAAAATAAACATTTGTACAGGAAAGAAAACCTTTCCACTCAGAAGCGTCATGCACATTGTAACTGAGGGGGCAATTCCCCCCTCAGATTTTTGAGAGGTAAACATTTTTTTTTTAATAAACATAGGCTAAAATATTATAGGCTGTGTATGGTAGTTGAAACATAGTTTCAAGTTGACGTTTATTTATGTTTGTATAGTTAAAACAAAAACATAAATACTGTATAGGCTACATACAGTACAACACAAAAGGCTGTTATTTACCCTTTGTCGCCACCTGGTGAGTAAATCTTATATATAACTAAAACCATTCAAATTGACAACCGGTCCGCAACTTTTTTTCCCATGTATCTACCATTCCTTGGCACAAAAAAGGTTGGGCACCCCTGCTCTAGAGGACACTAGATGAGACTAATGGAAGAGAAAAGATGTCTACCTTCTGAAAAGGCAATACCAGCCAAAATAAACATTGTGTTACATTGCTTTGAAACGTGTGGTCTCCCTTTTTTGTCAAGTCCATTGAGCCTGGGCAGTGGCAATGTACTTAGTCTGGTGATTATGGATCTTTCCAGGAGGCTGAGCAGTTTGGAAAATAGCCTTATGGTTACACCTGCTCACTCTGTTAATTTAAAATGAGATATTCCTCTAAATCTGGCAGAGTTCGCCCCCTCAGATTGTTGGCTTGCATGACGCCCCTGTTTCCACTTGGTTTGGCCCAGTGATGTCATGACATCACCAACACCATAAAATGGAGGAAGTGCTGCATGTAGGCCCCTCCCCAAACCAACGACCGCATGGTGACGTGAGTCTGAACAAAGGAACAAACAATCGGTAAGAAGGAACAGAACAAACAATTCAACAATGTTTGAACCTGCAACTCAATAAGCGTGATTTATACTAACTTGGTTGTGTGTGCTTTAACTCTGTGATGTAAACCGTAACATAATGTCAACACAAACAAACCTGGGATTGTATGTGGTGCAATTAGAAAAGTTAGAAAGTTAGAAAAGAAAACGTAAATGATAGCTAAGTGAAACATGTAGAAATAAGAGTGCATTTCTAGTTTCGTTGATACTGTCTGAAGTAAAGAATGACACGTAGGCAAAGCACCAATGAAGCTAAATTAAGACTTGTTTCTTTTTCCAGGACAACCTGTTGCTGCAAATCCAACTTCATCAAATCACCAGTCATCAGAACAAAGGTATGATTTTTTTAAAGGGATACTTCTCACTTAAATATTTGTATGCATCGCTACAGTAAAGATTATTGATTTATTCTTGATTTTTAGCCTATAGTTTTTTTGTTTTTGTTTTTTTTTATCCTTGGATATCATCTGCATTGGGGTTACTCTATAAAGGACATTTTATTTTCAGGTATTTTTTGTGCATTTATTCCAAATTTAGAAATCTTAAGAGAAAATCTGTACATGCACTGGGAAATGACTGCTAGATCTTTCACTTATACACAGTGATTTCATACCCATAGTCAGTGGCGGACTGCATAATCGGGCACGTCGGGCAAATGCCCGGTGGCGTGGCCTGGCCTGGCCTGCAAAAAAAAAAAAAAAAAAAAAACCCACTCACTGAACAGCAGGCCAGGCGCCGCCTACTGGTTTGCTAGTGGTTTTATTACTTTATTCAGGGTTAAAGTGGGTGCATCTCATTGTAAAATTGGACTTGGCCCAAATTGGGCTTCAAACGGCCCAAATCGGGCTTCAAACGGCCCAAATCTGGCTTTAAACGACCCAAATTGGGCTTCAAACGGCCCAAATCTGGCTTCAAACTGCCCAAATCTGGCTTCAAACGGCCCAAATCTGGCTTCAAACGGCCCAAATCTGGCTTCAAACGGCCCAAATCTGGCTTCAAACGGCCCAAATTGGGCTTCAAACGGCCCAAATTGAGCTTCAGACGGCCCAAATTTTTCGCCGCCATGCGCGTCGGCCCGTATCGGCCTGGCCTGCTTGGTATCTAATGCCCGGCCTGAATTAGGATCCCAGTCCGCCCCTGCCTAGTAACAATGGACATAGAATCATTTTACACAAACGTCCCTTTTGAAGGAGGCCTGCAAGCTGCCAAATCTTTCTCAGATTAGGGAACTGTGGACACTCCAGTCCTAGCACACAGTGCATCCTGGATCTCATTGAATGTGTACTCACATCTAATTATTTTCTGTATAGACGGGTTTCTTGTATACAAACACGAGTGGATGCGCGCGCATCCCTGGGGTAAAAGCTCTTTGTAGATTTCGCACTTTGTAGTCGATTGTAGACTATTCACGTAGATCGCACTGTTTGCAAGATGACTGCTTAATAAAAATTCAATTTCAGAGTTGGAAATGTGTGTTTGCCTTTCTTTTGCAAAAAATATGTATGGTTTGCTGACATAATTTCGCTACTTTGGCCGTTTTGTTGTTGAGCCGGTCCCTTTAATTGACAAAGCATGGGCGTTCACCTTCGTTAACCTACTGACCCACTGCCACACAGCTAGCTAACGTAAACAAACATCTGACAGGTAGCTAGTAGCTAGCTAGTCCATGCCAGGGTGAGTAAAGATGCCTATCGATTATATTGTAAGCCTATGTAGCTCTGACCGCGCCGATTACCTGAATAAATTGGTACTAAGCAATGGTGAGAAATTACCAGATCCATATTCTATTCCGGACAATGAATGGATTTTAGATATGTCCAAGTGGCCCGCCATTATATGGCCAGATATCTACACATATCTCATAGAGAAGCCAAGTGTTTACACAAAAGAAAATCTGCGTGCATACAAATCCTTGGATGCCTATAATTACGTACTTTGTGGAAATGTACAAGAGGTCAAGTATCATGATACGGGTTCAGGGTTTTGCATTTTGAGGGCAGGTGTCCTACCTAGCCAAAGACAAGGCTTAAAAACAAAACCATATGATGCCTGGGTTTACGTGCATAAGGACCTTGGCTACATATTAACAGCAAACTGCACATGCATGGCAGGGTAAGTATCAAACAACAGATAATCTGAGATCATGATTTCACACACTTTTTTGGCTAATAACCTACCCATCGCTCCAGTCTCGCCTCTTGTTGCAGTCATGCTGCAGCCATCATGTGCCAGGTTGAACTATCAGGGCGCAGACGCACGGAGGAGGAGGTTGCTTGCACATCCAAAGCAAATCAGTGGAAGGACATGTCCAGAAAAAAAGTAGAGCCACAAACCCTGAAGAACATCAACTTCAGCCGACCAAAACGACATCTGACAGAGTTGCCCCAATTACGTCACGCACCAACACCACAAAATGTACCAGGTAAATAAGAGTGAAACACTGGCTGCAGGTTATTAAGCCACGGGTGATGCGTAAATGCGCTGGTACTTGGTGAACTATTACGCACACCCTCATTCAGGTGTGTAGTGCTTACCTGGAGAACTTGGGGAGCGCACCTATTGGGAACAACTCCCCCCCCCCACCACCAATTTTACTATTGTAAAAACAAACAAAAAGTGTGGGAGCTCCCCTGTGCTCCCACAGCACTACACCCCTGTCTGTACCCAATAGGCGAATCAATAGCCTACCTAATAATTTCACTAATTTCTCACAGCACTAAATTGAATATCTAATTTAACATAAATGATTTTGATAAGACTGTTACTGTAAAACGACCCCCTTTTATGCTATTGCTTACATACTTTCCCTGCTACACACAGCAATTACAACTGAAGATCTCCAGGCTCTGCAAAAGATATGTCCAGACGCTGCTCTGTTTACATCCATCAACACAGCTGCAGACTCTGAGACAGATACAGCATCAGAAACAGAAGATGAACTCCCCGAGCCCCTGACAGCTATGCATGACCCATCTGCTAGGGACCTGTCGTCAACTGACCTTAGCGAGAAGTGCAAAGCCAGCTATGACAAAATGAGAAGGCAATGCACAGCTAACAGACTGGAACATCTACAGGACGTCACTAAAGAGCAGGCACAGTGCACAACATGGAACATCCATCGAGTGGGACGTATAACGGGCAGTAGCTTTCACAGGGTTATTAAATGCAAGGAGTCCTCAGTTGAAAGTGTTGTTAAACAGATAATGCAGTATGAATCCACAGATCTCACTGTTCCAGCTGTCATGTGGGGAAGGCAAATGGAAGATACTGCACGGCAATCTTACCAAACAGAAATGAGTAAGATACACAAGGACTTGACTGTAAAAAAAGTGGGTCTAAGAGTGAAAGCAGATGAGCCATACCTGGCTGCTTCTCCTGATGGAGTATTCTCCTGTGCCTGCTGTGGAACAGGGCTGTTGGAGATTAAATGTCCATACAAGTACAAGGAGGGACTAGAGGGGTCAGAGTCTGATGCATCATTTTGCCTTGACAAAAACTATGATCTGCGACCTACTCACCAATATTACACACAGATTCAATTACAAATGTATGCTTGTCAAATGGACAAATGTGATTTCATGGTGTGGACCAAGACAAGCACCATCATTTGCCGGCTATGGAGAGATGAGTCCTTTCTCCAAGAAAATATTCCCAAGGCTGAGGTCTTCTTCATGGACCACCTCCTTCCAGAACTTATCTGTCGCCGCAAAGACCCCGACCTGGCTGAAGAGATCAAATGTCTCTCCTGCAAAAGGCCTAGCTTTGGGAAAATGATCAAGTGCCCAGACTGCTGCCAACACTTCCACTATCCATGTGTGAACATTACCAGATACTCCAAAAAATGGAAATGTGGATGCAAATAGATCCCAATAATGCATGGAGACAAGTGCAGTTGCAGACACTGGAGAAAAATATCAAAATTAACAAGCAAGAAAAAGTCTTAAAAATTCACCTCCAAACAGAAATGTTATTTCTCTTCATTTTGTATTAATTATTCACATGTGTTATAGATGAGAACATTTTACAACTGCATTTCTCTTTTAGTACATGTTGCTTTCATTAGTTTGCATTTAAAGCAGTGGTTCTCAATGTGGGGTCCAGGGGATTCTGGGGGTCCCCACTAATATTTTCATTACAAGTTAACACGATTAGAGAATGTTGAACAATGACTGTGATCATAGTTTCACTGTTATATCTCTACATAAAATACAGAGATTGCTGGGATTCTGGAGAAAATCAGAACTAACAAAACTATTCCCAGATTTTGGTCCATTGCCCTAATGTGGACAAAATTATTTTTTGAATCACAGTTAAAACATTGTCAGTTGATGCATAAAGAACTCCCAGCTAAGGAGAAAATAAATCAAATGTTAGAAGATGATCACTCTGAATTGCTGTCATATGAAAGTGTGTTGCAATATCAAAAATATCTGTTATTTGTCCCATATAAATGTTCTTTTAACACAGTTAACGCCGGGCTACCACAGTCCGCCTAATGTTGGTGAGACCAGCACATATGGTTACAATGTCATCTAGCATATCGACTTGGCTGATGGGTATCACAGTGTTCAGTATCTGAAAGGTTTTAAGCTGACCTATCACTCGTTCCACATGTATGCGGACTCTTGATAACTGCCGTGAAGTGTCAACACAGGAACCAGGCAACTGAGCCTTCCCCTTAGTGAAACTTGGGATTCTCAATGTTGCTCCTACACTGGCCAATTCCTCTCTAACAAGGAAACCTCTATCTGCAAGGATCTCATCCCCATGCTCAAGTTTCCCCAAAAAGCCAGAATGTAAAGTTATTAGCTTGTCAGATGCACGACCTCCCCACCCATCAGACAAAAACGATATGGCTCCTGCTGGTGTTATTCCAATCAGATACTTGATTGTGTTTTGGTGCTTGTAATTTGACCAGGTTTCAGCCCTTGCCTTTAAATTGTATGTTCTCTCTATAAAAAACTCAGTACAGTCTATAATACAACGACACTTCTTAAATTGAGGTTTAAAAGACTTGGGCATGTTTGCTCTCACTGCATCCTTATCAGGCCACGCGATCAAAGGCTTCAATGTTGAGGACAACAAGGGAATCCACTCTCTTAATATTTTTGATACAGTTGAGAATGGAAGTCCAAATCTGTAGGCAAGGTCTCTGTTGCTGAGTCCAAGTCTGACTTTCATTAGAACCAAAAGGAGGTGGTTCTCCCAGCTTAACCCACCCTTAAGCACAAGTTTGCTTTTTTTTACAATATCCAACAGCCACCTGAAAGCCTGCACTGACTGTAACCCAGTAAAAAAAAGTATTTTAGAGTTCATGTCTTTTATAGAATCAAACCCAAATTTGGACTGCTTAAGCTGCTGCTTCAGTTGTTTATTCTCGTCCTGTGTGGCCTCCAGTTCTCTTTTCACAGCATCATAATCATCACGGAGCTGCTTGTACTGCAGGTTGAGCTGGTCCATCTCTTTTTTAGGCACCATCTCGCCTTCATCTGCAACGCAAAAAAGGAGAACAATTACTTAACTCTTGTGTCACATCACGAGCCAGCTCCAAACATACACAGACATGCATGCAACGCACACACACATAGAACATCTGTTTCTTTATCACACTAACACTCAAATAGTCTGATTGCACATACCTTCAGAGGATTCAATAGGACCCGCCTCAGTTTCACCTGTGGGGCTGGTAACAGGGGCCGTAGTGTCATCGCGCCTTCTCTTTCTTTCATATCTATGACAACAGTCGAGTATGGTCAAGTTAACGTGCTAAAAAATTATCAACATATTAATTGATAACAATGCAATAACATAAAGAAGGACACACACATATATCTTATATTCTCAGATACTAAACAAGCTACATTACCAAGATAGGTTAGATTATATTATATTACAAATGATGACTGAATGGCCATACCGTAACTTTCTACATGACATGACACAGACCTTGCCAGCTTTCCTGTGGTGTTTCGGCGGGTGCTGTGTGAAAACACTGATGGAACAAAATCTGGACTCTCATAATCCATTGACGGTGCTCCTGATAAGAGAGAGTAAGCTGTAAGTTAGCTGCTAATTGTTTAACCAACATCAGTTTGACATTTTACAAACCAGGAACTGCAGCCATAACGTTAATGAGCACCAACCGGACAAAATCAATCATTAATGTCTATTCAGAGTTAAAGAAAGCTGTATAATACATTTAATGCACAACAACTTTAGTTGGACAGTTAGTCAAAGTTATGCTATGACTGACTAACATTAGTTATCCCATTTCAGGACAGTGTTGTCAGCTTACTGACAGGCAGCTACTGCACAACACAGCCGACACAGCTGGCAAAACAGACAGTGAAAACACAGCCCTGAAAGGGCCTATCATGAGCTATCACTGGTATGAATCATACAATGACAGCGTTAGCTAAGTTAGCTACTCATTATTTGTTGTTGTTAGCAAACATAAACATAACGTTAGCCTACCAGATATGAAGTGAGCACCGCACAGACTCTCGTCGCCTTTAGGACCAGTGGGACCCCAATCTTCCCTTTTAATGGCCTGGAGCCATAATTTCCTTCTGTTTTTTGCAAATGGATGAGATCCCCGCGGTATATTGTACATCTTCCATCCGTCTTTTTGACGGTTGGTACAGTTTACAGCGCCACAGCTCCTTGTCATGTCTGTCTCGGTCTGTCTGCCTCTGTGTTTTGACTGTGTGGAGCGGCTTCCTTCCTGCTTTCTTCCTACCCCGATCGTGCGCGCGCATCTACGTGATGACGTTGCACATGAACCCGTCTATGGCGCTGATTTCTTTTTACAGGTATCAGGAGTGGCCATGGGGTCCAAGATGTCACCGAGCTTTGCCTCCTTGTACATGGGACTCTTTGAGGCAGATATCTTCAACAAACAGATCAATCCTTTTCTTCATCACATCTGTAACTGGAAGAGGTATCTGGATGACATTTCCTTCATATGGACAGGTCCTAAAACCCAACTGTTGCATTTCCATGAACATGTCCCTGTGGTCTTGTTTACATTGGAAAAACGTCTAGAGCCCTCAAAACTCGTATCACTGAACATAGGTGTGCAATCCGTAATCATGATCCATCTAGCCCTGTAGCTGTCCACTTCACAGAGGCACGGCACAATAAAACCACTCTCAGATACATCGATATTGAAGCTGTCCACTGCCCCCAGAGGGGAGGCCACCTTAATTCTTTACTCGAGAACTTTTCTGGATCTACACACTGGATACCCTCACCCCTAGAGGTCTTAATGAGGATTTCAGCATAAAAAGTACATCATCAGTGATGTCACTGTAGTTGTGATGTCACTGAGCTGCAGGGCGTAGCGTGCAGGAAAAGCACATAAGCTGGTAGCACCACATTGTAATGTTGAATCTATAATATATGTATGTTTTTTTTCTTTTCCTGTGTCTGAGCCTGTTTGTGTGATTGTCAAGCCATCTCATGAGTCATTAGTAATTATACAGTAGGCCTACAATAAAATGTAGGTAATATTGGGCATCATTTTTCTGCCCCATGATTTGTGATATATTGAATTTAGATATTTGTCCCATCCCTATTGTTTTCTTTTGTATGTGTTTTTTTTCATTTCAACAAAGCCCTGACAGTGTTCACTTTGCAACTTGTGTGCTCGCTAGTTTGTCTCCCTGCTGCTCCATCCTTGAACTTCTGAAAATTTGCGTATTTTACACCACTACATGCTGTCAAGTTAAAGGAACAGTTCACCCAAAAATGAAAATTCTGACATCATAGGTCAGCCCAACACCAGAACTCACATATGCCTCTGACTTGTCTGTTTCATCAGTGTACAATAGATATGGTTCATTTGTGTTATCATTGTGTTGATTAGCTTTTGGAGAAAAAAACCTTATTCAAACATTGATCGTTAAATACTTTATAGAGCATGCAAGAAAATAACAGTTGTGTAACATTGGCTTTCATTTATTTTAATGTCAGAAACATACTGCATTGCACAATTATTTATTTTAAGCTTCTCTTTACTAATTGTAATAATCATAATAATAAACCTTATATAGCACTTTTTTTTAAACACAGTTACAAAATCATTTACAATAAAAACAACAATTAAATTGCAAAAAGAATAGAGCAGACTAAATGCCAGACTAAATGCCATAAAACAAATCACAATAATTTCCATTTTAATAATTCCCAAGAAGAAAGGAGTCATGAAACATAAGTAGTTAGGGTACTGTGCTTTTTTCATCAACAGGATGTTCTGTAATTATTTTCTCACTGGACAGCTCCATTGAAAGAACATATTCATCTTCAAAATGTGCTCAAGTCTGTGAAGTTTTTCTTTTCTCTTTTTTGACAGTTGACACTTTTATGACAGTTCTTCAACATTAAACAGGTACCAAAAGAGTATATCCATTGTCATGATCTGTTCTCACACTACTGTCTGGAGAAATGACAGTTCAATCTAAGCAGAGGTGGAGCTTTCAAACTGCCAAATTGTTTCATAAAATGTCACATTTGTTATCTGAACAGAGGCAAGTATCTTGACAGGCTTACAATTAGGGCTGCACAATTAATAATATTTTCAGCTAGAGTCAGTGTGTATTTCATTTATTTTTTCAGTGGGCATAGGCTATGTTTGGGGTCTATGTTTGCATTATTAAAGCAGAAAGACATAGGAACTGGATAGCTAATATGCATACTTTAATATGTGTTTATTTATCGCAAGTCGTATCGTCATTGCTATATTGAACAATGTTATCGCACATCACAGATTTTCCTCATATCATGCAGGCCTACTTACAATACAACATCATGTTGTTGAATACATTTAACACATTGAGTGCCACAGCGCTTCAGTAAAATTGTCTGGAGCCTGTGCCAGGTTCACTTCCATTCAGTTGAAAACAGCTATATAATTTTTTCTATTAGGGGTATATTGACAGGACTGGACTCAAATGAAACATTGGACACTCCTGCTTCTCTCAAAGAAGAAATTTTGTTTCTAGACAGTTCCATTATGAAATGACAGCCTCTGCAGGAAGAGCACTTTCAAGGGTTTTCTGCTGTTTTTTTTTACTTTCCGAGATAAACACACTTTTATGTAAACAAAGGTCACAGAATGAATTCTGCTTCAAGTGTGATAAAATGCTATACCTAAATGAAAGGTTGGAATGTCTACTTTACCTTGGGGGAAAAAGTATGTAAAAAGAATGTTTCATTGATTTTTTACAAATATTTGAACACCGCTTAGTCCAACTTCAAGACGCTGCTTTTTATGGCATCAAGGTGTATGTTGCAGGCCATCTCTCCATAAAGAAACATGATATCAACTTTTTTTTTTGTGATGATGAAAGTACACTTCCTAAGCTTTCATTTGGTGTGTAACAATCAAATATTCCACCACAACATTTCATGCAGTGTATTCTTTTCTTAAAAAAAACCTTCAAAGTAGTTTCAAAATAAAACACATTTTTATGCATAGTATTTTCATAATAGCCCACAGAATGAATTCTGCTTGATAAAATGCTATTCCTAAATGAAAGGTTGGAATGTCTACTTTACCTTGGGGGAAAAAGTATGTAAAAAGAATGTTTCATTTATTTTTTACAAATATTTGAACACCGCTTAGTCCAACTTCAAGACGCTGCTTTTTATGGCATCAAGGTGTATGTTGCAGGCCATCTCTCCATAAAGAAACATGATATCAACTTTTTTTTTTTTGATGATGAAAGTACACTTACTAAGCTTTCATTTGGTGTGTAACAATCAAATATTCCACCACAACATTTCATGCAGTGTATTCTTTTCTTCAAAAAAACCTTCAAAGTAGTTTCCAACTAAAACACATTTTTATGCATAGTATTTTCATAATAGCCCACAGAATAAATTCTGCTTAGAGTTGAACAAAATGCAATACCTCAAACGAAAGGTTGGAAACTCAACTCAAGTCAATAACAACAAGTATGTGAAAAGAATCTTCCATTTATTTTCTACAAATATTTGATTCCAGCTTTTTTTTTTTTTTTTTTTTCAAAAGAACCAACACATTTTATGAAAAAAAGGCATACACATGACTGATGCTATTACTGTGTTACAACTGCTACTATTCTTGTTACAGTAATGACACTGCTATTGGACGGCTTGACAACAGTCAGACAGCAGGCAGTTTGTGTTTGGAGGTAACGTTACTGTAGTCTTGAAGGACTGAATCCCGCTACAGCTTTCTCTCCAGTGTCTCTACTTTTCAACTGTCAAAGCAAATAAACATACTAAAGCTTGATGGACTGCCCACACACTCGTTGACACTAACTAAACTAAACTAAACACTGCATCACTGGCTGAAGCGGGGGTGGGGGGGTGGGGGGTCGGGGAAAGTATCACTGTGAGTGATACTCAAAGTAGCACGGGTAGAGGCAGAGAGGTACGTGGTCACAGCCAGGGCAAACGTACTTGGTCTCTTTTCTGAGTCCCTTGGCTGCGCAGTGCGCACATTTTCGATAGATTGTTTTTGTTTTGGTGGCTGGGTCTGCCACTGGCAGCGGCACATGGCCCGCGAAGTCCACATCCAGCCTCGCTGAAGCGGACCTTTTGCGTGGGTGGACTGGTGTTCTTCCTGGAAGAGGAGGTTGGGGAGGGGCCGGAGGAGGAGGGGGATCTGCGGTCCAGGATTTGAGCACAGACAGGATGAAGTCTTTCAGGGTTCTGCAGCTGGTCGTTGGGTTGCGTGCCCTGTACACAATGAACGCATTGCTCATTGCGATCTGCATCAGGTACATGACAAACTTAGAGATCCATTTTGAAGTCTTCCTGATGAAGGGGTAATAGGAGATCTTCTGGTCCAGGCGATCCACACCACTCATGTACTGGTTGTACTCCACCACGCATGCTGGCTTCCTCTGGGGGACTCTCTCACTGTTTCCTTTTTGTCTCACCGCCACAGTTGTCATCTCATCCTGGTGGAACGTCGAAATCATCCGGACGATGCGTTTGTCTCGCCATGCCAGGACCATCACTGTGTCATTGTGACGAGCGCGGTGTTCACCTACTGCCAGGTCAGACGTGGTTACCTCGCGGATGGACGGCGGTTCTCCCCTGTTGACACGGAGTGTGCCAGCTGAGTGGATCTGGAGGCCGAGGAGAAGACGACACATTGACTCGCTGTTGTAGAAGTTGTCCATCCACAAGCGATATCCAAACCCCTCGAGGCCGGCAATCAGGAAGCGCACGGTGTCCTGCAGGGTACTGTGAGTTCCACAGTATGGCTTCATGGCGTAGCAGTAACCATTGGCTGAATCACACAGAATGTAACTCTTGATTCCGTACTTGGTGGGTTTGGCAGGATTGTATACACGGAAACGGAAACGTCCTCGAAAGTGCAGCATCCCTTCATCCACCGAGATGTTTTGTGACGGCTGGTACAGCTCCTTGAATTTGGAGAGGAGCAGATCAAGGACAAGACGAACCTTGTGGAGCCGGTCGCTGCCATCGACCTCCCGATTGTCGCTGAAGTGGAGAAACCGCCAAATGAGCTGGAACCTGTTGCGTGGCATTGTGCTCCCGAAGTATGGTGTTTCAAGCGCCAGATCAACAGACCAATACTCGGCCCAACTCGGCTTCTTGACGATGCCAGTAAGGAAAAGCAATCCCAGAAACCGCTTCAGCTCCACCAGGGTCAGCGGTTGCCAGGCGTTTACCCTGGAGTATGGCAGACGCAGCTCCTCTATGACAGCAATACACTGTTCCGCGTACTTGTTGGTCTGATCAACAATCAGCAACATGAGCTCGTCACAGAGGAACAGTTCCACAAAGTCGACAGGCTTGTCGGACTGCAGTGATGCTGCCGCACTGGGACCTGGCACTGCGGTGAATGGCAGCGTTTTGGGGCTCCAGTCAGCCATATCCCGCCAGCTCGGAGGATCCAGGGAGGGACGAGACTTGCCCGCTGAAAACAATGAAATAAAAGGTTTTTCTTCAGACAATTGTGATATGTAAACAAGCTGTCTTTTTGACAAAATCCAATAATCTTCTCACCTCTTTTGCTTGAAGATGCCGGCAGATGCTGCTCTTCTTCCTCCTCCTCCTCCTCCTCCTCCTCCTCCTCCTCCGACTCTTCTGTATAGTAAAAGTGAGTTTATAAAAATATATTGACATTTCTTGAAGGAAAAAAAGTTTGTTTTCAATATCAGATGAATAATTGTAATTCTAAAATGGCCTTCATCTCACCATCACTGGAGCTCAAGCGCGCACGACGTGTGACGCTGGGGGGACGTGTGACGTCGTCGTCTTCTTCCTCCGAGCTGTGCTCCAACTCTGAAATTGAATATTTTACATGGTATTATTAGTATGCTAACTAATTGCAGGATCGTTATTCTTACCAAGCTTTGTGTTGACGAAAATAAATTGATGAATAATAAAAGGTGTGTGGGTGTGTTTATTTTATTTTTTACATTTCTACCTCCTATTTTTCTCCTGCTTCTTTTTATTATTAGACATTACATTACGGCATTTGGCAGACGCTTTTATTCAAATCGACTTACAATATCAGAACTTACAATATCACATTTTTGTCAACAATCGAGAAGTCATCTATGCATACAATCGTCTGGCATTTACAGCTTTAGTAGTAATAGTTTCCTGTAAAGGATCAATAAAGTAGGCTATCTATAGCCTATATGTAGGTTCTAACCTCTGGAAGCCGCCTCGTCCAAGAATGTTCGCCTCTTAGGTCCAGGGCCAGGGGGCTGCCATTCCTCATCTCTGGCGTCATCAGGAGATGATGAAGCCGTCTCCTCGGGCTCATCCGTGTCTGTTTCAGGGAGATCTCTCTCCCGAACAGCACGGCTGAGAGCCTGTTGCAGTGTGAGCTGCCCAGGCCCTGGGAGCGGCCCACCACGCTTACGCCTGGCCTTGGGCATGACAGCTAATCTAACTAACGCTAGTCTAACTGTACACTAACGCTAATCTAAGACTAACGCTAGTCTAACGCTAGTCTAACACTAACGCTAGTCTAACAAAACAGACACACAAGACAGACAGACAGACAGAGACACACAGACAATTTTTTTTTGTTTTTTTGTTTTTTTTTACACAGATGCTATCTACCCTGACCTAACTAACGCTAAATGCTAACTGCTAAATCTAACACAGGCACACTCGCTAGCACACTCAGACACACCCGACACAACCCACCCACGCACGCACTCACCTCACACCAAGCACTCGAATCCACTCACTACACAATCTCACAAACTAATCTAAAATCGCTATGCTACTAAATTCTACTAAATGCTACTAAATGCTATAAATCTATTCTCTTCTTCTGCTACGGATACTGCTAATGCTACTGCTACTGACCAACCTACTCTACAAAGAGCCTCTGAGCGTCGCAAGGTTTTAACGTGGCTGCACTGCGCAGCTGCGATGTGATTTTTAAGGTGGCGCCGTGTGATCCCTTGAAGGGATTCATGCTCACTGGCTGGGTACGACCTTAAACAGAAGAATTATGGAATAATATGAATTATGATTTTAGGACGTCCACAGACGTCCTTGGCACTGAACGTTACTTTTTTTTAGGACATCCACAGACGTCCTTGGCACTGAATGTGTTAATAGAAATACAGAATTTAATAGAAATGGTAGT
Source organism: Poromitra crassiceps (assembly GCF_964638095.1). Classification (NCBI taxonomy): domain Eukaryota; kingdom Metazoa; phylum Chordata; class Actinopteri; order Beryciformes; family Melamphaidae; genus Poromitra; species Poromitra crassiceps. The sequence continues at coordinate 1,528,945 of NC_139630.1, forward strand.
AAGACATGGAGTAAGTAATTTGACAGTCTCTCTGGTTGATTTTGGGATGTCCATGTCTCCATTAGAGGCATGCAAGTGAGTGGCATTTCTCTAACTCCCACCCAGCGCTGGTGTCATTGTTTTCTCTGCTCTCCTCATCTTGCTCATCTGATTTGAAAATGATTGTTTCTACCACCACGTCTTGGTCCACTCGGTGGCGGTTGGCACAGACCTCATCCTGCTGCCTCTGTGCCTCGTGCAGTGACTGGGACTTATTCTCCATCTCCTACCTCAGCTCCTGAGCCTCCTGCTTCTCCTACTGGGTCTTCAGGATGTAGTAGGCTGATACTAGCCTGCCCCTCCTGCAGGGACATCAGGGTCTTCTCCTCCTCAGCCAGCAACCTGGAGCAGAGAGCATAGGAATATTGCCTTATAAAATACTGATACATGACCTGCTTTCAACAGCAGATGATTAGCTTCACAGTCACTCTTAATCTGCTGTCTGTGCAGAAAAGCACCCCCCCCAAGAGAGACACAGTTAATGGAACAGTGTTTGCAGGCTGTGCATTCAAACACATCACTTTTTATTCCACTATTTTATCCTACTACATTTTGAACTCTACCTTTTTCACTTTGGGATCTTTTTACTTCTGCATGCTTTTTTATTTGTATCTATTTTATGTAGATTATTTTGAATTGCCTGCATATGAAATGTGCTATACAAATAAACTTGTCTTAGTGTTAAGTGTGTGTGTGTGTGTGTGTGTGTGTGTGTGTGTGTGTGTGTGTGTGTGTGTGTGTGTGTGTGTGTGCGTGCGTGCGTGCGTGCGTGCATGCGTGCGTGCGTGCGTGTGCATGAGAGGGGTGGTTATACCCATCCTTACCCAGCTGAGTGTAGCAGAAGCTACACTCTCATCTTTGATCTCTTGCTCCTGCTCTCCAGATGTTTACCTCACGGATCCTCTGCCTCTCTCCGTCATCTCTGTGACTGCTGACTCATGCCTGGAGTGACATAACATGAAGCAACGGAACATCTATTCGTCTGCCTCAAATCCATTATACACAAATGACCAAATATGCTAAATCAAGTGGATCACATCACACTAGCATTAATCTATAAAATAAATTAAGTATTTACGGTAAACTGAAGTCTCCTGTTTTTCGTTGCTGCATAGGCCTACTTCTCGATGACTCTGTCAAACTTGATTTCCTGGGCCTTTTCTATTTGCAGTATTCCCAGATTGGAGACCCTTATGTCACCCATCGTGGTCCTCAAGTAAGTCTTTAGTTGCTTCAGTGTCGACGTTCAGCTGATGCAGATGTGACTGGTATGGTAAGATAGTTTATATACTGTAGCTCGTTCAGTCTCACAAATGCATCTTGCAGTCCCTCTTCTTCCCCAAAATATTTCAGCCTCCTTTCAAAGAGTGTCAGCTTGTCATCTTTGTGCTCCTCATCTTTGTACATGGCGTTAAACAATCTAATCTCATTGTCTACAGCCTCTGGATCCAAATTGTACGTCTGGCACACAGTTTTTAGACATGTGTCTCGTGGCTTACGGGGGGACTTTAGTACATCAGCAAGGCACTGTAGAATATGCATGTCATTCTCTGAGAATTGATCCTGGAGCTGTTGTGTGAGTGTGTCAAGCGTTCTGTACAGTCTCACACCTGTAATAGTCCTCTGCTCTCTCAAACGTGGTCTTTCCACCTCCACCCAGTCTTGCAGGTATGCCTTTGCGTGGCACAGTGGGACCAGGAAACCCGTTCTTGTCACATATCTGGCGGACATAGTCAAATGTTTTTTGTGCAAAAGCTTCTCCTCTCATCTCTTGTACAGTCTTCCCTGTGGCTTTGACCATGTGCTGCGCTGTGTCAAACCTGAAGCTTTTCTTTTGTAGCAGTGTGGACAGCGTATCAGTAACCACCAACACTCTGCGCATGAAAACTAGACAATAAATCAAGCTGAAATCTTGCATACTCTTCAGCAGCTGATTTGCCTTGAAGCCCACTTTTGCACCTGACTCTGCTATTTCTGCCAGAGCAGCTATAATCTCATCAAAGTTTTGAAGCACATGCCTTGATCGCTTCCACCCGACATGTCCAACGTGTGTCACTGAGAGACTTGAGGGTTTTCGCTCCACCCGCAAACTCTTTGTCAGCTGTTACCCTCTCCAAAACAGCATGGCGTTTAGCACTTCCCTCAATGAAATTTCTAAGTGCCTGTAATGTTCCAAAGGTGTTACGGACCATAGCCACAGTGGATGCCATATCAACTATGCACAAATTCAATATATGTGCATGACAGTAGGGGTGCACCGATCACGTTTTTTGCCACCGATCACCGATTGCCGATCACCTATGAGAAATATCTGCCCAACCGATCATCGACCGATCACCGATTACCGATTACCGATCACCGATATATATATATATATATATATTTATTTTATATTTTGTAGGCTAAAGGAAACTGCCAACATGATTTTTTGTGTGTGAGATAATTGGAGCACAAGACTGTGTTGAACTAAATGGCTAGTAGTAGTCCAGTTCCCTCAGTTCAGCTTATAAAAGAACAAAAATAATTCCACTTCGGGATTTCCATGTTACCAGTTCAATGCAGTTCAGTTCACTCAACAAAAATACTCAATTCTCCGGGATTTCCCTGTTACACAAGGAAATAGCTAAAGCGGCTAAAGCTAACCGGAGCTATTAACGTTAGGAGGATACACGCAAATATGGATCAAACACGGTGAAGAATAGGGGGTTCTGAATATGGCTGATTCAGGAATAGGATGGATAGTGCTCGCCCTGGGGTGTCCGTAAAAACACGAGGCAGGAGACAGATGGGAGTTCAACCGTTTAGTTGTCAGTTCTCTTCAGTACAGTACAGCAGTATAGGCTCTTTACAGCATTATGGCAGGAATAGTAGGATTGTGTGTGGTCTGGAAAAAGGAGGCAATAAAATATACAAACAGGTCAGTAACCAAGCTTGCTGTTATATAGGCCAATTATAGTGATAATTAACAACTAATAATATATAAATGATAATTAGGTAAACTGTAAGTCAGTTACTCTTAACACGTTCACTGCCAATGACGTATTAATACGTCAAAAAAAATCCAACGGTTGACTGCCAATGACGTATTAATACGTCAAAAAAATGAAAAAAAAAAATTGACCGTGGGATGTGCATCTAACCCTTTTACATCTCTTATATAAATATTGGAGCCACCGAACGTGTACAACCCATTCCACCGACCCACTAAGTGGCGACAGTGCTCTCCTGACTAGAGGAAGGCAAGCAAAAAGCAGTGTGAGGAAGCCATTCTCATGAAAATGGATTGGCGAAAACGCTTTCGTTTTCGCGCTGATTGCTGGCGGTGCGGGATTGCAAATTTGCATAATAGATTACGGGTGGAACACACTTTGAAACACGCAGCATAAATATGACCAGAATCGCAAAAGCTTCATCAAAGCTCTCAACCGAAACTCCAAGAAACGAGCGAGCCCATCCAGACTTGCCCAGCGGCCGCCAGCAGACAGGCACAGCAGCAGCAAAGCAGTGAGCCTGGTGACGCGAGGTTACAGCAGCAACAGAAACGAGCTTGTGACACGCCCGCTGCAGCCAAGAAGAACACACACGGAGGGAGGAGTTTGAAGGAGAGGGGTGTTTCCTGCTGTTATGGAGGAAATGACTGTTCAAAACTATTGTTTAGATGTCTGACGTCTTACTGATGCCAAAAATGAATGGTTAAAGTGACTGTTCTATCGAATTTCACAAAAAGCCGTTTATCTCAGAATAAATTTTCAGACACTGAAACCATGCTGTATTCAACTGCTAATGCTTACATAACTACTAACTCTACAAACTAACTCTTTTAGACAGAGAAAGCACACATTCTATTAGTTCTTTTGAGATATTGTGTGTTCACAAAATCCTAACAGAAACGAATCCTCGGCTCTTGAAAGATGAGCCAGAATCCTCAAAAAAAAACCTTGGCAGAAGCTAACTATTGAAAAACGGCTGGCAGTGAATGTGTTAAACACCAGTCTTGAACCATGACTAAAGCCAAAGAGCTCCCACTCATAGAACCGGGGTTATGCACAATAACCGTCATACATCCGCATCGAACGAACATCAAAACGACCCGCCCATCGAGGCCGAGTTACAGTGTTATAATTAGCAGCGCTATGAGTGCGATCTACATAATGGTGACAGGGTTACATGACGGGAGAAACAACAGAATCACAAGCTACACACGAGCTAAACTCCATCTGAGTAGGCCTAGTGGCATTAATTAGCGCAACAGACAATCAAACCGCACTAAGTGCACGCCTAAACAAACGTTATTGCAATGATTGCAGGTAGATCGATCTAAAACCAAAAGGGAATGCAATACAGGAATATTAACATAATAATGACTTACTGGTTGGTCATATACGCACACATGGAAGAAAGGGATTAGAACATGTTCAACTGTCCAAAGAAAGGAAGAAAGTCCGTCTGAACGGAGCGCACATCCAGCAGCACACTTTCGCTTCCTTCAAAGTGCCCGCGGGAACATCAATGCTTGCGTGGAAATTGTCTGTGTGTGCGCGTGCACTACCCCGACTACCACCGTGTCAATCTGGGACTTTAATACACACGGACTTAACAGCATGCAAATGCCTCGGTAGGCAGGAGGACTGGAGGTAACTTCTCTCTGCTGAGTCTGCTCTAATCACCAGCTGATTTGTGTGATTCAAAGACGCAAGGGGTGTGTTGACAGTCTGGTGCGGTGTGTGCATGGAGGTGAGTACACTGACGAAAGCAAAGTGTGTGCTTTGCAACACAATGATATAAACGTTAGAGCACAATATGAAAGTTAAACGATAGACATTGAAGACATGAAAATGGGCTGCCTCATGTTTCTCACGTGCAGCATGATCGGCTATGCGATCGGCAACATTAAAGGAATATCGGAAACAGCAGATCACATATTTGAGGTCCAAATCGGCCGATACAGATTGCGTGCCAATCGATCGGTGCACCCCTACATGACAGTGTACATAATAGGCGAGTGGGTTCTCCTTTAGAATCCGTGAAGCGACCCCCTTGTATGGACCTCTCATTATATCAAGAATCTCATTTTGTGATTCACTATTTATGTGTGTGTAGAATTTCTCTCTTCTGATTAAGAAACGTCTGATTTGATCGTTATCTTTGGCACGGAGTTTCATAAGTTCTCTCAGATTTCCTTGGTTTTTAGAGTCGTACAGAATGGGTGCTATGCTTTAGAATAGAATGGGTGCCATGCTTTAGGATAGAATGGGTGCCATGCTTTAGAATAGTGGGGGAGGATAGATCAGGAAAGGGAGGAGGTGGGGAGGGAGAGCAGGGGGGATGTGAGAGAGGAGAGAGCAGGAAAAGGGGGGAGGTGGGGAGGGAATGGGAAATGTGGGGGAGGATACTGAACAGATAGGTACTACTGTGGGGGAGGAGAGAACAGGGAAAGGAGGAGATGCCAAGCTTTAGAATAGAATGGGTGCCATGCTTTAGAATAGTGGGGGATTCATACTTACATTCTATTGAAACAGAAGAATGGGTAGAGTTTCCCAGTGATTTCAGATACAGTATAGGAGCCGATAAGAGCTGCACCTTCTACATCGTAAAAGACGAGCAGACCCTCCTCATAATCCACAAACACCCCCCATGTTGACATTGTTGGACTAGCGGTATGTAGGGTTGCAAGCCAGTGGTCTTTACTTCGACACAGTTTGTTCGTGCACATCAGATTGCACACTCCCCAATGAACTATTGCACCCTTGACCTCTTGTAAAATTAGTAAGATTACTGAGTTGACGCTTTGCTTTCCTAACACACAGGCAGTGGCAATGCTAGAATCCCAAGTCACATTCACTGCATACTGCTGGACCCTCTTCAGCGAGGGCACAAGTAGACGGCCATAATCAGACAGGATGTAATGAGAATCCCAAATCTCATTCACTGCACACTGCTGGGCCCTCTTCTGCTCAGGCACAAGTAGACTGCAATGATCAGGCAGGATGTAATGAGAATCCCAAATCTCATTCACTGCACACTGCTGGGCCCTCTTCTGCTCAGGCACAAGTAGACGGCCATAATCAGACAGAATGTAATGAGAATCCCAAATCGCATTCACTCCAGACTGCTGGACCCTCTTCAGCACAGGCACAAGTAGACAGCCACGTATGATGATGACGACGATGACGATCACGATCACGATGCTTATTATCTGGCAGGTCCTGGCTTTGATTTGAGCAGACTTTCTCAACTGAGTAGCCATCTCTTTCCTCAGAGTCTCCTCCAGCTGAGCCACAGCTCTCCTCACAGAGCCCTCATATGAGGAGTGGACACTGACCTCTGTCCAGTCCTTGATGTGTGGAGGAATGTTCAGAGATGGGAATCTTTGGAGGAGGTGGAGGTGGTCTTCAGTGCGTGAGAGCTGCATCTCAGCGGTTCTCAGCTCAGAGATTTCCTTTTTCAGCTCTTTCATGAGGCCTTCAGCCTGTTCCTCCGTTGTTTTCTGCTTCTTTTTAATCGTCTCAATGAGCTCATCCCGGCCTCTCTTCACAGACTGCATCAGAGCAGTCTGTGAAGAGAGCCCTGTCTGCACAGACTGTATCAGATCCAGGGACGGCTCAAGCCATTTTGGTGCGCTAGACGGCCTACGCCTTGAGACGGCCTTGCTCAGAGCTTTGAAGACCCGCACACTCTCTGCTCTCTCTCTGTCTGCACCTTTGTTGCTGAGATTTACTGAGTGTTGGAACTGCTGGATCTTCACTTCTCTCTCCCGGATCTTCTGCTGAATTTCAGCCTTCTTTTCTTCGGATTCTTCTTCCAGAGAAACAATATCATGTTGCTTGTGGAGTAGACACACGCAGAGTAGACACACGCAGATCTGGTCAGTCTTGCAAAACAGCTGGAGCAGTCTGTCATGCTCTTTACATAGCCTGTCTTCCAGGTTCTCAACAGGATCGATCAGCTTGTGTTTTTTCATTTGTTTGATTCTCTGATGAGGCTCCAGGTGAGTCTTACAGTAGGAGGCCAGACACACCAGGCAGGACTTCAGTGCCTTCAGTTTGGTCCCAGTGCAGGCGTCACAGCGAACTTCTCCTGCTCTGGCTGTCATCTCAGCTAACTTCCTCTCCTTAGCAGCCTCCTCATTTATCAAAGTATTGACACGGAGCTCAGGTCTTGACTGGAAACGATCATTACACAAGGGACACTGACACCGGACACGAAGATCCCAGTGCTGTGTGATGCAGGTGTTGCAGAAGTTGTGTCCACATGGTATTGTCACTGGAGCAGTGAACACATCCAGACAGATGGAACAGATATACTGTTCTTCGGATTGGAGACTGCTGGCAGCAGAGATCTCTAGACAGTATTCTTCTTCCAGAGAAACAATATCATGTTGCTTGTGGAGTAGACACACGCAGAGTAGACACACGCAGATCTGGTCAGTCTTGCAAAACAGCTGGAGCAGTCTGTCATGCTCTTTACATAGCCTGTCTTCCAGGTTCTCAACAGGATCGATCAGCTTGTGTTTTTTCATTTGTTTGATTCTCTGATGAGGCTCCAGGTGAGTCTCACAGTAGGAGGCCAGACACACCAGGCAGGACTTCAGTGCCTTCAGTTTGGTCCCAGTGCAGGCGTCACAGGGAACTTCTCCTGGTTTGGCTTTCTTCTCAGCTAACTTCCTGGCCTGAGCAGCCATCTCATTTATGAAAGTATTGACACGGAGCTCAGGTCTTGTCTGGAAACGATCATTACACAAGGGACACTGGCATCGGACACAAATATCCCACTGCTGTGTGATGCAGGCTTTGCAGAAGTTGTGTCCACATGGTATTGTCACTGAAGCAGTGAACACATCCAGACAGATGGAACAGTGAAACTGTTCTTCAGATTGGAGACTGCTGGCAGCAGACATCTCTAGACACAGAGACCTGAAGTGGAACATGTCTTGTCTTTATTTAGCAGTGTAAATACACAATTCTTGAATATTACCATACAAAAACATCAAAGTTAGATCATTGGAATACTAGCAGTTAAATTTGTCAATTGCACTTAATGTAAACCTTCATTTGACTATCAGTTCAAAATGAAAACGGGGAAACATCCTATCTCTGTTTAAACACAATCAATATTATTTGCGGTACTCACCTGTGTAACCCTAGTTTTTCTTTTTTCAAGAGAAAGAAAGAGTCTTCTGCATCAGCTGACAGAGGGTGACGGAGGGTAATGAAGTGTTCAGGCCTGCTGGAAAAAAACAGAAAGAGAGAGCAGTGTTACTTTCAAGGTCCACTTCAGAAATGTGACGTTGAAACTGTTCTGCCGGTTGTCACGATACTAGAATTTCTAACTTTGATAGCGATATTCAGGAAAACATCGATACTCTATACCGGTTCACAAACCTTTCTATTAAGGCCCCCCAAATAAAAAGGTCTGATGAAGGTCTAAGGCCATGTTCAGACTAGGAGGCCAAATCCGATGTGTGAACTTTAGTGACCTATTAATGACTTTGTCCAGATTGGTTTTATGAGTCTGGACGCTCCAAGTCTGATTTGTGTCACTTTGTCCCAAACCACATGGAGGTAGTTTCCAATCTGCTTCAAATGTGCTTTCGACTGATGTGTCTTCAGTCCGGACGAGCAGATCCACCAAATCTGATTTGAATGTCACTCACAACTTGTCATCAAATGCTTCTGCGCAGGAAAACCACGTCACCAACGTACGTATTTACTGACGCCCACGTTGTTCCCATAGCAACCCATGCAGATAGGCTGTTTAGGTCTGGACACACAGATCCGACTTGAGAATCAGATTTGTGGCAGTGCGGACACACTCCCAAATCAGATTTGGGAAACCAATCAAGATAATGATGATTAATGACTTTAGCAGCAAATCGGATTTGCCTGTAATGTGAACATGGCCTAAGAGACTGAAAGCTCACCAAATTAAAGTGAGTCTTTTGCACAAATTTAAGTGTGCAGATTATTTTCTTTTTATTACTTATTGCTTCCACCTTAACAAAGACAATATTATTTGCGGTACTCACCTGTGTAACCCTAATGCAGTTTATTTTTCTTTCAAGAGAAAGAAAGAGTCTTCTGCATCACCTGACGGAGGGTGATGAAGTGTTCAGGCCTGCTGGAAAAAATACAGAGAGAGCAGTGTTACTTTTAAGGTCCGTTGAAACATTATTGTCTTGTCTTAGGGGGGGGGGGGGGGGGGGGACTAACTGTAATGGCTTCGGCTTCAACCATTTAACTATTACAAGCAAACACACAAACCTGGTTTTGATCAGTTTTTGCATTTTTTTTGTTTTTGTTTTTGCGCTATGGATAAAGTTGGTAACGCTTTAGAATACAGCCCGCAAATAAGCATGTAGTACAACGGGGTACCAGGAGTGTAGTTATAGTATAACTATGGGGTATAAGCAGTGAATTAATACTTTAACTAGAGGGTAACAAGATCTGTACTTATAGTATAACTACGGGTACCAGGAGTGTAGTTATAATATAACTCAACCCGTTCTCACTCTGAGCGCGTCGCATATTGACGCTTTGTCCTGTCCCTTGTGCGTCGCTTGTTACTAACATGGTACCCTTGAGCGACACATGAAACGACTTGGGCTTTCCGACTAAACTCAATGCAAACCCATGGAAGTCATCTTTGACGCTTATGGCAACTGCTCCCCTATTAGCCTAACTGCTCCACCATTAGTCAACTGCTCGCCCATTAGGGTCTGGAGGAGCTAACCTCTCCCAGACCCTAACCCTAAACCTAACCTCTCCCACCCCATGCCTAAACCTAACCTCTCCCAGACCCTAACCCTAACCCTAACCTCTCCCACCCTAGCCTAAACCTAACCTCCCCCAGACCCTAAACCTAACCTCTCCCACCTCCCACGCCTAAACCTAACCTCCCCCCAGACGCTAATGGTGAGCAGTTGACTAATGGGCGAGCAGTTAGGCTGATGGGGGAGCAGTTGCCATAAGCGTCAAAGTTGACTTCTATGGGTTTGCATTGAGTTTAGTCGGAAAGCCCAAGTCGTTTCATGGGTCGCTCAAGGGTACCATGTTAGTAACAAGTGGCGCATAAGGGACGGGACAAAGCGTCAATATGCTACGTGGTCGGAGTGAGAACGTGTTGTATAACTACGGGTACCAGGAGTGTAGTTATAGTATAACTACGGGGTTTAAGGAGTGTAGTTATAGTATAACTACGGGGTATAAGGAGTGTAGTTATAGTATAAGTACGGGGTTTAAGGAGTGTAGTTATAGTATAACTATGGGGTTTAAGGACTGTAGTTATAGTATAACTACGGGGTTTAAGGAGTGTAGTTATAGTATAACTACGGGGTTTAAGGAGTGTAGTTATAGTATAACTACGGGGTTTAAGGACTGTAGTTATAGTATAACTACGGGGTTTAAGGAGTGTAGTTATAGTATAACTACAGGGTACAAGGACTGTAGTTATAGTATAACTACGGGGTTTAAGGAGTGTAGTTATAGTATAACTACGGGGTACAAGGAGTGTAGTTATAGTATAACTACGCTGCCCTCCAAATCAAAACCGCAGTAACTACAATTTTGGTCAAAATTGAGTTATTATTGAAATTGAACTTTTAGATATCTGTTTTATCATGTGACAAATTTTTTAAGTTCAGTCTCGCTCTATATTTGAGAAAACACAGTATAAAAGTTGCAGTAACTACGAAATCCAACCAAAAACCAGACAAAACTGCAGTAACTACACTTACTGCAGTTTGATTTGCTTTCACAGAGCTTCAGCTGGACTTAAACAGAGATAAACGCAGTAACTACACTTTGAGGTGTAGTTACTGCGGTTCAGACTGGTTTTTGGTTGGATTTTGTAGTTACTGCAATTTTCCCGCTCTTTCCATAACAAAGCCCAACATATCAATCACTCATAATGGCACAATCTGTTTAGTTAATCCAGTCAATTCCCAATATGAGAGTGCACTGACAGCTGTCCAAATTGTTAATGAATGAGTCTTCAGTGTCTTTAAAATCGTAAATGCTGTATTCCTAGCTAATAATCCATAAGAGATCATCCACTCCACTGGGAAGTGTTAATCTGGCTGTAGATAGTGATAACTGTTTGGTATCACTACCTAGCTCATCAGGACAATCTTTTTAATTGCTGCATAAATTATCAGCATTCAGACTCAGTCTGTAATTCATTTTATTCAAAATAATTGTAATATGCTATGTAATATACTGTATATGTTCTTGTATGAATTATCAATTGTGATTTGTAAAGAAAACCTGTTCTAAATTAAGATAATAAAACAACTGTGCTCATTAATTAATTGTGTCAGAATGATGACCAAAAAGCAACACCAGTGGTGAAGATTACATCAACTGACTTCAGGATTCCCTGAATTTATCTGTTACTCATCCATTTAAATGTTTTAAACATGTAAACAATAAAACAATTAAATACAGATATGATGTGGTATCGAAATCAAAACCGATTACAATTGTCTCATGAAAAACAAGACAGGAGAAGCACATTAGATTGTAGTTACTGCGCTTTTCCCTTGTACTACCTACACATCTGTTTAAGGTTTAACACAGACAGAGTGCAGTATCTGCATTTCTGGGGTCATAGGTCAAGTAATTGATAATTGTTTTGCCCCCAAAAAATACTTTAACGTATACATATTTAATAAGCACATTGCCACTTTTCAACCTATATCTCATTTGGCTGGACAGTCAAAAAACTTTAAAGCCATTTTTCTCAGTTTCAGTGTTGGCGTAGTTACTGCGGTTATGATTTGTAGGGCAGTACGGGGTTTAAGGAGTGTAGTGATAGTATAACTACGGGGTTTAAGGAGTGAAAAAATACTTTAACTAGAGGGTAACAAGATCTGTACTTATAGTCTAACTACGGGGTCGCGGGCTGTATTATGAAGCAGGGGACCAATTCTGTAGTTATAGTATAACTACGGGGTACAAGGAGTGTAGTTATAGTATAACTACGGGGTTTAAGGAGTGTAGTTATAGTATAACTACGGGGTTTAAGGAGTGTAGTTATAGTATAACTATGGGGTTTAAGGAGTGTAGTTATAGTATAACTACGGGGTTCAAGGACTGTAGTTATAGTATAACTACGGGGTTTAAGGAGCGTAGTTATAGTATAACTACAGGGTTTAAGGAGTGTAGTTATAGTATGCTAGGATTTTCAGTAGGCTACGTGGTCCGTCAGTGTTCCTTCTCCTCTTAATGCATCAGTCAGCGTACAGACGCTCTGACCGTGGTCGGTCAGGTGGTCAGTCAGTGTGGTCTGTCACGTAGGCTACGTGGTCTGTCAGTGTTCCTTCTCCTCTGTGTGTGGTCGGTCATGTGGTCTGTCACACGTGGTCCGTCACGACAAATCCCCCCCAATATTTAAGCATGATAAAATGTGCCCCCCCCCAATAAATTGATGTACAAAAATAAGAAAACAGATTTACTGCGCCATTACCGCGGAGCCAGCGCTCCTAGGGGAGAGCAGAGCAAGGAACTAACCATTCTACTAACACGGAAATTGATGTAAGGGTATATATACCACTCCCATAACATGTGTGTATCACTTAGGGTGTCGAGTCATAGTCTATTTTTAATTTATCTTCATTGAATGTTTCAAAACTGCATGTTTAAATAAGAATAGGCTAATTATTATTTCCACCCACCACTCATTTATTTTGGTTAGTTACTTTCATATAAAAAGTTTGGAAGGAACAAGTGGGGAGAAATATGCAAATGTATTTGTCCAATGACATTGCTCTCTGTCAGAACTAGATTGGATGTCCTTGTTGGTCTTGTTAGTTATGCCACCACTCTGTGTGTCTGATTAGGGGCAGTTCATTCATTCATACTGTGAGCTGCTGTGCTTTTGTTGGTGGCTAATGAAAATTGAAAATCTTGGAAATTAAATGGCTAAACTTAAATCTTGGTTTGATGAAAATAAGTTATCGTTAAATTTGAAAAAACTAAGTTCATGGTTTTTGCTAATAAAAGAAAGGATGAAGTATCACTATCTATTGATGGAGTTAACATTGAGCAAGTTTCTGAGTTTAGGTTTTTGGGAGTTACAATGGATGAAAAATGTACATGGAAATCCCATATATCATTATGTTAAAAAAAAGGTGTCAAAGAATATTTTTATTTTGAACAAAGCTAATGTGTTAGATTGTAACACAATGAGAATGTTGTACTGTTCACTTATACTGCCCTATTTTAGTTATTGTGTTGAAGTGTGGGGTAACTCATATATAAGCAATATAATGCCATTGTTTTTATTACAGAAAAGAGCAGTTAGAATCATTCACAAAGTTGAATTTAGAGAACATACTAATAGTTTATTTATTAAGTCAGGGTTTTTGAAACTTAATGAGATAATAGAACTGTAGACATTATTAGTTATATGTTTAAAGCCAAAAATAGGGTATTGCCAGAGAACATGCAAAAATTGTTTGTTTACCTCAGAAGATGAAAGTCACAGGAGGAGATTTGATTTTAAGCATCAAGCTACTCGGACCACTTTAAAACAAATGTGTATTTCTGTTGTTGGTGTAAAACTTTGGAATTCTCAACAGAAGGACTTAAAGGGTTGTACAAATATTTTTCAGTTAAAAAATGTTTATAAAGAGAGACAAATTAGACATTATGCACTTGAAAAATATCAGTGATAAGGAATGGTGGTGAGGGTGGGTGCAGCTCAGGTCTAAGGCTGGTTTCACACCGACGACCCACGCCTTGCCTTGCCTCAACCCACGCCTACGCCGAGCTGGGCGTGAACCTGTTACACGCTTTTGTGATCACACCGCACGCCTTTTGCACGCCGAACCTGGAGCCGAGTCACAAGCGCCTCTCCTCTCTCCCGACTGTATTTTTTCACGTGTTGTCCAGAATTGTCATGGGTAGCCTCTAGGTAAAATAAATCTGATATATTTAATGTTCTATTGATGCTGGATATGTATAACCAGGTCTGACTATAGTCGGACATTTTAGAGAGGTGATCTTGCAAGAATATGTGCTGGCACAACAACATTGTCCATCTTGCTTCTTCGGTCGCTATTCTCTCTCTCATGAAGATTTGTTTGCCGACAGGGAGAAAGCCCCACGTGATAGCCACCCGTCAATCTCTCTCTCGCTCTCTCTCTCTGCTCAATACTGTTGTAGAAACTCCATTTTATTTTGAAATTCAGTTGACTTTGCCAGTTCCCACGGATATTGTCGCGTTTTTCTTTCATGGCTTGACAGAAAAGCCTGCCTGCACGCGCCTTGTCGGCGTGAAAATAGAACTCTCGCCTATTCGATAAAATCGGCAAGGCACAGGCAAGGCGTGGGTACACGCAGGGTTCACGCTCAGGCGTCCGGTGTACACAGCCTCGTTGACTAAAACGGACGCCTATTAAAAAGCGTGGGTAAAGGCAAGGCATAGGCAAGGCTTGGGTCGCCGGTGTGAAACCAGCCTAAGGCCTGGTTCCAGGTGAGGCCCAACACAATGGCCTGTCGGCCAGGACAGAATACAGCAGAGGCTTGGATTCCAACACCAGTCTTTTATTTATACACCCATTATGTTTCTGCTGGTTAGTAATCATTTACACAGCAAACAGTGAAGGTGAGGAATCCAGTGGAGGCCAGCCAGCTTGTGCTCCCATGGTTTGCAGCAGAGGATATGCCACAGGTGATGTGACTGGCCTTATTACTGTAGCTCTCGGGCTCCGCCCATCCAGAGAGCAGTGAAGGAAGTAGTGAGGCAGTTGGAGGAATATGAAATGAGGGGATTTTCTACAATGCACTTGAAACTTAATTGGATGTTAGTTTTATTTGATTTAAGCTTGCAATCTTTTTTTTTCTTTTATAGGTTATTTATATTTCTGTAAACTTTCACTTTTACTCCACTACATTTCCCAAATAAAATGGATACTTTTACTCCACTACATTTCCCCCAAGCATCTTAGTTACAAAGTAAAATCAGAAGAAATTGCGTAGCTTGCAAGCAATCAGGTTTGGCAAATCAGTGCTCCTAGTTTGCAAGTTACGTTAATCACGATCCACACGCCATTCCATTTGGTGGCTGTAATGCAACATACCGTTGTTTGCCAGCGGCTATAAAAGTCAAGAAGAAGAAATAGATTCCACTCAAGCCCAGGCATGTCTTTTACTTGATTTTTTTTGCAGCATTTACTTGTACTTTTTACTTTCAATACTTAAAGCAGCTACGAGCAACTTTTTCGATTGTTATTAAACAGTATAAATTTAATATCAATGCATCACATCTTACCTCTAATAGTCGACGAGACCAAAGCCGTGTGGATCAGAGATTGCTCCCTTTAGATGATTATTAAGTCATAGGCCCCTATCGTTGCATCGGCCTAGTTTCTACGCCGAGCGCCTGGCGCAGTGGGCGTGGACCAGCGCACTTGATATCTTGGTATCGGCGCTAGACGCAGCCTAAAGCATTGCAACCACGCCTTTTAAGCGTAAAATTATGTACCGTCATGCTCATTGGATAAGTGCAATAAACGAATCGCACGCTTGCCTTTTTAGCTCCAATTCCAGTAGTCCCGCAAAACCTGACGAAAGTCAAGCGCTCTGCCCCCCCCCCCCCCCCTCCCTTCATCCAGTCTGTCTGTCTCCATTATTATTCCATATTATTATGCTTCTCAAACCAATCTAACTGCAGTTTAAATACTGCAAGCATGTAAATACACTACACTATAGCAAGATCAAAGTGAAAAGAATGTTCTAAAGGCATCAGCTAGAAAAATATAGCCTATCCCTATATGATGAGATTAATTTTATATTGGTGAAAGTTTGTCCAGAACGATATCGTTTTCTCTCCCCTGCTGCAGGTAGAATGATGCACATAAATATACCCTACATTATTTAAAGTCATTGCATAAATGTGTTTTTATTGTAAAACTAAATGTGAAGTAGGGCCAAGTTATTGGAGTGGACATCACAGTATAGCAGATGCGCCTTCCGCTGTCACTTATCTAAATCACGTTAAATCGACAAGGGATATATATAGGCCCAGGAGGACATATATGTTTCACTTAGGGTGGTGTTTTAATTTCGATGTTTTATTTGGTCCAATATTGAAATGTTCTACAATTGCAGGCTGTGTTACCATTACACATTATTTTAGATCGACCTTTTATATCTATTTCGCCTCATTTGGTTGCTATTTAGTAGCGAAATGGAGTACCCAATTGCATGCTGGGACATTCACAGGCAGTGAATGTCACAGGCAACTTACAACTGCTATTTCCTATAGGACGTGTGTTGTGTCTGTCTGAGCGAGGGAGTCAGAGAGACAGTCGTATTGTGCCTGTCAGACTGAGGAGAGAGGGAGAGAGTGACACAGAGAAGGGTGACAGAGGAGAGAGCCAGAGGGGAGGGAGAGAGGCAGAGGGGAGCGCTCCGCGCAACTGGCGCACTCTGAATAGGCTTGGTTTTCAAAAGCGCAAAGCGCTAAATTTACGGCAGGTGGGAAGATAGCAGTACGCCGAGATTTAAGGCCGACACGCCCACTCTGGGCCATTCTGGGACTGCGCCACGCCCATTCGGCCTAAAGCGCATTTGGCAGCGTAAAGCCATATTGATATCGTCCCAAAACAGGCGCAAGGCACGTTTTTTTGCGTTTAAGGCCCGTTTCAGCGCCGAAGGCTTGTGGGAGAATAGGGCCCTGTGTCTGTCTAAACTCGCGTCAATAGGGGGCTCTCTCTCTCTCTCTCTTACCGCCGGACCGTCTAAACCCGGAAGTGATATGATATATTGCTTTATTGTCAGCGGTGCTGAAATTTGTCTTGCGACCCAGCAGCCATTGTATGCAAAAACAAAGGACATGTATACACATTACACACATTAACATGACACAGTGAAAACACAAGATATTGACATACATAGAAACATACAATCGAGAGCACCGTCCACCGCTCAGCCTATCTCTGGCTTAGCTCCTGGTTGAGCCTCAGAGTCGATTGATGGACAAATGACTTTTTTAGTCTAACCTTCTTATGTGTTGGGACACTGTATCTCCTTCCTGAGGGCAATAACCTGTATTCACTGTGTAAAACATGACTAGTGTTTGAGGTGATGTTCTTTGCCAGCCTCAGCATGCTGTTGTCATACGTGGAAGTATACAGCCGCTGAAGTGGTTGTCCAACAATCTTTGAACAAATGTTTAGTTGTTGCAACATTTGTGACTTTAAGGCTACAGACAGACATCCATACCAGGTAGTACTACAGTACTGAAGAACACTCATAATAACAGAAGTGAAAAACAAAAGAAGAATCCTTCTACTGGCACCAAAAGATCTTAAGCGGCGAAGGAAATAGATTCTTTGCTTTGTTTTCTTACACACTGATTCAGTCTGATCTTTCCATGACAGAAGATGGTCTATCACTACTCCTAGGTATGTGTATGAGCCTACCTGATTTATTTGTTCACTATGAATAGTAATGGGAGATCTGCCTATCTCCGGTGGTGCACCAAAAACAATCTCTTCTGTCTTTTTTGTGTTGATGATGAGAGCGTTGTTATCACTCCATTCGACAACCTTATTTACTCTCTGTTGGTGCAGTCCAGGATAAAACAGTGTCATCAGAGTACTTTAGAATGTGTTGGTCAGGTCTGTCAGTAAGACCTTCAGACAGGCATTCTTCAGTACGACAGCTGTCAGTGTAGAGGGTGAACAGCACAGCTGAGCTTACACTACCCTGCGGAGCACCAACATTAGTAGTTAGTGCAGAAGAAAGGGTTGTGTTTACTTTCACTCTCTGTACTCTGTTAGTGAGAAAGCCTGCATACCAGTGAATTAAATATGGATTCAGTTCTAGCTGGACCATCTTTGACACCAGTATATCAGACTGTATTGTGTTGAAGGCCGAAGAAAAGTCTAAGAACAACACCCGTGCATACTGCTCATTAGACTGATCTAGATGTTTTGTAACCAGGTGGACCAGTGTGGCAACCGCATCTTCCGTACCGCATCCCTTTTTATAGGCAAATTGACAGGGGTCGAATTTCTCTTCGGTTATACTAACGAGATGATGTAGCAGTATTTTTTCAAGTGATTTCATGATCACTGAAGTGAGGGCTATGGGTCTATAATCCTTATGTTCTTTGGGACATTGGATTTTTGGTAGTGGTCTGATGTGTGATGTTTTCCAAGACAGAGGGATTGTGTGTGTGTCTATGGAGGTTTGGAATATTGGTTGCCACACTGGAGCCAGCTCAGATGCAAAGTTTTTGATGAGAAAAGCACTGCACTCGTCAGGCCCATGAGCTTTCCTTGTGTTAGTACACTGAAACACTTTTCTTACATCCTCCACAGTGATGGTAATTCTGTCAGAGGGGGCAGGTGTTACAGCCTGAAGTAACTCAGTGCACCTTGAGGAGTTGTCTAATGACTCAAATCTAGCAAAGAACGTGTTTAGGTCATTG
The DNA here is from genome assembly GCF_964638095.1 of Poromitra crassiceps. Classification (NCBI taxonomy): domain Eukaryota; kingdom Metazoa; phylum Chordata; class Actinopteri; order Beryciformes; family Melamphaidae; genus Poromitra; species Poromitra crassiceps. The sequence goes on from NC_139630.1 coordinate 1,547,422, forward strand.
GCTAAAGCACATTCATTATCTGTCACTATAGGTTTAGTTGGGGATGACATTCCTGTCATAGATTTCATTGTATCCCATGCCTTTTTGTGATTGTTGGAATTAAATGCGTCTTCTAGACGCTGTCTATGTGCCTCTTTTGCTTGCCTCATTTTATTTTTTAGCTTTTTTTCTGTCAGTTTTAATGCTCCAAAGTCTTTATTTATGAAGGCAGTTTTCCTGTCATGTATTATTTCTCTTATATCTTTGGTCACATAGGATTTGTTATTTGGGTAGATTTTTATCTCCTTTGTGGGAACAACAAGCTGTACACAAAAATTATTATAATCATTTGTGACCGTGGTAATTTCATCCAATGAACCATCTTTGAAAGTGTCCCAATCTGTCCAGTCAAGGCATGCTTTTAGTTGTTCCTTACTTTCGTTTGTCCATGTCCTAATCACTTTCTTCTCAGGCTTCCCTCTTTTTAGTTTTGATTTATAGACTGGAGTAATGCACACAACATTGTGATCAGAGGACATTATAGGCGGTCCAACCTTGGCTACATAAGCATTCTTAATGTTCACATAGCACTTATCCAGTATATTGTTTTTTCTAGTCGCATCCTGGACATATTGTTCAAAACCAGGCAGAACAGTGTCCAGATAACACTGATTTAGGTCTCCTAGGACGACTGCTGGTGCTTCTGGGTACTGCAGTTGAAGTTCATGCACACAATCAGCGATGGTTTTTGCTGCTTGTACAGCTCTTCCTGGCCCTTTCGGGGGAACATAAACCAAAAACAGTAAGATGCACCCGAACTCGCGGGGCAAATAGAAAGGTCTTAAAGTCATGCCTAGGATCTCTACGTTGGGATCTTCACATATCCTTGTTTTGATCGAGTAGGCACGACACCAGAGATCATTGATGTACACACATACACCACCGTATCCACTTCCTCCTCCCCTGTCCAGCCGCACCAGAGTGAAACCCGGGACCTCATAGAGTGAGTCTGGCTTCGATGGCTTTAACCAGCTTTCCGTGAAGCACAACAAAAATGCCTCACGGAATTCATGACTGTACCTTGCGTATGTCCGTACCGTGGCGATTTTGTTGTGAAGGGATCGCACGTTAGCCAGAACGATAGAGGGGAGGGGCGGGCGGGTGAATCTCCTCCGCAGGCGAACTCGAATGCCCCCTCTTTTCCCTCGTTTTCGCTTCCTCCTCTTTCGGATCAGCTCCTCGGGAATGTTATCCAACACTGGTGGGTAGATGTAACTTGCGCTGGTTGTGTTGGGCTCCTCTGGTCGCAGCGACAGCAGTGCATCTCGGCTGTATACACGCGTGGGCCCGGGCGCTTCCCCACGCCGGCTGTTTGTGTTGCTGTTAAATTGAGCCAGAGGTTCGACTGACCCGCATCTTCCACGGGAGCTGATAATCCATAGTATAAACAGAGCAGTTTCCAGGGCTCTCATCTTGTACATTTCACACATGTAACGACGTATAATGACGTGACATAAACATTTAAACGAAACGTTAAACGAGACAATTTAAGGCATACAAGGCTGAGCTGGGTCGCAGTGCAGCCGCTGAGCAGCGCACCGGAAGTTTGCTTTTTTGAGTGAAACGCGGAAGTGAAACCCGGAAGTGAAACGCAGCTGCCTGCCTACGCCGTTCGCGCTGCCTAGCAACGCAGCATAAACAATGTGAATGCCACGCATACTCTCGCGAACATCTCTCGTTATATTCTAACAGGTTTTTTGGAAGTTATTTTGTGGTTATGGCCGAAGTGGCTGCTGCAAACCGTTTCATTTCACTTCCTGATTTTCCCTGGCCACAGACAGACTAACACTGGCTGATTCACTCGCGCTTCAAGTGAGACTACTCTGCGTTGGTCTCGTCGACTATTAGAGGTAAGATGTGATGCATTGATATTAAATTTATACTGTTTAATAACAATCGAAAAAGTTGCTCGTAGCTGCTTTAAGTACATTTAATATCAGAAAATTACTTTTGATACTTAAGTACAGAAAATATCAAGTACTTTAAGACTTTTACTCAAGTAATATTCTAGTGAGTGACTTTGACTTTTACCAAAGTCTTTTTCTGGGAAGATATCTTTACTTTTACTTAAGTATGGTTTTCGAGTACTTTATACACCACTGTATTTTTGTTTATGTTGTTGTAATCACGGTGTTGATGGTGTAGGTATCTGTAAATGACAGACCATTTAAGATTCTTTGTGTTCAAGTAAGGGGCAGATACAAAATAAGAATTATATTCTTCTTTCTGCTCCTTTTCAGTCATGAAAAGCATTGATTTCAAACATGTATTTTGATGTATTGTGTGACCAAATTTATATTGTACTATTGTGCATTTTCATGACAGGAACAAATAAAAAAATGAAATGAAATGAAAACTAATTAGTTCAGTTAGTTAAACCAACTTCTCTTCAAAAGTACTTTGAATACTTCTCAATTGACTGCATAAAGTAATTTTACACTTGAAAGGACTGGCTACAGATTCCAAACAGACGACAGTGGTGAGAGTGTTGCTAGCCGACATGTCAAAGGCTTTTGACAGAGTGGACCATGCTAAGCTGCTACAACACCTGGTCGACATGAATCTGTGCCCAAGACTCCTGGCCTGGATACACAGCTACACCACAGGAAGGAGCCAGAGGGTAAAGGCCAACGACACCTATAGCTCCTGGACAGAGGTAGGGCCCTATCGTTGCAATCGGCGTAGAAACTGCGTTTAAGGCCTAGCGCTAAGCCGCCTAGCGCAGTAAGTGGGTGTGGACCAGCGCACTTGCTATCTTGGTATCGGCGCTACACGCAGCCTCAACCATTACAACCACGCCTTTTAAACGTAAAATTATGCACCGTCATGCTCATTGGATAAGTGCAATAAACGAATCGCACGCTTGCCTTTTAAGCTCCAATTCCAGTGGTCCAGCAAAACCAGACAAAAGCCAAGCGCTCTGCCACCCCCCCCCCCCCCTCCCTTCATCCAGTCTGTCTGTCTCCATATATAGGCTATTATTCCATATTTTTATGCTTCTCAAACCAATCTAACTGCAGTTTAAATACTGCAAGCATGTAAATACGCTACACTATAGCAAGATCAAAGTGAAAAGAATGTTCTAAAGGCATCAGCTAGAAAAATATAGCCTATATAGCATATGATGAGATTAATAGATTGGTGAAAGTTTGTCCAGAAAGATATCGTTTTCTCTCCCCTGCTAGGATGGTATATATGCACATAAATATAGCCTACATTATGTAAAGTCATTGCATAAATGTGTTTTTATTGTAAAACCAAAATGTGAAGTAGAGCCAATTTATTGGAGCGGACATCACAGTAGGACATGACAGAAGCGCAGACATGACAGAAGCGCGTTACGCTGTCACTTATCTAAATCAGGTTAAATCGACTAGAGATATATATAGCCCCAATATGACATAGATGTTTCACATAGGGTGGTGTTTTCATTTCTATGTTTTATTTGGTCCAATATTGAAATGTTCTACAATTGCAGGTTGTGTTACCATTACACATTATTTAGATCCTCCCTTAATATAGGTTTTCGGCTCATTTGGTTGCTATTTAGTAGCGAAATGGAGAAGCACAATGCATGCTGGGACATTCACATTGCAGTGAACTTACAACTTCTTTTTTCTATGCGACGTGTTGTGTCTGTCTGAGCGAGGGAGTCAGAGAGAGAGAGTCGTATTGTGCCTGTCAGACTGATATCAGCAAGAGAGAGGGAGTGACACAGAGAAGGGTGACAGAGGAGAGCCAGAGGAGTGCTCCGCACAACCGGCGCACTGAATAGGCCTGGTTTTCAAAAGCGCAAAGCGCTAAATTTACGCCAGGTGGGAAGATATCATTACGCCGATATTTAACGCCGAAACGCCCATTCTCGCCCATTCAGGGAGTGCGCCACGCCCATTCGGCCTAAAGCGCATTTGGCAGCGTAAAGCCATGTCGATATCTTCCCGAGGCAGGCGCAAGGCACGTTTTTTAGCGCCGAAGGCCTGTGGGAGAATAGGGGCCGTAATGTCTGGTGTGCCGCAAGGAGGGGTGGCCTCCCCATACAGTACTTATTCCTCCTGTACATGTCAATCCGAAAAACAGCCTTCAGCGACACTTTGGACACTGGGTATGCTGATGGTATGGCCGGTCTTTCCCGGGCCATACCACTGACCAACATCTACAGCGACAGGTCAATGGAGATGGAGGCCAAGCAGCTGGATGACTGGGCTGCAGATAACAACATGGAGCTGAATGGAAAGAAGTCTGTGGAGATGAGAATTTGTTTCTCCAAAAACCCTCTGCAGCTGCCCCCTCTCTTCCTGGGAGGACAGGAGGTTCCCATCGTCACCACAACCAAATATCTTGGTTTCCACCTGGACAATGACCTCAGCGGCAACACTCAAGTGGAACAGTCAGTGAATAAAGCTTCAAAAAGGTTACACTTCCTGACTGTGCTAGCCAGGCAAGGCCTACCCTGTGAAGATCTGGTGACCATCTATACCACCCTGGTCAGGCCTTGTCTGGAATATGGAGGAGTCCTCCTAGTGGGATGCAACAAAAAACAGACAGCACAACTGGAGAGAGTGCAAAGGAGAGCCATCAAAATCATCTCCAGAGGCAATCTGATTCAGCCTCAACTCCCATCCCTACAAAGCAGGAGAGAAGAGGCAGCAATAAAACTGGTCAAGGACATGATGAACACACATCACCCACTGCATGACCTGCTCCCACAGGACAGAGCCAGCTGCACTGGCCGGACACTGCGGAGTGGCAGACAGCTCACGACCTTCTTGGCCAGGACAAACCGCCTGAGAACAGCAACCCTGCCCACTCCTGTGAGACTCTTTAACACTCAGTCTTTAGAGACTCTTATGTCTGTGTTTGATGTATTAATGTGTTTCTATGTCCTGAAAATGTGACCTGTGACCTGTGATATGTAATCTATTTTTATAATCTATTTTCTTGTTTTTAGCTAGATCTTAACAGTTCTGTGTGTAAATTCTGCTTATATTCAGTGAATACTGTGAGCAAGAATCAAATAAACTCAAACTCAAACTCAAATCAACCCCCCCCCCCCCCCTTTTTTTTTTTTACCAAAATGCATTCTGGCATAAAGGTGGATGCTACTGTTCTTTCTTTTGTTCAATTCTTTCAGATGTTTTTAAAGGTCCACTTTCATGTACAAGATTTTCCATTTCCTGTTCTATGTGTAAGGGAAATTAATTTATGCTGGTGTAAGGCCTTGGACCATGGCATGTAACATATATCCATATAATATATATGGAAATAACAGGGAAGTATCTGTGGAAGTCTTGTTTTCATTCAATAAAACTGCCTTAAAAATCTAACTCAGAGTGGGATACTTACAACACCAATATCCTTTTGATCATAAATTGATCATAAATTACCATTATATTGGTTGATAAGCCTATGATACATATAATCTCAACAGACAACAAAGTATAGAGAGTGATTTCCATAACAACAACTGGCATGTATTTGGCTCATAGTCATAAGGATCTCTTTTGCTTTAACTTGTGTATTCTGTATGTAGCTTAAATAATCAAACATCAAAGCTTAATATTGTCATATCACAGCGGTCATATAGCCTAATCTATATAATTATATTTGATGATTCACTATTTTATTTATTATTATTATTATTATTATTATTATTATTATTATTATTATTATTATTATGATTGTAACAGACTGTTCTGTATGTTACTGTGTACTCTTATTGTGAAGTCCGGAAGAGGAAGTGGACAGTTGGTTCACTCTCTGTATCTCTCTCGCCCCTGACCAAGTAAATGAGTGGCTGCAGCTCCCAACAACAAGCGGTCTCTGACTCATTATTTCTTCACCATAAACAATATATAAAGAACCCAAAACGCTCGGTTACATTTGTAATATCCCGTGTATGTTTGAGGCCATCGGCCATTGTTGATGACGTTTCACTGTGCGACACTCAGTTACTCCATGTCAGAAATAAAGATGGACGCACGACGTATACCAGTCAAACTTATGTCTGTTTATTTAGACAATTATATGTCAATAGAACAGTAAACATTACAACATTATTATTATATTGATATTATTAATTTAGTAACGTTACTTAGTAACGTTAGTAAATGCCCAACAATGATGGTCATTGACGCATGCATTTAGACGAGAAGGAACACGGACCACAGGCTACGTGACAGACCACAAGCACACATCAAGACAAGTGGTCGTGTACACTGATAGTCTAGGGAATCTGTGAGAAAAAATGACCCAACCTTAAACAAATTGCAACAGAAATTATTTGTGTTGTATTCAGCTCTTGAAACCTTCCAATTTAACATACTGAAAATCCCAGTAGTGGAAAATTCTCAAAATTGGCATTGTCTCCACAAAGGAGGTGATGTTTTCGGTGCTGTTTGTCTGACCGTTTGTCTGTTAGCAGGAGGATTACGGCAAAACTACTGGGCCGATTTTCATGAAACTTGGTGGAAGGGTGTAGCGTGGGCCAAGGAAGAACCCATTACATTTTGGAGCGGATCTGATCCGGGTCGGCTCAATGGAGGGGGCGGGGCTAGAGAAAAGAGTCTGTTGCTAGGGATAGGAAGGTCGTAGAGAGTCTGGATTCGAGAGGTGGGTAGGGGGCATGGACAGGTGTATCGGGGGGGGGTGTATGTGGGAGGGGGTGTGGTCAGGAAAGGGGTGGGGTTAGGGAAAAGCTCTACCAAACATACTGTAACATAACAAAACAAAACATAAAAAATGTAAGTGTGGCTAATATGTTCTAATAGTTAGTGGAAAAGGGTGAGTTTTCATGCACATCTCGTTCCCTCAGACAGCCATCGCAAACCATAACTTCATAGTCATGTCATTCACGAGTCTCGCATTGGAGGCAATTTGATTTCGGCAAGGCACAGCGCAAGTTGTAGCTCAAACATGCAGACGAGTGGACAGGTAGGCTAAGGCCTTGGCCACACTGATCCGTGGTGTCTGTCCGTGTGCGTTCATTTCTCTGCGTTCATTTTTAATGACAGCTGTCCGACTGTCCGTGGAGTACTCCGAAGCGTACGTATCCAGAAAATTTGCATACGTTTTGATGGACAGAAAGTTGAAGAGGGATGAACTTTTTCTGGATGGACGTATCGGATGGTCGGATGGTCGGATAGTCACTGTCCGTTTAGCCAATCAGAGTCGAGGTCTCGAGAGGAGGCGTTCCGAGATTTGTTTCAACTTTTCAAAGATGGTGGCCGAGGCAGTGAAGGAGGCTATAATTAATGCTGTGTACACCATCCCGCTGTTGTACAACGTGATAGTCAGTGTCACCGTCTGATTTCACCATCTAATCTGGTCATTCGGTGGCATTTTATTGCCACATAAGTAACGTAGCGCACAGAGCTAACAGCTAGCTGACGCCAGCTTTCTTCTTCTCTCGGTTTATAGGCGGGTCGCTGACACCTTCAAGGTGCTTACCGCCACCTGCTGTACAAGTAGGTTACTTGTACATGCAACGGACATAAATCTATCCGTCTATCCGTTCTGTCCATTTTCTGACGGATCAGTGTGGCCAAGGCCTAAGTCTCCATATCCGAAGGTTATGGGTAAGTTGACCGCCATTTATTGTCTGTACCAATGACAGTCATTGTCTGTTACCATTCAAAGTAGGCTAGCTTATTAAGCACTTACTAGTTAGCTATAATAGGTATAGCTTAATAATAGCTTATTAAGATACTTGTACTATCTGTTATTCATTTTCTTTGTGCAAATAAACAATAAACAAACATAAATAAACAATAAACACTTACTCTGGAGATGATGTAGCCTACCACTTGTGCTCTTCTCCCTACTTATACTCCAACCACTTATAAAGCCTCAGCCAGGCGGTAATGCAACATAAAGGATGCCAACTGCCATAAAACACCACAGAAGGATTTATTACATCACTGATGACATCACAATTGCTCGAGTGACATCACTGATGACATCACAATTGCTCAAGTGACATCACTGATGACATCACAATTGCTCGAGTGACATCACTGATGACATCACAATTGCTCGAGTGACATCACTGATGACATCACAATTGCTCAAGTGACATCACTGATGACATCACAATTGCTCAAGTGACATCACTGATGACATCACTGATACATGACAATCATAGACAACTGGACAACTCATAGCAAAACTCAAAGATATCAAGTAGGATCTAATTTCACCATTCAAATTGAAATTATAATCCACTAGGCATCTTGCACCCTACGCGAGTTCGCCTGCCTTGCAGCTCGCTGAGCTAGCCCTGCAGCTCGCATAAGCAGCTGCTTCGCATTGGAGGCAATTTGATTTTGGCAAGGCACAGCGCAAGTTGTAGCTCAAACATGCAGATGCGTGGACAGGTAGGCTAAGTATTCTCCATATCCGAAGGTTATGGATAAGTTGACCGCCATTTATCGTCTGTTACCAATTACAGTCTTTGTGTGTTACCATTCAAAGTAGGCTAGCTTAATAAGCACTTACCAGTTAGCTAATAGCTTACTAATAGGTATAGCTTAATAATAGCTAATTAAGATACTTTCTAAGGTACTATCTGTTGTTATTCATTTTCTTTGTGCAAATAAACAATAAACAAACATAAATAAACAATTATAGCTGCCCAAGTCAAGGCTGAAGTCTTTTAGCTATACTCCAAGTCAAGTCTCACGTCTTTGGTCACAAGTCTAAGTCAAGTCTCAAGTCTCTTATGGATGAGCGTTCTATCATCTGCTTCTGCTGCATGCCATCCAGTCTGCTTAGAACATTGCATAGCTAAAACTAAGGGATTCAAAGGAGGTTCAGGTTTCTTTGCAGCATGTAGCTTTTTCATCATCTGATTCCGTTTTTTGTTGCGAGGCATCTCACAACAATACAAGTAGGAATCAGTATATTCACAAACAAAAGTAGTAGTTACTTGCCTGTTGCCTCACTGTTGTAGCGTGGATGAGGTACTGGTGGAGTTGATGTTAGATGGAGAGGAAGGCTGAGCGATTAATAGCCACCTGGGGAGTTTGTATCTCTTCGGTCCTACGCTGCAGGTCTGTGGGGTCACACAACTGATATACCAGCAGGAGCTGCTTTTTCGTCTTATAGACTGGATGCTTGCTGGTGGTGTTTTATGGGACTGGATGCTTGCGTGTAAAAAGACACACTGCTTCCACTTATATAGGGTGAGCCAGGAAGGATTTATGACATCACTGATGACATCACAATTGCTCGAGTGACATCACTGATGGCATCACAATTGCTCGAGATGATGTCATCAGTGGGACGGACAGACAAACAGACAAACAAACAGAGCCCTAGCTCCCTTAGATAGATAGATGTGCTCATTTTTGATGTATTTCCAGACACTTTTAGAGACACTGTGAAGGAATAAATGCATTACCGTAACACATTTTTAATTGGAAATATGAAACAACAAACTTTTTTTTCAATGGCAAGCACTTCAATATGCTCAAGGGTAATGGGTATCACCCAAAATGTGTATGATTAACAAATACGAAGTTGTAGCTAACATTGTGAGAAATGACATGTTGTATTACGACTACATACTTACATGAAAAAATAAAAATCTGTTCTACTTAGAGACTCAACAACCATTTCTGTGGATTCCTTGCCCCCAAAAATGTGGAAATAGACACCAAATTTGTAATTCTAGGTCTAGTTGGAGTCAAGATATGGCCAACATTTTAATAATGGCAGCCATTTTGAAAAAATGTAATTTTAACATATTTCCACTAATGGGATTTTCTGGGATTTTTAATATAGTGTTTCGGGCATCAATATAAACATAAAAATGTGAAAATAAATTCTGTTGCAATTAGTCTAAGGTCAAACCTTATTTTCCCTAGACTATGACTGACGATGCCTGACGACAAGGAACACGGACATGTTTTGCCGTCATCCCTGTTCTCCTGATTTTCCTACTCACGCTTTTATTGTTGTGTTGGATTGGACGAGCCGGAACTTTATATTTGAACGAACTATTGCACTGTACTTTTAACGAATACCTCCCTGTCTGTACCTACCTCGGCCCAGGCCAACCAAACTCCCTGTGTTCCCCAAGCACTTTAGTGGCTTGCCAACCTCCTCCTACATTTTCTCAAGCACTTTAGTGGCTTGCCCAACCAAACCCCCTTCGGTTTTTCAGCACTTTAGTGGCTTGTCGTGGTGGCCAAGAACCGTCCCGTTGGAGTGTATTGTAAACGTGTGTATTTATTATATTATCCCCCGTACCCGCACAGTGTGTAGTACTGTTGGAGCGTGGAGTCTTGTGCCCCCCTCCCTTCAACTTTCTAAACTTTCTAGCTTACAAAGCCGAATACCCAAGAGGTTCACGTGTGGAATTGCAGTGTCATCTTATGCTGTTTTTTGGACTGTTTTACCCTTTTTCTATCGTCCTTGTTATAAATAAAGATTATTGTGTATCTAACTCTTGTCCATGTGGTTCTGGGTGGCTCCCCATTCGTATAGGACTTGGTTGTGGTGCTAACACTTGTTGGTCATCGGTCACATAAGCATATCATTGACTATTAAAAAAAAGACAGACTTTGCCTTTTGATGGCATATACAAAGGACACTCAGATTCACTGGAACAACTGCTCCAAACGAGATAGGTATTCACACCTATCTCGTTTGTAGCCTAATAGCAGAATTTGCGAGGGTCTTTGATCTTCTATCTCCAAATTCCCGATAGCCTAAATAGGCTAAATAAATAGCCTACATAAGCTTACATAGACTACATAGCCTAATACATAAATAAATAACTTGAATAGCCTACATAAATAACTTTCTCTCTCTCTCCCGATCTCTCTCTCTGCCTCTCTGCATGGCGCCCCCACCCCCCCCCCCCCCCCCACACACACATATACATCTATTCCATGCACACTTTTCATGACAAAATCACACTGCTGGTCAGGTAGCCTATAGATTATCCCAAGAGACAGAAAAAAACGGGCAGACAGACAGACAGACAGACAGACAGACAGACAGACAGTCAGTCAGTCAGTCAGACAGACAGAGACAAAACACATACTTTTGGTCCGTAATTGGCCCTGAGTCGACTTACCAACTGTCCCGAATTCCCTGCTGTGTTGCTGGATATTGTAGCGAACCAGAGTCTGGGTGGATGAAGCCAGTGTTAGTCCTTGGTCCTGGTCGGATGGTTACCGTGTTGAGCGTTGAAACATCATTTTCTTGTCTTGGGGGGGGGGGGGGGGGGGGGGGGGGGGGCTTCCTGTGTGTTGCTGGCTATTATGCAAGACTTTGGGAAGTATGTTCGGGCCTTCAATGTATCAGTTCCTCTCGGCTTGGCCTTGAGTAGGCTATTGTCGTTATCTGGCCACAAGACGTGTCTCTGTGTGTGTGTGTGTGTGTGTGTGTGTGTGTGTGTGTGTGTGTGTGTGTGTGTGTGTGCGCGTGCGTGCGTGCTTTTGATGCTGAGTGCCAAGCAGGGAGGCAAATGGGTCCCATTTTTATAGTCTTTGGTATGACTCGGCCGGGGATCGAACTCACGACCTCCCAGTCTCAGGGCGGACACTCGGACCAAAAGGCCACTGTGTGTGTGTGTGTGTGTGTGTGTGTGTGTGTGTGTGTGTGTGTGTGTGTGTGTGTGTGTGTGTGTGTGTGTGTGTGTGTGTGTGTGTGTGTGTGTGTGTGTGTGTGTGTGTGTGTGTGTGTGTGTGTGTGTGTGTGTGTGAGAGAGAAAGAAAGAAAGAAAGAAAGAAAGAAAGAAAGAAAGAAAGAAAGAAAGAAAGAAAGAAAGAAAGAAAGTGATTTTCACTAGTCAGGTGGTCAGGACAGATTGTACAGACAAGTGGGAGGTTAGTTTTACTGATAAACTTCCACCCTGGAAGTTACTTCTCTGATTCTAAGAAATTAGTCACTCACATCACAGCTTGATAAATGCTTGCGCAATATATCAGAAGATAAATATTACGTTGAATCGCTGCGCTCCGCATACTAGATAAGTGAGTCTGTGCCAGTTAACAGCCACTGCTGGTTTTGAAGGCGGGTTGAAATTGAATGAGTGCAGGTCGTAGCACCGATGAGAGAGCAAATGGGCTGTGCCTCCCGGACTGAGGCCATCAGTGGCATATGACTGGCCAAGTGAACGGTTCCCTCCCATAACCAGCCCTAACCTTTAGGCATAAGGAGTGATGATTGGTTAGGTTTAGGCATGAGGAGTGATGATTGGTTAGGTTTAGGCATGAGGAGTGATGACTGGTTAGGTTTAGGCATGAGGAGTGATGATTGGTTAGGTTAATATCAGGGTAAGAAAAAGTCCACAATGGAAAAGCCTTTTGATTGATTTACTTTATTTATGGATAGAGACAATAAAAGATCCAAGGGATAGCATGTAAAAGTGTAAACACTTAATTCCAATATGGTCCCTGATGTGTTATTGTGTTCTCAACCTCAATGATTTTTTATTTTGTTTATGTATGTATGTATTCCTGCTGGGCAGTTGTATACATCTCTTTTTATCAATTACCAATTAAATTCAAACCTGGTTATTAACTTTACACATTTGTTTATTTAAAAAATAAAAAAGATACTAAAATGCTTGAGGGGGCTTAACTGGGGCTTGGCAGATTTGTGAGGGGGGCTATAGCCCCCCCTTGCCCCAGTGTAGCACCGTCCCTGGAAAGGAATATGTACTAGGGATGTTCATCAATTATCGAAAATCGATAATTGATCGTTAAGGAATTGAATCGATCATGTGGAATTTTTATCGATTGTTATAAAAAAAAAAAATTGTGGACTAGGTTTGGGTGGAATTCGTTCCTCCTCGCCCCACTCCATTGCACAGCTGACTAACGTGAGGTGGAGCTTCATATAGTCTCTAGTTTTCTGGCTGGGCACGGGCCTTTGTGCCAACAAAACTGTTTTAAACATGGGGAATTCACACCGGCATGCGCCGGGGACAGCAGAGTGTTGGAGAGGAGACACATTGAAATAAAAAGTTAATTGAGGAGAACACGTTGTCTTTCGTATTTTCTGCCATAGGCATTCATTTTGTAAAAAAATAAAAATAAAAAAATATTATTAATATGATCGATAATCGATAATTGATCGTTCATTTTCGATTATGGAAATTTTTCAAAATGAACATCCCTAATATGTACATATATTTATTTTTATTTGACCATTACTGTTGAACCAGAACCCCCTTTGACAGGACTGCCCCTTTTTCTTTCGTCCTGATCGCTTTGAAGGCAACATAGACTGTGAAGTCAGCCAGGATCCCACTAACTGTACTTCTTGGCAAGACACACAGCTTATGCTGCCTCTGATTGGCTTGCCCTAACCATAACCAATCCTAGTCAAGTCTTTACTGTTTATCTGATCAAACAAAACCCAGAAGAACCCAGATTTGTTTACAATAACAAAAATATAACATTGAATGTATTGGGTGTCAATAAATTCAATTGAGGCGCATATTTTTGCAGGCATTGTGCTTTTTTGTAGGCGATTATATTTTATTTCATATATCACACATGTACATTGTCAATTTAATGCTAGTTTCCTTAACTACATTTAACGCAGGTAAGCTTTGTAGTTTCAACTACTTCCAGCTTCCTATGCTATGCTTTCAAAGTAGCTTCCCCAACACTGCCAGTAGCACTTCCAAAGCTGCTCTTCCTGTCTTGCAAGACAGACTTCAAACATAAGACATTCTTTTGACATGGAGTTCTCCAGTTTGTCGTGAACGCCATTCTCTCCTCTCCAACTCATCTTTTATGACACTAGAATGGCTCAAAACTCTAGAAACAAATATTGTAGGCTATCTATGTTCCAAAATTATGTGCTTTCAGTTTGCCGTCTACATTACTTTTCAGAACAAATTGGCACCGTGATGTGAATCATTTACCAATGGCTAGACAGCTGCAGAAACATCAACACCTTCAATCAGTTCCTACAACCATTCTATCTCCCAAGAGATGTTTGTCAAGTCAAAGGATTGCTTTTCATTCTCTATTCTGACCTGAAGGGGAACAAACTCTAAACTGAAATGCACACATCTTCACAATAATTTAAATGCTTTCCATTCATCTATCTTTTTGCCTGATCTCTCTTCTGCAAAATAGTCACCTGCTTTTACTGCAAAATAGCAACAAATGGAGTGCCAAAGTCACGCCCTCTTCCGGGTTAGGCATACGCACCAAGGGATTTAATCCGCCATTTATATTCCACAGACATTTCGTAAAATGCTTATAAAAATAGTCTTACTTGGTCATACCAAACGATTCAGCTATACTGTATTTAGAATGAGAGACCATATAACATTTCACTCTGACCACCCAACCCCCCCCCCCCCCCCAAAAAAAAAAAAACCCAACATGTAAGACTATTTTTATAAGCATTTTCAAAGTATTTATGGAAAAATAAAGAAATCCCTTGGTGTGTATGCCTAAGCCGGAAGAGCGTGTGACTTGGCTCTATATACCATGAAATCTGCCTAAAAAAATAACTTGCATGAGAAAGGTCTCCTAACTTGTAATGAAATACAGCATACCATAGTCATAGTCTTTAACAGACACAATGCTGTCGTTCAGGTATATCAAATGCATGAGGAAAAACAATGCTGTCGTTCAGGTATATCAAATTCATGAGGAAAAACAATGCTGTCGTTCAGGTATATCAAATGCATGAGGAAAAACAATGCTGTCGTTCAGGTATATCAAATGCATGAGGAAAATATGCAGCAGTCATTGATGTTAAACACATGAGCACTTCCCTTTTCTTGAATCCCTTCAAGGAAACTAAAAAAGAAGGATAAGACTTCACTCACGTCACAACGTTAACATTTTGCATTGGGCTCAGACTTTGGGGCCAGTCCTATTGAAATGAATGGGGTGGGCAGGGTAAGTCCCACCATAAACCATATCTGTGTTGTTTCACCTTGGATTGAAAAATGCTTCCACCAGATTAAAGAAAACGCATTACTGTACATGATGTTGACTGATGCCCTGTTCGGTCATGTACCATGATGTAGTTAAGCCGATCTATCTCTATTTTGGACCAAAAGGGCTTGATCTGTTTGGAGACCAATAATAAGGAAAACAAATGCGCACATTTACATAAAAAACATTAGTCAAAATCACATAATGTGTTTTCTTTAATCTGGTGGAAGCATCTTTCAATCAAAGGTGAAACAACACAGATATGAGGGTTTATAGTGGGACTTACTTTGCCCGCCTCATTCAGTTCAATAGAACTGGCCCCAAAGCAAAATTCAAACACTGCGACGTGAGTGATGTCTTATCCTTCTTTTCAGGATCCTCGAATCCCTTTAAAGGTGATTGGCTGGTGTGGGGAGCGGCGAGTGAGTTTTGGGGCAGGTCTGAGGTCAGTTCTGCAACAGGACCGTGCGGAGGCGGTCATCTTTGCTCAGGCTGATGGCGGCGATCGCCCCGTCGTTGAACTCAAACGACGTCCCGCCATCCACCACCATGCACGCGTCCCAACACCGAGAGCGCACGCAAACCCTGTGGGAGCACAACACATTCAGAAACTAATCCTCACCGAGGTTCTCGTAGTTACAGTCGAGCTGAAGCGCCATTTGCACAGTATGTGATTTCCTTATCGTGATATATTCCGAGGGAAGCAGGGTAGAGAGTGTGTGGAGGAGTTTGATTTGACCGTTGAAAAGTGGGCGTGTCTGGGACGAGGGACTGACTAGTGTCCTCTACAGACAACACACAACCAGCATGAGGAGACAATGGGTCATAATGTTTGATGAGACAATAGGCTCTTTCATACACAGATCGCGCAAAAATGGCCGTTTAGGAGTCCCGTAAAGCGAGCCGCCTCGCCACAGAAATTGCTTTCACACGAGCCAAGCAGCACGGCCACATTACCGTGCTGCTCTGTACTTTCAGGTGAAATCCCCTGCTCCCGCATTGAAAGGCGAGCGGAGGGATTTCCTGCTCCTCCTAGCCCAAATGAATATTTTCATAGGTTAGTGTTGCCTAGGCTACTGTATGATGAACAAATTCATTCGACAAGACTTCCCTCCTAGTCCGCTGAGCAGGGAGGATAGTGCACTCGCATGGTGGGCGGGCAGATCGATATGGTGTCCTACTAAAATTGGAACGATACACGACCGCCCGCATATCAAACAGCTGCAGTCTGCATAACGTTCGTCGGGGGAATAGTATAGGCTATAAATGCACATGACTACTTAACGTTAATTAATGTCAACATCGTTTGAGCATAAAGCCTAACCGCACGGAGCATTCCTCCTGGCGTCCCTGCAGTCATGATTGTATAGGCTACTTTTTTTACTTTCACTACTGCACTTTCTTGATCACATGAGGTGATTTCCCCTGTCATTTTTTTATGAATGAGCAGACCATTCGCACCTTTTCCGGCTCGCTGCGACGACCTTTCAAGTGGAGGCGGGTTGCCAGGTAACCCGGCGCTGTTACTACCTCCTGTCGCGGGACAAAAGGCGTAAAACAATTGTCCACCAAAGCGCATTCACGACTTTCACATCGGAGGCGCTAATCCTATTTTCCGTGCATTTTTCGGCTTTCAAGGCCGGTGTGAAAGAGCCTACAGACATGAGCGAGTTAACTGCCTTCACTAAGTGTTGTTTGCATTGTAATACCTATTCTGAACTTCTTAACCCTAGAACACTAACGTGATTTAAAGTCACACCATCACTAACGTCGGGTGTATTTCACCCGATGCAATATACCCCATAAAACATACTTCTCATCAAAATATCTTAAAGTACAACAATACATGGCAAATTGAGGTACTCTTCTTTTGTTTTTAAACGTGAAATATCACAAAAAACACAAAAAAGTTTATTATGGGGGACACTATAAAAAATATGTCAAATTCGGGAAAAATGAGGTAATCGTTATAAAAATAAAAATAAACCCCAAAAAACAGGAGCTCCCAACTTCTCCTTCGGTCCACCCATTCATGGGACTTGTGTGGTGAAAAAAAAAAAAAAGTCACCACAATACCATTGTAACTAACCCGAAGATATTTTACCCTCTATCACTAACGTCGGGTGAAAATCACCCGAACACGTAGCCGGTAGAAAAAAACATGAATGGGAGCAGGGAAACAAACCTACATTCAATGACGTCAGTGAGCATCCTGAAGGTACCTAAGGACCCGCCCACCTCAGACAGCAGCAAGACAATGAAAATCACGTGAATTCAATTGTCCGGGTGAAAATCACCCGACGTTAGTGTTCTAGGGTTAAATATTGTCCCTGATAAATACACCCATGATAATCATCATCATCATCATCATCATCATCAAAATAATCAAAACTAAACTAAAACTAAACTGAATTGAAAACAAACATTTTAAAAATGTAATAAAAAATGAAAAACTAGGAATAAAAAATACAAAACTATAATAACTCTGCGAGCTGCTGCGGCAGGTGTTATGGACATGTTGGATCTTGACTCACTTGCTGGCGAAGCCTCTCTGGCGGCCGCTGGAGAAGACTCTGTTGACGATGGGCTCCCTGACGCTAAAGAACAGCCGCCTGTCATCTGGACTGAACACCAGAGACTGGTTATATTCCTCAGTAACTGACACAGACAGAGAGAGGGAGAGGCAGACTGGTTAGATTCCTCAGTAACTGACACAGACAGTGAGAGAGAGACAGACTGGTTATATTCCTCAGTAACTGACACAGACAGAGAGAGAGAGGCAGACTGGTTATATTCCTCAGTAACTGACACAGACAGTGAGAGAGAGACAGACTGGTTATATTCCTCAGTAACTGACACAGACAGAGAGAGGGAGAGGCAGACTGGTTAGATTCCTCAGTAACTGACACAGACAGTTAGAGAGAGACAGACTGGTTATATTCCTCAGTAACTGACACAGCCAGAGAGAGAGAGATAGGCAGACTGGTTATATTCCTCAGTAACTGACACAGACAGTGAGAGAGAGACAGACTGGTTATATTCCTCAGTAACTGACACAGAGAGAGAGAGAGACAGACTGGTTATATTCCTCAGTAACTGACACAGACAGTGAGAGAGAGACAGACTGGTTATATTCCTCAGTAACTGAGACAGAGAGAGAGAGACATACTGGTTATATTCCTCAGTAACTGACACAGACAGTGAGAGAGAGACAGACTGGTTATATTCCTCAGTAACTGACACAGAGAGAGAGAGGCAGACTGGTTATATTCCTCAGTAACTGACACAGACAGTGAAAGAGAGACAGGCTGGTTATATTCCTCAGTAACTGACAGACAGTGAGAGAGGCAGACTGGTTATATTCCTCAGTAACTGACACAGACAGTGAGAGAGAGACAGACTGGTTATATTCCTCAGTAACTGACACAGACAGAGAGAGAGGCAGACTGGTTAGATTCCTCAGTAACTGACACAGACAGACAGAGAGAGGCAGACTGGTTAGATTCCTCAGTAACTGACACAGACAGTAAGAGAGAGACAGACCGATTATATTCCTCAGTAACTGACACAGACAGTGAGAGAGACTGGTTATATTCCTCAGTAACTGACAGACAGTGAGAGAGAGACAGGCTGGTTATATTCCTCAGTAACTGACACAGACAGAGAGAGAGGCAGACTGGTTAGATTCCTCAGTAACTGACACAGACAGAGAGAGAGAGGCAGACTGGTTAGATTCCTCAGTAACTGACAGACAGTGAGAGACAGACAGACTGGTTATATTCCTCAGTAACTGACAGACAGAGACAGCACATTCAGCCATCATCAATTCAAACAAACCACCTGCAAGAGATGCAGACTATAACTAGGGCTTAAGAAACAAAGTACGATTATGGAACTCACCACTTTCAATAAACTCACGACTAAGTGGGATATGAAGAGCGGTTTGTGCCTTTCCTGAGAGAAGAGACAGTTTGTTATTGTTATTGTTAATGTAATTGTTAATGTAAGTTTTCTTAAGAAATGTTAAACTTCGTGCTTTCTTTGACAAGGGCCCCCCCCCCACACAGCCTCACCCCCCACAGACTCCGAGTCAGGGACCCGACTCTACCTCTGGGTCCACAAGACTGAGGGCCAAAAGTACATTTGTACCTCCAATGTTGAATTACTCTGTGGCCACCTTTTGTAGGCTGGTTGAACAAGACACTGTGCAGAAGGTACGCCAGTACAATAAGAAGAAACTTTACTCCAACATTGAACTTGATGAGAGGAAAGCCCTACTGTCTCTGTCTAATGATTCTTCCATTGTCATCAAGAATGCTGATAAAGGGGGTGCTATTGTAATACAGAATAAAGAAGCATATAGAACAGAAATTTTGCGACAACTTGGTATGACTCAGTTTTACACTCCTTTAACATTGAGTGCCAGCCACTTTTGGAGAACGGACGCTCCCAGTGCCAGAGTTTTAAGAGCGTTTTCAGTGATTTCTCGAGGCCCACAGAATATTGTGTGATATTACTATGTAAACACCGAACACGCACAAAGAACGAGCTGGCTCTATTGTATCATCAGCAAAAAAAAGTTTATTGATACCATTTTCCGTTCTTTAGTTATGAGCCGGAGAAGATAGCTTGATTTAACCAAAAGCAGCCGTTTTTTTCTATGTAAGCAGGATGTATGGTATCTAAGGTATGGTACTACAGTCCTGTCTGCAGCAGTTCCAGAGTTCCTTGCCTCATCATGTATTGTGGACTCTGAACCAAGCCAAGACTCAATGAGCAGGTTTAAACGCAAGGTGCGTTGTTTTATTTAAAGTCTGAACTCAGGATCTTCCCTTATCGGGGCAGTGTGGCACAAAAGACATGAAGCAGTGTTAGGCTAGGTTTAGCCTGCGGGCCTACGCAGGGGAGTTTTCCTCCACAATGTCATCCAGGGCTCAGTCCTCGATTACGAGCTCCAGTAACGAGCCTGTGTGAGAGGAGACATGAGTGGTCAGAGCACAACAAACAGCCAACAATTCTTAAGGAGAGGAATGGAAGTCGTACATACCGCCCGACAGCAAGGAGAGGTCCCGTCTCGAGGAGAGCCAGCCAGACAGTGATCATTCAGAGCCGCCCTGTTAACTAGTCACTCTGATTAGTGATCGGTCTCAGCTGGGTGCGCCCCGCTTGACAGCGCGCGGCTGTCAGCGCTCCCACTGATTCAACAGGTAATTTGGGAAATACCTCTCATGTATGACGCGGCCCAAACAGCGTCTCTGTTGGGGACCCCCGGCTCTGATGTCACTGTGGTGGCTGGTCGTCCTCCCCCTCTCACCTGCTGGGGTGTAAGCTGCCGAGACTCCACATATCCTCCCCCTAAGCTCGCTGCCTGTGCGGGGAGCTTCACTATCCCCTGCTCCATCTCTTCTGGACATGGCATCGGCGTGTGGTATGTCTTTTCCCGGTCTATGTTCCACTTTGAACTTATAGTTCTGTAGTTCTAGGAACCACCTCGTTACCCGATCATTTTTGTCTTTATTTGTCGACATCCACTTGAGGGGGGCGTGGTCGGTGACGAGGGTAAACACCCGTCCCCATAGGTAATATCGTAGGTGGTGAATGGCCCATTTCACCGCCAGGCATTCCTTCTCCACTGTCGAGTAGTTTCGCTCATGTTTCAATAGTTTTCTACTTATAAAGGTCACAGGATGTTCGTCCCCGTCCACCATCTGGGCCAGTACTGCTCCCACTCCTGTCCCTGATGCGTCTGTGTGGAGGACGAACGGCTTCTCAAAGTCTGGTGCTATGAGCACCGGCTCACTGCAGAGTGCCTCCTTCAGAGCACAGAAGGCGGCGTTGGTTTCGTCCGTCCACTGGACATGATGGGGGAGCTTCTGGCGCGTTAAGTCATATAGGGGGGCTGCGATGGTGGCAATTTTTTTTTTACAAATTTTAGATAATAGGCTATTAGCCCTAGGAATGACTTCACCTGCTTTTTTGTCGTGGGTCGGGGCCAATTTTGTATTTTTTCCACCTTCTGAATCTGTGGTTTTACGCACCCCCGGCCTATGGTGTACCCCAGATAGTTGGTTTCCGTCCAGGCCAACCGACATTTCCTGGCATTGGCTGTGAGTCCTGCTCGGCGGAGGGCTCCCAGCACCGCTTCCAGTTGCTCCAGATGTTGCTCCCAAGTGCTACTGTGGATCCCTATGTCGTCCAAATAGGCTGCCGCATAAGCTCGATGGGGCCGGAGGACTCGATCCATGAGGCGTTGAAAGGTGGCTGGGGCGCCGTGTACGCCAAATGGGAGGACACGGTATTGAAACAGGCCGTCCGGGGTTGCGAACGCGGTCTTGGCCCGTGCTCGTCTGGTTAGGGGCACCTGCCAGTACCCTTTGGTGAGGTCCAGGGTACTGACGAACCGAGCGGGACCCAGCCGCTCGATTAGTTCATCGACTCGTGGCATCGGGTATGCGTCAAATGTTGATATCTCATTTAATTTTCTGAAGTCATTGCAGAACCGTAGGCTGCCATCCGGCTTCGGCACGATGACTATTGGGCTGGACCATGGGCTGTGTGATTCCTCTATCACCCCCAGTTCCAGCATTTTCTTCACCTCCCCTATGGCTTCTCTTCTGGCCTCTGGAATGCGGTAGGGCCGTTGTCTCACCACTTTCCCCTGTATGGTCTCTATGTCATGCTGTATGGCCTTTGTCCGCCCGGGCAGCTCCGAGAACACATCGTGGCTTCGTCCTATTAGCTCCTGGATGTCCTGTCGTTGGCCGGGACCCAGGTCCGGTCCAATGTCCACCGTAACCTTCGGGGCTGGTTGTTTTTTGGTGGAGGTGAGGAGGGCTTGGGGCCCAGGTCTCTTGGCGGCCCGCCATGGCTTCAAAATGTTCACATGATATATTTGGTGTCCTTTCCTCCGCCCGGGTTGACAGACCCGGTAATTCACCTCTCCCACCTTCTCCGTCACTTCAAATGGGCCCTGCCACTTGGCTAGAAACTTACAATCGTGGCTGGGGACCAACACCAGGACCTTCTCGCCCACCTGGAACTGCCTTGGGGTGGCCCCTTTGTTATAGGTGCGCGCCTGGGCTGCCTGGGCCTCCTTCATGTGCTGTCTCACCATCGGCCACACCTTTTTTGCTCTCTCCTGTAGCCGGTCCACATGTTCAATGACACTCCGGAGGGGGGAGGGCTGGCTTTCCCACGCCTCCTTGGCCAGGTCGAGGAGCCCGCGGGGGTTGCGGCCATACAGTAGCTCAAAGGGGGAATATCCGGTGGACGCCTGGGGCACCTCTCGGATGGCGAAGAGCACATAAGGAATCAACTGGTCCCAGTCCTTCCCGTCCACGTCAATCAGCTTTTTCAACATTTTCTTTAATGTTTGGTTGAACCTCTCCACGAGGCCGTCGGTCTGGGGGTGATAAACAGATGTTCGGATGCGTGTAATATTTAACCATTTGTATAGTGCTGTCATGACCCTTGACATAAAGCAGGACCCCTGATCCGTGAGCACTTGGTCTGCTATTCCCACCCGGCTAAACAACATGAAAAGTTCTTTGGCTACATTCTTGGCATTGGCCGTGCGTAATGGTATGGCTTCCGGATACCGAGTGGCATAATCCACGATTACCAGAATGTAGCGATGTCCTCTGCCAGACTTCGGGAGTGGGCCCACTATGTCCATGGCCAGCCGGGAGAATGGGACCCCGATGATGGGCAATGGGATCAGGGGGTTCCGGTACATGGGCCGGGGGGCTGTTTTTTGGCACTCACTACAAGACAGACAAAACTCTTCAATTGCTCTTTTCAGGCCGGGCCAATAGAAGCGGCTTAGCACCCGGTCATACGTTTTCTGTACCCCCAAATGAACCCCCAATTGGTGGGTGTGGGCCAAATACAACACCCGGGTCACATAGGTTTTAGGCACCAACAATTGGTCTATGATTTCCCCCCCCTTAGTTCTGATAGCTCTGTACAACAATCCATTTTTTAATGTGAAATGAGGAAAGGTTTGTCTCACCCCAGTACATTGTTGGCCATTTATGGCGGCGACGGCCCTGCGGGCGGCTTCTAAGTTTGGGTCCGCCCACTGTGCAGAAGCAAACTCTCTGCGGGGCGGAGGTCCAGGGTCATCGGGAAGCGGAAACTCCGCGAACGCATCCTCTTCTAGGGGTGGCGTATCCTCCTCTGCTGGTCCGGCTGGGCCGTCTTCGGCAGCCGAGCTTTCGGACCTTGGGCCTTCCGAACCGAGTCGAAAGGCTGGGCAGGCGAGGTGTTGACGGGGACCCCGTTTCCCTCTCGGTTTCCCTCGTCGCGGGGGACCCGGCCGACACCCGGGGCTCCAATACCGGCCGAACAAGGGGCAGTCGGTGCCAATCAGTAGCGGTACCGGGAGGTTGGGTACTACGCCGGCGGCGACTCTCACCTCGCCTCTCGGGGTCTGGACTCGGATATAGCTGACGGCGTACAGCTTAACGTCTCCATGGACGCAGGTCACCGGCATGTGCTCCTTCGTTATGACGTCAGCTAGGTCGGCCCTGACGAGCGTCACCACACTGCCCGAGTCGAGGAGAGCGTGGGTGTCCGTGCGGCCGACTCGGACCGGTAGGGTCGCCTGCTGGTGAGGGGAGCCTCCGGTGTGTAGGGCGGGCCGGGGTTCGTCTCCGGCGGCGGACGGCATGGAGACATCGCGGTCGGGGCAGGTCCAGGAGATGTGGTCATCTTGCCCACAGACGTAGCACCTCCTCAGCGGGCGGCCCGCTCGGTCGGATTGAACCCGCTGCTCTCGGGGGGGGTTTCCCGGCGGCGGACGGCGGCGGCTGTCGCGGCCGGTTCGGTCTGGTGGGGCTGGCTTTCGGATGGGATCACTCTGTGTGGAGCGCATCATGTCCGCGCTGACCTGGTGGTTCTCCAATAATGCCACCAGGGCATTCAGCGAAGTGGGGCTCACCTGGGCTGCATATTTTTTGGCGTCGGGTGGCAGCGAGCGAATGCATCTGTCGATGACGAGTCTTTCTATCCAGGGGGCCTCCCCCGGTGACGTGAGCCAACTCTGGGTTAGTCTCAATAAATCGGTGACCTGGGAGCGTGGTGGCTGGTGTGTGACATATGCCCACCCGTGGTACTTTTGAGCACGGGCCGGGAGGCTATAGCCGTAGCTGGCCAGGATGGCGGTGCGTAACCTTACAAAGTCCCGGGCCTCTCCCATGGACAGGTCCCGGCAGACCCGCTGCGCTTGTCCCGTGAGGAACGGGGCGATGATGCCTCCCCAGTTGGCCGCCGGCCATCCCTCTCTCACGGCCGTGCGTTCAAAGAGCTCCAGGTAGGCCTCGACGTCATCATCGGGGCTCTGTTTGGTGAGTACATCTCCGGGTGCCCGTGAAATAGTTTCGTCTTTATCGATTTTTTTAATCAATTCTTGTACAGCCTGCTGTAGTTCCGTTTGGCTTTTTATCAGCGCTAAGAGCGCCTGCGCTTGCTCCATGCTCTATGAGGTTGGCGTTGAATCAGAGTGCCTGCATTCTCCACCATTTGTGGACTCTGAACCAAGCCAAGACTCAATGAGCAGGTTTAAACGCAAGGTGCGTTGTTTTATTTAAAGTCTGAACTCAGGATCTTCCCTTATCGGGGCAGGGTGGCACAAAAGACATGAAGCAGTGTTAGGCTAGGTTTAGCCTGCGGGCCTACGCAGGGGAGTTTTCCTCCACAATGTCATCCAGGGCTCAGTCCTCGATTACGAGCTCCAGTAACGAGCCTGTGTGAGAGGAGACATGAGCGGTCAGAGCACAACAAACAGCCAACAATTCTTAAGGAGAGGAATGGAAGTCGTACATACCGCCCGACAGCAAGGAGAGGTCCCGTCTCGAGGAGAGCCAGCCAGACAGTGATCATTCAGAGCCGCCCTGTTAACTAGTCACTCTGATTAGTGATCGGTCTCAGCTGGGTGCGCCCCGCTTGACAGCGCGCGGCTGTCAGCGCTCCCACTGATTCAACAGGTAATTTGGGAAATACCTCTCATGTATGACGCGGCCCAAACAGCGTCTCTGTTGGGGACCCCCGGCTCTGATGTCACTGTGGTGGCTGGTCGTCCTCCCCCTCTCACCTGCTGGGGTGTAAGCTGCCGAGACTCCACAGTATCTAAAATCAGGCATGTCCAAAGTCTCTTAAGTACAGGATTGGTTCATTAAACAAGTTCACTTTGTGTGTTTTCTTCTGTTCATTTAATGATGACAGCAGGATCATACAGTTTGTAGACAAGCACCAAGTAGGAACTATACGCAGGGGGAACTAATGTTTTCAGATGGTAAAATAAATCCTTAGAGGGCAATTGTATTGTACATGATTTTGTTTTAATAACCCATGCCATCTAATCTAATCTAATCCATTCACAAAAGTTAGAACATCCCTGATCCAACGGAACATGCACCTTAAGGCTTGAGTAATATATTATCATTCTAGTGACACAGGAATATTTAATACCTCTGGATTTACACTGTTGGAAGGTTCTGCATTCTCAGAATCCCCCCATGGTGAATCTGGAAGAGGGTGTGACTTTGGCAGTCTCTAGCCTATAAAGTTTCTGATGTTTATAATGTCAGCTCTGGTTACAGGCTGAATGTTCTAACATCAGTGTGTGCTGTGTGCTTGTGGTTAATACTAGTGGGCGTTTTCAGATATCAGGTAGAGTTTGGCACAGATGATGAGAAAATAATAATCTGCCGTGAGAAATGAGGAGATATCTGCTACAAATAGTCACACATATTCTCACTAAACAACAAAACACAAATCATGGTACTTTTAAAAGAAAGTAGTAGGCCTACTTTGTCAATATAATAACACTGGTTGAGGGCTGCTGGAATGTGTGTTAAATGTTAAGCAATAAGACATAAGATAAGACATTAAACACAATGTATGTGACAGGACTCACTGTGAAGCAGGATGTGGTCTTCTGTGGTAACAAGCTTGTATTAAAAATAAAACAAAGCTTCCTTCCTCTTTACACCATTAACATGCAGGAAAGCAGTCAGTTAATCATCAAGTTTATTAGCAGAAATGAGTTTTGTCGTTTTGCGAACTGATTAATATCGTTCTAGCTATAGAAAAGAGACAGTTTTATCTGTTTCACCCACAGAAGAAACAGCTCATGGCCATGCATAGTGTACATCATGATAACACATGTTCTGATAAAGACATACATACATCATGATAACACATGTTCTGATAAAGACAATGCTAGAACAATAGAAATATACCGAACTGTTGTGGTTTGCATGTAGGTTTCGCAGCACATTGCTGGACAGTTGAATAATAGCCTGCTCAATAAATGCTGTGGTATAAAATGTTATGCAAAACATTCAAAATAATATGAATTAACATTAAATGTGTTCCCCCCTCATAATCTTCTTCCTCCACCCCCCTTTCTCTCTCTCTCTCTCTCTCTCTCTCTCTCTCTCTCTCTCTCAGAGACGGCCTCAACCTGCAGCAGGGCTCCCAGTACCTCGTCATCGGTCCCAAAGAGCCAGAGGACCAGTGAAACAGACAGCGCCACCAACAGGTAAGGAGGATACTGTAAGTGACTGGGATCAGAAAATTCACATTCAGATATCAGATATCTCATTGGTTGGTTTGATTAATCCCTCCCTGCTTTTTGTGCCACCCCAAGAAGATGCTCTCAAGACTCATTGGGACTTTGAGTTAATGATGAGTGACCTCTACAGGCGATCATGAGGAATTGCAACAATTGGTTGGGGAAAGTGAAAAGCAGTGCTTGCCCCTCCCTCATTACCACCACTGACCTGCCCTTGAGCAAGGCCCTTAACCCCAACTGCTGCACTGGAGCTGCTCATTGTGCAGCAGATGAGACTGTGGTTGTACTGGTCAGCTTCCAGGCGTGAATGTGTGTGTGAATGTGAACAGGACACTCCTGAAAAAGAGAGCATTGCTCTCAGTGAGACTTCCCCTGGATAAATAAAGGTAAAATAAAAACACGATTGAATTGATCTCCTCTTACAGTAGTTATACATGTGGGAGGGAGATACAGCACATTAAACTCCCCCCTCCTTGATTATAGCACCACCATCAGGCTGATGGCGGTTATAGTTCTGGTGGGTGTAATTACCATGCTGCAAAGTTTCATGGCTGTAGCATTTTCCATCTCATGGAAAATGGAGAAGATGGAGACAAATAATAGGTTAATATGCTATAGGACCAGTACAATAACTACAAGTATAACAATAACAAATTCAAATTCTATTGAAGTATTAAACATATTGTCTACTGCTGTGTGCTATCATTCAAGCAATGAGTCAGACTTTGAGTGACAAAGCTGGGAGTCAGTGAAAAAGAAGAAACATATTTGTGAGTCTTTATTAGAAATAGGCTTCTGAAAATGTATTTCATCTTAAAATATACATAAACAAACTATGCAAAGCAAAATCTTAATATATTTACAATCCATGGCAGGAAATAATAAGTAGGCCTAGTTTGCAGAATTTGATTCCTTGCTTCACTTAGATTTTGGGAGCAGGTATGCTTTAGAGCGGACTTGTGTTGAGGAACCATGCCGTGCAGCTGGCAAACCACAAAGTGATGCCGTAGCACAGCAGGGTTAGGGTTAGCCTATAGCAGGGTTAGGGTTAGCCTATAGCACAGCACTGACCACAGCACAGCACTGACTCGACAGAGCACCGATAGAAGGACACCAACAAGTCGACAGCCAGATTGTTTTTCCTGAGAACAGGAAGTGCATCCTCTGTTGTGCGTTTTTCAGCACTGCCTTAGTGTTCACTGTCCAGGTTAGGTCCTCCCCGATGTGAGTGCCCAGAAACTTGAAGTCTGTGACCCTCTTCACACTGACTGACCCCATTTATGTTAAGTGGCAGAATGTCCGGTTTATTTCTCCTGAAATCCACAATGACCTCTTTTGTTTTGGAGGTGTTCAGGATGAGATTGTTGTCTGAGCACCACGCCACCAGCCTCTCCTCCTCCTCCCTGTATGCAAACTCATCTCCTCCTGAGATGAGTCCCACCACGGTGGTGTCAATGTGATGTGATGGACTACCGATGGATGAGGCTCCCTTATTTACATCGAATATGTTTTTTTTTTTTTTTTTTTTTTTTTCCCGATTTTTTATCCCATTTTTATCCCCCATTAGTGCTATTTTTTTATTTTTTTATCCTGGTTGCTGCTCCACCCTCTGCCGATCTGGGGAGAGCCGAAACTGCCTCCATGCTTCCTCCGAGACATGGGCAGTTAGCCAGCCGCTTCTTTTCACCTGACAGGGGAAGCTTCACCGGTAGGACATAGCACATGGGAGGTTCACGCTATTCCTACCAGTTCCCCTCCCTCCGAACAGGCGCCCTTAACAACCAGAGGAGGAACCACATTAGCAACCAGGATATTGCATGTTTTGGTGAAGGGGGTCCCTATATGAAGGAAACCCCCGGGAGGCACGGGAAAACATGCAAACTCCACACAGAAAGGCCCTTTTTTGACGACCCCACCCGGGCGGTGGGCACTTGAGGACATGCGGACGGGCACGCATTCCTTCAGCGTTCACAGCGTCCCAGGTGGGAATCGAACCCAGGACCTTCGAGCTGTGAGGCGACAGCGCTTACCAGTGCACCACCGTACCCTGCCTGCTTTACTTTTAACTGAAGGGGCAGAGGTAGGAGCGCTACCTGTAGCCTACATCCGAGAACGAAATCCCTCGCTATGTTGCGCGTTATGAGTTATTTTTTCTTCGAGATGATGCTCCATAAAGCCTTTCGTGCGGCACCTGACTTGGCTCTCGGTCACCCATAATTTCGTCATAGTAGCCCAGCACCTCCCCGGTCACTCTAATATACTTGCTGATCATCTCTCCCGTTTCAATTTTCAGGCATTCCGCAGACTCTGCCCCGAGGCCGACCCATCTCCAACGCCGATCCCTCCATTCTCCGCCCTCACCCTCTCGTAAGCCAGCACTCCCTCGTTCTGCCCCCCTTTCACCTCAATCCCAGTCTCACTAATCTACTCCACACTGGCCAACTCTTTATTAGGAAAGGTCTGGCCAGTTCTATGGTTAAAACGTTTCGGCCTGGCGGTCGTTCACCTCATTCTGCATCTGCAGTGAACCTTCCAATTTACCCAGTCCTGCTCCCGCACGGTATGCGCTTTCATCACATTTTGCGCAACCACCCCGACGCCTGTGTCCCCGTTACATCCGCAGCCTGGTGGCGGGGATCCAATTCCACGCAAGGCGATACGACCCCGCGTTCCCCAGCCTGTTCTCTTTCACCATAATCAAGTCCCTGCTAAAAGGGATCGCTAAGGCTTTAAGGTAAAATACTGCCCATGTGCTTACATTACAGAGATTATATATGACACAAAGTGGGTTGATTACCGGTAAAACCATCCATTAATGGTACGTACTCTACCAGGTATTAGGTTAACAAAGATGCAACACAAATGTAGTTAGGGAAGGTCTCTCTCTGATTGGCCCTCGTGCTATTACCAGCTACCAATCAGAACTCCACTTTCTCTGTTGCCTATTAGTCATCCTCATCACACACAAAGTTCAATTTGGGGGAAATGTCTCAAATCAATTTATGTGAACAGATCGTCACACTCTGTGTGTCAATGTGTAATCTGTAAATATGAAACACCTTCCACCATTCTACAAATACAAAAAGGTTTTGTAAACTCACAAAAATATTTTGCGGATATAAAAGATTTACAAATACACAAACAAATTCCACACAAAAAAGTCTCTGAAGACATTAAATTAATTTACAAATACATGAAAAATTAAAAGCATTTGTTAATAGCTTCCTAACATTTAAAACCTTCAAAGAGTTGTAATGAAAAAGGCATTTGTGGAGCTCAATTCTATGTTTGTGGAACTGGATTTCATGCACAAACACTTTTGAGACATTCTTTCCACCAGTCTATGCCAAAATCGACTTGTATCACTTAGCTGTTCTCGGGTAGCACGTCATTTCCACTTTCAAAATAAAACCAGAAGTCTTCCTAATCTATGAGCTTCTGTAGCCTATAATGCCTCGTAGCGTTCACTTATGCCTGGGACACACCAGGAACGTCTCTGTCGCAGAGCGTCACATAAGCGTTGAGCAGGAGCCTGGCCATTCACACCAGAAGCGCTGTTTTGCTCCACGCTGGTTACAACTTTCTCGCTGCAGGATGTGAGACGGACGAGATGCAACTGGTGTGTGATTGGTCTCCCCTATTAACAAGGTATGAGGGGTGGAAAGTGTCACTGATGAACTCACTGAGCAGCCACTCATGTCGATCGTCGTCGTGAGAAGCTACGTGACGTGTCTTGTCGATCGTCACCTATGCAGTATAGACCCAAAGTCACGCCCACTTCCAGTTTAGGCAAACTCACCAGAGCATTCATCCACCATTCTTCTTTCCATACATTTTGTAAAAAGCTTATAAAAATCATTTTACTTGGTCAAACCAAGTGATTCAGGTTAGAACCACGAAAGACCATTTCACCCGCCAAACTGTTGGATGAATGGCTCTGGTGCATATGCCTAAACCGGAAGTTGGCGTGACTTTGGCATCTCACCCTGCCTCTCCCCTGCCTGTCTTGTGTGTATCCCAGGTGATTGTTGAAACGATAACTAAACATAAACAATAGTCCCGTGATTCCCAATCTTTTCCATATCAAGGACCCTAATCCACATTAGTGCCAGACCCCACTTTCATAAGATTTTGTCTCATTGTACCCAAATCTGAGAATATTTTTTATTTTCCAATCTAGATAATCATTTTGTGTAGAATTCCATGAGTATCATTCTTGTACATTCTTTAATTATTTTAGTTTATTGTAGCCTACATGAAATAATCATAGTGTTTAACATTAACAATTATAGCCGTCCTTAATTTAAATGATTATTATCATTGTTGTTGTTGTTGTTGTTTTTGTTTAAAAGAATGTAGGCTACAATACAAATATTTTGAGAACATTGCCAGCCAGGCAGACTCTGAAGACTGAAGGTAAATGTAGCTGCAAGCTATAATGGAACATTTACAAGTTCTGTCTTATTTCATTTTCAAATCCATAACACAGGGATCTTGTATGTTTAAAATGCAAGAATCAGTGTTCTAGATGAAGCATTTAAACTGATCGAGCTAGCATAGATGTCTGTTCATGTTGTGACTGGCAATAAATAGGTAAATAATGTCAAGTTGATGCTTGAAACTTCGATGGAAAGTTTGTCAACCTTGTCATGCCTTACAGCAGTGTGAGCTACTTTTAAAATGACCAACTCAACATTATCTACCCCCCCACCCCGTCTGAAAATACATAAATAAATAAAAACTAACATTACTGCACAGACCCACCACAGGACAATACATTTCATGCTGTTTTAAGGTTGTTAGGGTTCCTACCTTATTATTATTATGCAGTGATAGTTGGAAGTCAGTAAGGAAATGTGTCGTCCACTGTAAGACTTACAGTAATGTTCAACGCAGGGGCATCAAACATACGGCTCGGGGGCCAGAACCGGCCGGCCAGAGGGTCCAACCCACTGGATGACTTTGCAAAGTGTGACAATGCACTGAGAACGCCTTCAATCCAATTTGATGCACTTGTGAAGGCTAAGAGGTGCCAGGTTTCAGGAGCAATTTCAATATTATTCATGTTTTCTGTATTCGTCAACCTTTTTCAGTACCTTTCAATATAGAGAACTGCACAGTTGGCATCATCAATTGTAATGCAGAGTTAGTAGCTGAGTTTACCCATATGTGAAATCGTGTTCTTAAGCTACTCGGTGGCCCCACGTGTTGCAACATTTCACCGTCCGGTGATAACGTGTTCGTGAAAAGTGTGTGTGTGTGTGTGTTGTGGCTCTCGTTATCTTGTGCAGCCCGCAACACGCTGCTCGCATTCCTGTGCTTTTTCAGAGGTGTTGAAATAAGTTTGTTGTGATGCTGTCTTTAGTAGCCACTAGCCACAGCCTTCAGAGAGACTTTGCAGCAGGGAGAAGGGATGAAGCTGAGGAAGCTCACACGCTCGCCATGATGATGCCTGTCTGTGTCTGGCTGTGCTGCAGGCGTTCTCATACACTAGCGTTAAACGTTAAATGCAACGAAAAAGGGAGGGGGGGGGGGGGGGGGGGCGCAGACCAGGGACGTTCCGAACCACGTTCTGAACCATGGGGGCTGATCCGTATGGGTCACGTATGGGTCCGTGATCCGTGCCAGACCTACTAAATATACTGTAATCAATTAAACAGACATTTCCATCATAACAGAGGTTAGAGAGACAAATCTCATGGCCCTAATGTGGACTAAATAATATAGTATATAAGGAGACATTGAGAATTTCCGGGTTAGACCATACTGACTGGCCAATTTCCAGTTTTAATGAAATGCTGATATTGGAGGACTCATTGGTCGAACCATAGTTTTGTGTATTTTGTGGTTTTGCCCAGCAGGTGTCAGTCTTGTTCAGCTGGTGATCACCTGCTGCAGCCTGTCCACTGACTTTAGATGTAGTTTTTTGTAAAGTTATTAAAATGGCCAATAATTTGGAAATGTCCTGCCATGCCATCTGTTATTTTTGTGGCATTAGATATCTCATTTTTGGATTGAACCCCTTTAATTTGTAGAATAGTGATTCCTTTATCCTTTTTGTTTGTGTTGTTTTTTGTTCTTTTGCAGTATGAGTACCGCAGGGATAACATACTTTTGTAGGCTTACCCAGAAGTGATCATAAACAAATCTGTATTGTTTTTAGCCGTTTTCTGTTGGGGAAATAACACAAGATTCCTCTTGACTGAGCTGACAACTGAGGCGTTTGGTTTATAATATATGACACAACGGGTAGGTTCAGCCAAGCGATCTGATTGGTCAAGACGGGTTTTAGCCATGTTAATCACTCACTTGAAATCCAGGGATCACATGTGTGATCTTTCTCATTTTCTCCTTTCTCTTTTTTGATTCTTATACATGTGTACACTACTTTTTGAGGAAACATGTTTTGGTAATTGGATAAGTCATTAAACCCTAGAGGGCGCTGTTTACTGTGATTATAGGTACTTTGCAGCACCCAGAATCCCAGTAAAAATGGCTTCTTGAGTTGAAGTAGGCCTACTATAGAGTACCAGGGATGACGTATTTTTGTAGGCTTTATCCAGAAATTGCGGCCATTTGGTTCTTCAGTGGAAAAGTCTATGGGGTTTTAGAATGGGGATTTCACTTAAATGCATAAAATAAGGTCTGTGGTTAACACAAGTTTATGGGAACACGAATTTGGGTTCAGCATGATGCTCTTAACAAACGTGAATAACTGTCATGTCTTTTGAAGCGTTTTCTAAAAATTGCGTTGAAAAAAAAAACTTTAAAAAAAAAACGTTTAAAAAAAACGCTTAAAAAAGAATGCATTTACGTTCCAAAAGTCATAAAAGTTATTCACGTTTGTGAAGATTATCATGCTGAACCCAAATTCGCGTTCCCATAAATTTGTATTAACCACAGACCTTATTTTTATTGAAGTGAAATCCCCATGTTAAATCCCAGACTTTTCCTCTCACGAACCCAGAAGTATACTTCCAGACTCATTCCTGCGGTTCTCTATTCCAAAATACGTTTTATACTTTGATTGATCCCTCTTGGCTGTCAGATGGGTGTGGTTTGCCACCTGGGAAAGTATTTGAAAGTAAAAAAGAAAATCTGTTTTGACGGTTTACATAATGCAATCTGAAGAGTCATTCAAACAAATGTACCCTCAAAAGTGTTTGCCATTTTAATTCGACCTACCTAGTTTAAACAGCTTTTCTGTGTCTCAAAGGAACAAACCTCCGGCTGCTACTGTTTTTATTTGAGTTCTTCACTGTCTCAGTGGTCACAGGATATGAAATTATTCAAATGAAGCATTGCTGCTGGTGGGATTGTGGAGGAGAAAAGTTGTTACTTGGCTAAATCTTTGTGGACACTTTTGGATTTATCGGTGTGAAGTTCAGTTCAGTGAACTTCAAGTGAAGTCAGGTGAGAATGTAAGACCTGTATGTACTCTATCATGCTATTATGCCTTTTTGTAACTTAATGTGAATGACAACTGAAATGTATATAGCAGTTTATTGAAGCGATAATAAAGTGATTTAATATATATCGTGTGTGTGTGTGTGTGTGTGTGTGTGTGTGTGTGTGCATGCGTGCGTGCGTGCGTGCGTGCGTGCGTGCGTGCGTGCGTGTGTGTGTGTGTGTGTGTGTGTGTACAACAAAAAGGAAAGTTTTTTGACATGGAAAATAAGCTTTTGGCAGCTTTCATGACCATTAGAATGTAAAATATATAAAAACAATTATGTTATGATTGTGTTTATGAATATGAACAATGTAAACCTTTACATCTTTTTTTTTTTGCATTGCAATTAATTTAAAGCTCAAATGTAATTAAATTAAAAGCTGAAACACTGGGAAAGGGGGGAATGTTTTCAAGCGAATGAATCAACAGGTAAACAAAGCCAGTAGAAGTGCCACAGTGTTTCAATGGGGGGCGCTGTTCTGCAACTGAAGTGACTCATTTAAAATAAGAGCCACCCAGGGGAACCAAACTGACAGCTACTCTTCTTGTAAAGTGAAATTAAAGCACAAGATGGATTACAGAGCTGTTGCAGCTCTGAGTCACTTGAAGGTTTTTGCTTACATAGATCAGAGGATGACATCACCACTGCTTTTGAAATATTTAACCGATTAATTTGGGTTATAGGAAATGGATATGTAGCATTTTAAAGTCAGCCTGTAGTGAGATTTCAGAAGACTGTTTAGATTTTAATGTTTACAAGATAGAAGAATATAGAGAAGAATAGGCTATTAATATTTTTTCTTTTCAACTTTTTAAACACACACACACACACACACACACACACACACACACACACACACACACACACACACACACACACACACACACACACACAGTATTTCTATGATATCCAGATGAGGAAAATCTTCCAAAAAGAGGACATTTTACCACTGCACTTCTTTATTTTTTCCCCCTTTTTTTGTAACCTTTATAAATGGGAGTCTCACTGAGAGCAATGCACCACTGATCAGTTCCACTGGAGCAGTTGGGGTTAAGGTGAGCCTTGGTCAAGGGCACCTCAGTGGTGGTAATGAGGAAGGGACAAGCACTGCTTCTTTACTTCCCCCACACAGATTTATCCTGCCAGT
Source organism: Poromitra crassiceps (assembly GCF_964638095.1). Lineage (NCBI taxonomy): Eukaryota > Metazoa > Chordata > Actinopteri > Beryciformes > Melamphaidae > Poromitra > Poromitra crassiceps. The sequence continues at coordinate 1,582,555 of NC_139630.1, forward strand.
CAGGGGGATTGAACCAACCCACGACCTTCCGGTCACACGGCCACTTCTCTGTCTTTGTCTCAGAGGGCTTCACAGAGAATATGTCTAGCTAATTCTAGCTGACACAACAGCAAATTACAAAATAAAGATAACACATTGAACAATTGATAGAGAAAATATAGAAAATATAGAAATATAGGATAGAGCAGAGGAGAGAGCAGAAGGGAGGAGAGCAGGGGGAATGTGAGAGAGTGATGGGGTGGGGAGGGAATGGGAAATGTTGGAGAGTATAGGAGGTGGGGAAGGAGCAAGAGGAGAGAGCAGGAGAGGGGAGGGGGGAGGGAGAGCGGGGGGTGTGGGGGAGAAGAGAGCAGGGAGAGGGAGGAGGTGGGGAGAGAATGGGAAATGTGGGGGAGGAGAGAGCGGAGAAGGAGAGGTGGGGAAAGTAGCAGGGGAAGGGGGAAAGAAAGAGAATGGGTGCCATGCTTTAAAATGGAATGGATGCCATGCTTTAGAAAAGTGGATGGGGAGGGGGGGGGGGGTTCGGGAATGGGAGGAGGTGGGGAGGGAGAGCAGGGGGAGTATGGGAGACTATATGGAGAGAACAGGGAAAGGAGGGCTAGCTGACACAACAGTAACAAATTACAGTAGTAATAATAACACATCAAACAATTATATGATAGAGAAATATAGACACACATTTTGCAAACGGACATATGTCGATTTCTTAGCAACCTATGCTTAATTTAATTGGCTGCAAGCCTTTAGTAGTGGATCCCTTTGCCAAATAAACACATGTTCACATATAGAGCTTATAGACCCATCTGTCTCACCACTATGCGATAGGTGCCAGGTGTTAGAGGGTACACTGTCACACGCTTTTTGGCTTTGCCCTTTAATATCTGGATTCTGGGCCAACGTTTTCGACTGGTATTCTAAGGCCTATAGAGTAACTCTTAAGCCAGAGGCAGAACTTGCCATTTTTGGCTGCTCGGAATCCTCCTTACTTCTCCCCATGGCTGTGCAGCAGTCCCTGACACAGGGGATGATTGTCACCAAAATAATTATGTTGAAAGACTGGAAGACCCCCTCTCCACCCTCCTTTCAGCTGTGGCTGACAGATAGGTCTCAGTAGTGCGTATGGAAAGTCTCAGGTCTCTGAGGACTAACTCAATCAGCAAGTTCTCGACTACCTGGGACCCATTTCTGGACTACCTGGGGGAGGTCACAAATGAGTAACTTGCATATCCTCTCATGGACTCCCGGTGCGAAATTGTAGGTATAGTATCTCTTGTAAACAGATTTTTAGTACATTTTTGTAGGCTTGTAGCACCATGTTGTAATGTTTGTTTGTTTGTTTGTTTGTTTGCTTTTTGTCTTTTTTCTTTTTTTCCCCTTGCTTTTCCTTCTTTCTGTTTGAGCTTGTTTGTTTACTTGTCTTATCTTGTTTTTCGTTTGTTTTTAATAATTTAAAATCAAACTTGTACAATTGACTGGACGTGGGACTAAGTTCACGGGGTGGGAGAAAACGGTTTCTTTTCAGATTAAGCACTCATACTGTCAATGTCGCCGTTACATTATATTCGTACATGCAGTTTATTTGAAGACTATTTGTTATATCCCGTCTGTTTGCTGTTGTTGTTCTGTTTTGTTTTTTGCTTGGGTGTGTACACCCAATTGTTAATGGCACTGAACTGATATCTGAAACGAAGCAATAAAAAAACTAGGGCTGTCAGCGTTAACGCGTTAATCGTGATGCGATTAAGGGCCGACCATAACGCGTTTTTTTTTATCGCGTTAATCGCATGCCGCTATTTTGTCCCTTCGTCGCACCCGTACTTGTAGTCAAGCCGTTCAGTTTCCTGTCTCCTGCTTGTGCAGGCATGGAAGAGAACGACAGCAATACGCTTCTAAATGGCTCGTTTTACTTAAAAAAGCTCCCCAAATGGCACAGTGGACAAGTTGAGAGCCGTAGCACCTTGTGTAAAACGGAATTAAAATATCACCGAAGTACATCGAGTTTGAGGCGAGCGATCACCTAAAAGTAGCTAGCGGCCAGCTAGCAGCCAGCTAGCTAGCGCGAGACTCATCACTCATTCTTCCTTCAGAGTCTTGGATGCGCGGGTCCTCTACCCACTGGGAGGTCGGCTCTAATGGCTTCACGCGATATACACGTTTCCAATACACAGTTTCCAATACCGAGCCATTATTCACATGGAAGTGCCAAAGTTTTTAGCTCAGACACGGCCTTCTTCGGCTGTGTCATTTTGGGTTTCGACTGCTCCACAGCGCCGCCGCCGGAAGTATCGGTTCTAGATATATTTTGTAAAACATTGTTACCTCCTGTCTACATTCCACTTCTATTGAATTGAAAATAAATCTAAAATTCAAGATCACAAAGTACATTTATTTGCATTAATTTGATTCCCAATCACGACACACTGGTAAGCATGATTAATATTGAATTAAAAATGCTTTGAAATGCAAAATAATGGCATTTTAAACACGCAATACAAAGATGCGATTAATCACGATTAACTATAGTTAATCGCAAGATTAATCGTGATTAATGAAATTAATCGTTTGACAGCCCTAAAAAAAACTATATACCTAAGGTTAGGATTTGGGTTAGGTTTATGTGAACTAGTGAACAATGATGGACTCCAGGGAAGTAAAGAAAAAGAAAGGTTGGTGACGTGGCTTGTAGGCCATTATGAATAAACCGGTTTTGAGTCGGTTTTTTGGATTTAGATAATATTTGTTCTGGGGGAGGTGCAGCAACTGATAACATAATTATGTCTCAAAATGTAATAAATGTCTGTAAAACCAGTTAAAGGCCCAATCCGTCAAAACTCACTATTACTGACGCCGGTGGCCATTAGGGGAACTGCACCCAGGCGCTTGCATGTGCCAGAGCGCGTGCGTACCCATCCGGGAACGCGCCTCAACAGCAGCTCCAGAGTTGGAGACCGCGCAGGCGCAGTGTGGACTTGAATCACCCTCGCAAAAAACACCGCAACCGTTCTTTTCTCCAACTTTTAGCGACTATAAGCACCATGTCCAGTGATGAAGTAAGTAAAGTCGAACTTATAGTTTGAATTCAGTACACTAACGATAGTTGTCAATAAGCAAAGGAGGGGAAAATAGCGAAGTTAGACGTAGATGTAGAAACGGCAGCACATTGTTTCAGCCAAATGACTGTTGCTATGGAGATTACCACAATAGATTTGGAAGGACATACGTTTAGTACTGTAACGTACTGTTGTCTCTACTTTACTAACTCTTAGCGTTAGCATCCAGCACATGCAGACTTACAGACGTGACACAGAAATCCAGTCGAGGTTTCATAGTTTTCATTCATTCAATGACAATTCAACGTGACTAGACGATAGGCTCTAGTATACAGTCCATAATGTCAGGAGGCATGGCATAGTTGCAGGACTGTAATGCATGTGAACGTCCAGATTTCGCAAACAGCCAGGTAACCTGGTTATAGCTGATGTTTTAGAAAGGCACTAACTACATTATCAGGGAAAACTGTTATGGATCTGCTAAGACAACTTCAAATGACAGTTAGACAAATGTCCCCAACTACAAACTTACTTTATATGTGAGGTATTAGGGCTGACAGTGCTTGTAGCCTACTTTATTGTAATTGGGGTTTACCATTTGAAACAGTGAGCTTATAGCCTGTTATCTCATCTTCCAATGTAGTCTTTCACAACTTGCAAATCTGCATACGTCAAATGTAGGTTTGAGACTCAAACCAGCCTTTTGAGGGTTAGGGTTCAAGATTACACACCCATTTGAAAGCCATTCTAAACATGTTATTCTTGCTCAATATGCAGGCTGAATTGCAACAACTGAGCCAGCAACAGCGGGATGAAGTCCTCCAGATGGTGGTTGAACGCCTTCCAGGGGTGATGCTGGACATCATGGAGTACTGGGCAGCCGAACCAGGACCACAACTGCCAGACAGAGGACAGCCAGCATGGTGCAGATGCACAAACTGGAATGACATTCTATCCTTAGACGACAGCCAGGACCTAGGGGCCGATAACAAACAGTACTGGTACTCAGCTTACCGCCAGTTCAACGTCTGGCAACACGGACGTCTGGGGAGGGGGAACCGGCAAGTCATACCTAGCTGCTGTGTGTGGCGGGTCAGAGACAAATATCCTGACCCCTTTGGGAATTATGTCGGATACAAGGAAGCACCATTTAGGTGAATTTTCCCCTTTGAGATGTTCCTGTGTGTTTTTGTTCTACCTCAAAAAGACATTTCAATTTGACAATATCCTGACATCTTCTTGCGTGTGTTCTGTACCTCAAAAATACATTTCAATTAGGGTTAGGCTATACAACAGAAAGAGACTGCTGTTCAGTGTTTCTCGGCCAGTGCAATAACTGAAAGGAAAGATTTTTTTTCCCAACATTTTTATTTTATTTTCTCAAACACGGACAAAGACAGTCTCTGCCTACCTTTTCTTTTGCACATGTGAATTTCTTTTCTTACAAAGTTTTGTGTAATAAACAATTTGTGGTGCTGTAAACAATCTTTTTTTTTTTCTAAAACATGGACAAGAGACAAAGTCTCTGCCTACCTTTTTTTTGCACATGTGAATTTCTTTTCTTACAAAGTATGTACAAAGTTTTGTCTAATAAACAATTTGTGGTGTTGTAAACAATCTTTTTTTTTTTCTAACACATGGACAAGAGACAAAGTCTCTGTCTACATTTTTTTTGCACATGTGAATTTGATTTGTTACAAAGTATTTATAAAGTTTTGTGCAATAAACCATTCGAGGAACAGTAAACAATACTGTCAAGCCTTTATTGTTTCTCGCAGTCTCCCGTCCAAGATGCTGAAGCCATGTCCTTCACAGGGAGAGAGAGACAGAAAGAGATATTAGAACCAACACCAGTATTTCTCAAACCAAGTGGGTGCAGGCTTCCAAGCACAAAGACTAAACAAAAGTAGACAATTAATCAGCATACATGTGTAACCATCGTGTCATTATTGCAGGGTATTATTTTATAGCAGTGACTCAAATTGAGCCAATGAAATCAGTGCTGACCCAATCCACAGAATATTAGATTCTGCAGGAAGAGGTGAATGTCTCAAACGTTCTCAAAGTGGCGTCCCCAGATGTTCCCCGGCTAAAACACAGTAGTTTATTTCATATATATATATATATATATCAAATACCATCCACAAGTGCCACAATGAGTAAACAAAGTACTACTGCTATTGAGGTCTTGTGGTCTAATTTGTGTGAGTTTATGGGTCCTTGGCGTGGTAACATTCTGAAAACCACTGATGTACAGCATGTCTAAAGGGAATTACATGGCAGACAAATGAAACGTATGTGTTGTTTGTTATCATATTGAAACTCGGTGGCTCCTTGTGAGAGATCAGGGATGACTTTTAGGATGGCGGTTGACATACCTGTCCTCTTTGGATCTGTGCCTTGACCAGTTCAGCTGTTGGAGGGGGTAGGACCCCTGTAATAGGTCCCAGACTCCGCGGGTCACCTGGCTTCAGACCTCTCCGTCTTGGGAGTCCAGTTGGAGCGGTGAAACGTGTCCTCAGGATGTGGATCAACCCCAGCTATTCCAAAATCCTCCCTGTTGAGATATCAATTTAGTTTCAACCAATCAATTATCTGTGTGTGCAGCTGTGGTACACACATAATCCAGCTGTACAATGCTGACAAATCATGAGCATTTTTCAGAGTATATAGATTTTACTTATTGATCATGCAGATAGTTATGTTGGTAGTTTGAAAGGGAAAACAAACTAACCAGGCAGATTCTTCTCCAATAGGTGATGTTTGGAGGGTCAATTGAAGAGATTTCCTCTTTCTTGGAGTTGACGCTGCTGGCCCCTTACTTTTCAGCTTCTTGTAGCTAGAAAATAAATGTAACGCTAGTCAGATTGGGAATGCTTTACCATGCAACCACGCTACGGCCGAGCTTCTTTGTAAAGTCAGCTGGTTCCAAACAAACACAACAAGCTAACGTTGCAAGCTTACAGTTTATGCGTCACTTTTGGCTCAAAAAAAGTCTGAGAACACAGTAAACTCCAACACCGCTAGTATTAGTATGGACAACAAACTAACGTGACAACGTTGTTAGCATGTTACAGTCAGAAACACTATATTTGTCAGTCTTTTTCCGAGTCGCGTTCGGCTCCAAACAGCTAATAGCTACAACCACGTAGCGTTATAAATAGCTAGCGTTACTATTGCATATGACTGAGCCCCCCGCAAACGTTAGTTTGCTAAGTAAAGGATATCCTCTTCTATGACGCTAAAATCAAATTCACTAAATCTTTGTAAATGTGTTCTTACCAGTTCAATAGGAAATGAGCCATATCGGGTTATCTTCAGAACCGAGCGAAGGTCTCTCCATGGGGCAAAAGCATAGCCGATGGTGATTCGGGTTTTGTTCCAGTTTCCTGATGCAAGTTTATGGGCCAGACGGGCTTCGCTGGTTAAAACTTGCGGCTTTTTCTTTTTTGGTTGAGCTTTTAGTGGGCTCTGAGTTCCTGCTGGTCGTTTGCTGCTGCTCGCGGACGCCATTGCTTCGCTAAACATTTGCCTGTTGGTTGTCCCGCTCTTCTTCTACGGTTGTATTCATTGCCGTTTCCTGGAGGAGCTGCCTGAGCGCGTGAACGCGCGAGACGTCACATCCTCTAGCTGTGGCGGGAGATGCTCTCCACTTCGAAACTGCGTTTTTCCATGTAACTTCTGAACGGCTGGTCTGAGAGAAACGCCCCTGGTCGCCATTTTTAAGTTACGTCAAGGCGCATTCACTCAGTGCCAATAATAAACACTTTGTGCACATTTATTTCTCGCCAAAACCAACGGAATGGGCCTTTAAACATTAACAAAAACTGTTAATGTCATGTTGTTACTTTTCTCCTGATAATGCATGAATACATTACCTGTCGATTATTGTATTATTATCTAACAGATGTTTTTTTTTACTCCTTCGGTGGGACATTTTGACAACATTATTTACATAATTCACCAGTTATCACATTATCTCGTGTCCATTCAAATCAACACGTCAGATAGATTTGTTTTTGCCTTCCTTATCTAAGGAGCCTAGTCATGATGATTTGATTTGTATCACACCTGAGTAATCCAATCTCCTTTCCCAGAATGTTCCTCATATTTTAACAAAAGTGAAAAAAGGAGCTTACTGGTTACTTTTTTACGAGAAATTTAATCCAGAAGTGTTGGTACACAGGTAACCATCAGGTTTACATACAATGTACAACTTCAATCAAAATAAGAGACACGGGCAGGAAAACGCAACGCGTTTCAACCTCACTGGGTCTTCATCAGGCTATGGCAGCTGGGCGTTGGCTGCCGCTCCTATAAATAAAGGGGCATACGTGGCAAACAGGTAAGGTGACGTGGCATACGGAAGGTAAGTCTGACGCAGCAGTGACGCAAAAATGTAGAAAACACAAGAATAGACTACCAGGTCATAGAAATATAAGGGAGGGAGGGGGGGGGGGGGGACCAAGGCAAGGGGAATGTATATTTTAACTCCTTACCTAAAAATGCACCATTATCCTGCTGCAGTCCTAACTTTGATTCCCACCAGTCCAATGTTTGGACCCACCTGAATGATTGAATGTTGCATGATTATCATTATCTTAACTCATTGAGTGCCAGCCACTTTTGGAGAACGGACGCTCCCAGTGCCAGAGTTTTCAGAGCGTTTTCAGTGATTTCTCGAGGCCCACAGAATATTGTGTGATATTACTATGTAAACACCGAACACGCAAAAAGAACAAGGAGACTCTATTGTATCATCAGCAAAAAAAAGTTTATTGATACCATTTTCCGTTCTTTAGTTATGAGCCGGAGAAGATAGGTTGTTTTCAGCGTTTTCAGGCATTTCAAATTATAAGCTGAGATATTCAGCCTTTTGTGAAATGCAGCATTTCAAGCACATTCACTGACTCTAGATACGGTAATATTTTCTGATGTAGTGATGTGGTGTAGTTGTGTCCTGCCCTGCGTGCCCCACCCCCCCTCCCCCCCCTCAGCTGAAAACTCCTCCCCACACTAGTAACACACAGCCTCGCACCAAGCGTCTAGGAAGCCTGGGAAGCGCCGCCTCCCAGGCAGCGCAACATGGAGAAGCCACACGCGGACTGCAGTGAAAGGTTTGGCTTTTCAGTGTCGCGCTGCTGCTTTTCTAGCGGCTAATCATGTGGAGAAACTATGCTGACAGACAGTCAGAGGCAGAAGGACTCAGTTGTGTGCGCGGATTGACTGTGTTCGCACGCACCGTCAGTTGCAGCCACTGGCTGCCAGCCAGAACAATCTACATGGCTCTGGACTGCCCATGAGCGGGTTCTCTTTCATCAAGGCTATTTTAGGCTGTGTGTTCCTGACATTTCTGTAATCTGGAGAGCACTGTCGCCACCTAAGGGTTCTGTAAAATAGGTTATAGACCTCCAATAGCTACTGTAGTTGTACAGGAGCTGCGGAAGGCTTTGATCGACGTCCCACCGTCAAAAAACGCATTGGACGTCGAAGGACGTCCGTGGCATTCTACGTCACTATTTAATTGGACGTCGAAGGACGTCCATGGCATTCAATGAGTTAAAGCCACTTTGATCTAAAGTCTTTTGCTTTAACGTTGGAACTGTTTCTCAGACAAATATAAATAGTGAAATCAGTGAAATTAATACTATGTTGGCCAATGAATTTCTTTCCAAAGCCAAAGGCAAAGGGCAACTTTAAATAATCTAATAATAATAATAATAATAGTAATGGAAAAGTTTCACTCACATAATAATAATAATAATCTTCAAAAAGTAAAATTTTTTGGTGACGGCGTAATTCCATTTGTGTTATTTCATAGTTTTCACATCTTTACTGTTATTCTAAAAATGAGGAGGAAAATGGTAAAAATAAAGAAAAATAAAAAGTGTTGTGTCCAAACTTTTGACAGGTCGTGTTCTCTACTCATTTATATTTTGTGTGTGTGTGAATATTTTTGAAGTCTCTAGTGTGCCCCGAAAAACTTGTTCTATATTTGACTTAAATTGGTCCAAAAATGACCCAAGCTTTTTACAGGAAGCCTGGAGGACGAGGCGTCCCTGGAGGCGCGTTTGAGGGAAGCAGAGTGACTCAGGGCTTTCTGCTCGGCACTGTCACACCTTCAAACTCCTTCTGCCTCCATCCATCAGTCAGTCTTCTGAAAGCTCTCTCTCACTGCTGCTGGAACTGGTTCTATAGTTACAGTAAGACCTGCGAGTTTCCTATCAGTCCACTTCTCTCCTTCATGATGAGATTATCTCAGCGCAGCGGTCGTAGATTACTCTTTAAAACACTAACTAGCACCACCTGGGTGCAATTGCGCCTGCACGCTGATTGGCCGGACTCGGCTATATAATCTACTCTCAGGTGCAGCGCCCTTGCGCTTCTGATTTCCAGCGAGCAGACGTATGTTGTCGTGTGAGACTGAAGTAAATGTGTGTAGGACAGAGAAGGAAAAAGCATAGCCATAGCCTACTAACTTAGAGTAGAGAGCTGGTCGTGAGAGGCCCCTCTCAAGGCCCATGCTTTTTAGTGTTGTCCACACACTTACTTGACTGTTGTGCTGTTGTGACTGGAATTCGCCCACGACGGAGGAACGTTGCAGCAGCAAAAGCAGGCTGGCGCAGGCGGCAGCGGTAGCAGCGAGTCTGTGGTCCGTGTGCTGTCCTGTAGTCCATAGATGAACTCGCCCAAGTCGGGGGAGTAATGGACGTACAGTATGTGCGTATATATACAGACACATGCAAAGCAAACTCGCCTACTAGCTTCCTCAAGGGGAAGTAAACAGCGACACAATTAGTCAAGCTAGACTGCGTTAGTTGTGACACTTCCTGGGGTAAGTTTCATAATAAAAGAAGGGAAATGTTAGGGTTGTGCTACAACCCGGGTTGTATGAGTGAGAACGAGAGCTCTGAACTTGGTTCGAAACGAAGTAAAACCTCCCTTTTTCCTCAGATTCTCCTGTAAACAGTGTTGACATGATAAAAGGGGGAAGCAGTGTTCTCCTTGGGAATGGGAAGTGGATGAATCAGCAAACATTCACATAATGGTGCTACTAAGCAGTGATCCCTCCTTTTCAGATAAACTCTGGTAAAAGAGGGGAAACGAGACAAACTTTCCCTGAACAGGGTGCATACGAATTAAATACAAAAACTACTGTGGCACCTAGAGACCACAGCCACAGGTTCCAACGCCGTTAAGGCACACACACCAAGAAGCAGCTTAATATTAAAATAGGAATCTTTATTATCTGGGGTTCCCGAGGCTGTGGAAAGGCATCCTATTAGTCCAGGCAAAGTAGCGTTTTACGACAAACTAATTGTAAAATAATTTTTTGCAGCTTAGATCATTTCTATGAGGTGTCCAGAACAACATACTAAAAGTCCTAAGAAATCCTAGTTGAGGAAATATGTTTAATTCTCATCAATCCAAGATGTGTGCCAATAAGGCCAGACAACAATACACCCCAATGGGGCTATTTTTTTCCTTTACTCCTATCAAAATAAAACTTTATACAATGAAAGTATCCATGAAAAGTAAAATTTTTTGTATTACAAGTTTCTTTGAAAATGAATTTGAATGAGCTATACACTAATCGAATATAGGCTACCCAGGAGTAAAGGAAAAAATGAAGCCTATCACAATCAAACCTCACACAGTGAAAGTATACATGAAAAGGAACTTTTTTGTTTTACAAGTTTCTTGGAAAAATCTTTTTAAATATGCAAATGAGCTCAACACTAGGCCTAATTGACTTGTCCAATAAGCCATAAAGTCACAAGTAAAACAGGGGCCAAATAACTAACACATTCATGTCTATTCAGTAAGTTAACCTATGCATAAACAAGATAAATTTGAAGTCACTTGCCACACTTACCTGGGTCACTTGCCACAAAAAGGCAATGCGATGCTACTTCAAGATGAAAAGTAGTTTTGACCTTAAGCAAAATGTGTCTACAGTAAAATGTCTAGTTAGAAAGGAGTTGGTAACTTAAAATGTTCCGATTGGGTTTCTAGCCTAGATATTGCTGTTGCTAGCTTCTCATAACACTGCAAAGCTACTTTACAAACGGTGGAAGTCTGATGTGTGGCCCGCCTGGTCTGAAATACTTGCTTACTACAAAAAGAGAAGCAGTTTTGGTGTCTGGCAAAATTATTTAAAGAGCTGGAATGTCTGGAAAGTGTGTCTATCTGGTTTTTCATCTGTCTTCTGTGTGAGAGTGAATCGTTTAGTTGGTAAGAATGACTTCTGCCATTAGGGAGGTACGGTGGTGCAGTGGTAAGCACTATCGCCTCACAGCTCGAAGGTCGGGGGTTCGATTCCCACCTGGGGACGAGGTGAACGCTGAAGGAATGCGTGCCCGTCCGCATGTCCTCGAGTGCCCACCGCCCGGGTGGGGTCGGCAAAAGGGCCTTTGGGAGTTTGCATGTTCTCCCCGTGCCTCCCGGGGGTTTCCTTCATATAGGAACCCCCTTCACAAAAACATGCAATATCCTGGTTGCTAATGTGGTTCCTCCTCTGGTCGTTAAGGGCGCCTGTTCAGAGGGAGGGGAACTGGTTGGAATAGCGTGAACCTTCCACGTGGTATGTCCTACCGGTGAAGCTTCCTCTGTCAGGTGAAAAGAAGCGGCTGGCTAACTGCCCATGTCTCGGAGGAAGCATGGAGCCAGTCTCGGCTCTCCCCAGATCGGCAGAGGATGGAGTAGCAACCAGGATTGAGAAATCAAGTGAACACTAATGGGGAATAAAATGGGATAAAAAAATCGGGGGGGAAAAAGAAAAGAAAAAAAAAGAATGACTTCTGCCTGTTATCTCGTAATCTTACCAACAATACCAATTATTTGTAAATCTACCAGCCCAAAATGTAATCTCACCACGTTACTAATGACTAAGATGCTAATGACTAAGATGGCTATTCTGATTTTCTGTCATGTTAGGCTGTCATGTCATGGGTTAGGCTTGTTCGAAAATAAAAAATAATAATTTAGAAAGCAACTGGAGGCAAGATTGTGCAATCAATTCTTAAGGTCAATATAAGTCTTTTTGTGGCAAGTGACCCAGGTAAGTGTGGCAAGTGACTTCAAATGTATCTTGTTTATGCATAGGTTAACTTACTGAATAGACATGAATGTGTTAGTTATTTGGCCCCTGTTTTACTTGTGACTTTATGGCTTATTGGACAAGTCAATTAGGCCTAGTGTTGAGCTCATTTGCATATTTAAAATAGATTTTTCCAAGAAACTTGTAAAACAAAAAAGTTCCTTTTTATGTATACATTCACTGTGTGAGGTTTGATTGTGATAGGCTTCATTTTTTCGTTTACTCCTATGCGGGTATATTTTGGGTATAGCCTATATTCGATTAGTGTATAGCTCATTTGCATATTCAAATTCATTTTCAAAGAAACTTGTAATACAAAAAATGTTACTTTTCATGGATACCTTCATTGTATAAAGTTTTATTTTGATAGGAGTAAAGGAAAAAAATAGCCCCATTGGGGTGTATTGTTGTCTGGCCTTACTGGCACACATCTTGGATTGATGAGAATTAAACATATTTCCTCAACTAGGATTTCTTAGGACTTTTAGTATGTTGTTCTGGACACCTCATATAAATGATCTAAGCTGCAAAAAATTATTTTACAATTAGTTTGTTTTTTGGTTCCAAAATGAGTTACTTTGCCTGAACTATATAGAGGATAGATATTAGCCACCGATTAATGCATACATTTATTATTCTAAGGCGTATTTACTGATTTGACCAAAGCATTTGGTATAATTTAGCTATAATTGCTTTTCCATCTGCGACTGATGGCTTGTTGGGAGTGTGCCATAGTGTGTGTGTGTGTGTGTGTGTGTGTGTGTGTGTGTGTGTGTGTGTGTGTGTGTGTGTGTGTGTGTGTGTGTGTGTGTGTGTGTGAAGTTGGATTTCTGCCATTATCCTAGAGAACCAATATACCCGCAACGCCTATGGAGCATCTGCGCTACACTTGACCATGAAGACATTTGAACACAAAACAGGCGTATCTAAAAGTTACACGGTCAATACACATATATTTTCACAATGCCCCTTCGGGAAAGCCCTTTGAGCCTGTTTCTGCATATCATCTTCCTTTCTTCTTCCACAAGCACACAAGACCAGGCAAGGGCTGACAACGCCAGTGCCATTTGCAACTGTTTTTGTCAGATACATTCTTGATTAGCATGATGAGCTATATTTGAAAACTGTTCAAGTGGTGAGTGAGAGTGGTGTGAAAATGGTAGGCAAACGCTGCGTTGTTGCATGTATCTGGTTTGTATATCCACAGTCACTAGTTGCACTAGTTGACCGCCGGCTGTAGAGTGTGGGCCCGACACAGGCTACGTGAGGCGATGCAACATTCAGCCTTTGTTGCTGATAGTTCTTGGCCGGCTTAACCAGTGATGTATTAACGAATGGGCCTACCAGGCCCAGGCCCACGGGCCCAAGAACTCAGGGGGCTCATAACCCAGAGCCTCTGGGACGGGACTGGGGCCTGGGATGAAATGATCCCTTATGGTCCCCAGCCCTTAATTTTGACTAAATGTTCAATATGTCTGTCGTCAATTAGAGGGTTTGGCTTTAATTGAGTGTACCTGCGCTGTAAATCCTGTGTTATCCTGTGTTCCACAGGGTCCAAAATGACCACCAGCCAAATCTTATTGCAAATCGCACGCACGCACGCACGCACGCACGCACACACACACAACCACAACAATAACCGGTTGGATGCAAATAGTTTAATTCAGCTTGAATGGAAATGCATTACATGCAAATGCATATTGTTAGACAAGTTTAGCCAAAACAGACAGAAAAAACAGGAAAAAACTCTATATTGCTCTATATTAAAAAGAACCCCCCCAGTAATCTCTCTAAAAAAAGACACTTAAAGACCCCTAAAGTCAAAAATGTGTTTTTCTTCTTGTTCCTTCAGGTGTTTGAGCTTCAGAATGATGTATGTGAGTTAGTTTGACACTAGAAGGCTGTTTTCACATTTATCTGCTGAAAGTGGAACATTTCTCTGTATTCACTGAACATCCAATTTTAGGGGTGGGACATGATTTGAGATGTCACAAATAGTTGAAGCTAATCCCTGTCCAATATTTAACTAATTGTGATGTGGAAACTTGAAGCCTCCGGTGCACATACACTGAGAATTGACTTTACAGTGAAGTAGGAAACATCTTGTGTCCAGCAGGAAAACTTTTGAGAATAAATATATTTGCAGACTCTATAATACACTATCATTTTTTTAATGATGGAGGAGTAGATTTTAAGAATTGTAACAAGATAATTCAACCTTTTTTTTGGGGGGGGGGGGCATATGAGACACAAATTATTATTCAAAGTAGAATATTTTACATACATCTTAGAACATGACTTTATGGGGTCTTTAAACAGTTTACTCTGTCGTAAGAAAATCACACTTCTTCAATAACTAAAAGAGAAAGATATTGTATAGAGCAGATAAGGACTGGATTGTCGTTACACAGAACTGTACGTCTGTACGTCGCTGTGCGTCTGACATTAGCGTGTGCACCGCATGACCTGAGCAGAGGTGGTGACGAGCCAGAGAATTCCCAGGTCGTAGCTGACATGCTTCATGCTGCAAAGGGGGACGGACTTCCATGCGGTGCCTTGTGGACGACTGCTGGAGATGCCGATTCTGTTGAGAGAGGAGATGAATGTACAAGTCTGTCAATTGATCATCAGTGGTCGATGAGTTGAGTTCCCTCACCCCTTCCCCTCCCCTGAGTGACGCGCTTTGAGTATTGAGGAAGGTGCTACTGTATATAAATCCGATCAATTATTATTATTGTTATTATTATTATAGTATATATATATATATATATATATATATATATATATATATATATATATACATTATATATATGCTCAAGTTGGCCGAGAGGTTATGTTTTCGCCCCTGCTTGTTTGTCAGGATATGTCATGAACAAACTTGCACGAAACTTTGTAGAAAAGTAGGACACGGTCCAACTTACAGTAGACCTGATTAATGTCCGCCCACTGGTCAAAAGGGGGCATGACAATGGGTGATGGCAATCACAAAAAGACACCTAACTTTAACGGATTTATGCTACACCACACAACTTTGTAGAGAGGTTGAAAGCGCGGGTGGTGGCATGATGCACTCTGCCGAGTGCCCTCTAGGTAGCATGCACTCTGCCCAGTGCCCTCTAGTTTATTATTGGGATAATTATTATATTGACACAATATTATGGGTATTTGGCGCGCAATCACAGTAAAGACTGCCCTCTTGGGTGTCGTTACCTGATCGTGTGGAGTAATGGCTTACCTCTCGTAGACCGTGCCGGACCTGGTCACTCCGAAGACACTGCCGTCACTGGCCACCTCAACCATTTTCAATTGCACTCCTGTGACAATTTTCCAGTTCCAGCCAGCCATTTTGCAGGTAGACGGATTCACCTGTAAAGAGGTGTCAACATCAGAACGACTGCCATCAATTGCACACAAAAAATATATATATCAGTAACTACCGAATCATGGCAGTCATGATCTATGAGTGTTCGATTAATGTGCTAAATAATAATAATATAAACATAGCATAAGAGTTAAGGGGCCCTATCTTCGCAAAAGCGCTAATTTAGTGTTTGCGCTCGTTTAACGCCGCAATGTAAATTGGGGTCGTGGACAAGCGCATGCCTGTTATAATTTGACTGGACATAGGTGTGCCACATGCCGAACTAGGCGTCTCAGCGCAAAAATGTGGTGATAGATGGCATTATCCTATCTTCAGCAGCGCGCAATTACTTTGCGCTAAGAGCTTTTAAAAGCACCTCTTACGCGCTAAATACCCCGTTGCGCTTGAGCGCACCATGATCTCCGTGCGCAGTGCAGAGTAAAATTCCTTTTGGATATGTCATTACGCACAGCCTTGCTATGCCAGGACATCAAATTCTGCTGCTAAAATTGAGTATTAGCAGATAATTCAGTGAGGCAATCAACTATAACTCACTGAGAAACTTTTATCACATCGCAAAGAGGGAAATGAATTGAGAAAACTTGTTGGACAAAGGACATAGGCTATTCACCTCCATAACCCGGAGGGTCGTTGGCACCACAGACTATCTGTGAATAAGCTCTCTCCATCTCTCTCTGTCCTCGGCACGAGTGAGTCCACTCTATTACGCATGCAGAGAATTACAGCATATTGCATGCCTCGCGCAAACAGCGATTGCGAGACGGGAATCCAATTGTTTTTTATTGATGTAATGCCCAGGCATTGCCTTGCCACACCTGTGAATAATTCTGCTACTTGAGACCGCCCAAATCCCGTTTGCGCTGGCATTTTGGGGGCGCAGATGATTTGGCACGCCTCTAATTTGCGGCACATGCCGTGAACATTTCCGCCTCCCCGCCGAGAATTGCATCCCCAACATATTTCTGGGCTGTTTTAACTTAGAAATCAGGGAGGTCACGTCTACCCAGACAATTATATCACTTTTAAACAGTTACATTTCTCTATAAATCATTACAATATGCTCCCGTGAGGTGGGGATGCATTTAGCTACTGCCGGGCGGGGGTGCAAAACTCAGCATAACACCTGGACAAATGCACAAAGCGGACCACTATCTTCCCTGCCCTTAAGGCATGCTAAAACAGGTGGGCAAGTGCAAATAGGGGATATCGCCTGTACCAAGATAGGGCCCAAGGTTTCATGGGCTCTGCAAACAGTTTCCCACCTTTGTGAAGTGGACATTGTAGGTGTGTTGTATTGCCCAGCATGCGTGGAGGCCGCAGCTCCAGTAGATAAATCCACCGTGCAGATTTTTCCAGGAGATAGAGCCCTTGCTGAAGCTCAAAGTGTAGCTACTCCGTAGACAGGAGACTACGTTGCTGTTAGTGACTCCCACAGTGAAAGGATTACCAGCGTCAACCTGCTTCATTGAACCTGCAAACAAGGAAAAACACAGAGGTATTGTATTTAGTCAGCATGTTGTCCTGACTTCATAAATATGTTTTGTAAATCTGTTTGTCTGGATTCTTTCTAGCTCACAGGAGCAATGTATTAGCACGGTTACATGTCGCCATTCCGACGTGCTGCCACTCCGACGTTCCACCACTCAGAAATATCGGCACTCAGAAATATTGCCACTCAGAAATCCCGCCACTCCGATTTTCATAAGGTCCGCCACTCCGAACTTGATTTGACTTCCAGTTCACGTTCAGGCAGCTGAACCTCGTTCAGACAGGCATCTCTCTCAGATGCTGCTAAATGGGTTGCCTCGAATCCTCGAAATGATTGTGGAGCCCAACAAAATTAAAATAAAGGCGTGTTGTTCAAAGATGTTGTTGGTGCTTTCTCTAACTCCACAATGTGCAAGATAGTAATAGGCTACTGTATGTGTCTCTATAGGCGGGTGCACAACGCACACACCCTGCTTAGAGAGCAGCGCACACACATGCTGACACGCCCGCGGGAACATAGCCTAATTCTGTTGTCCCTCCATGCGCCCTGCAGCTGTGTAAAATGTAATACGAAATAATGATAAATTCCAATAGGATAAGCTTGCCTGATTAACTGAAAACAATTAAACAATAACGAAAAAAGAAGAAAGAAGAAAATAGAAGTCTAATCAAGTAAATAGCCTTCAGAAAGCATCAGTAAAAGCCCAGTTCTAATAGGCTACTGCTGCGCTGCTGAGACGCACAGTGTGCGACTGAAATGTCTACACTTTTGTGCCATATTCTACAATATCCAAACTTCGGAATGGCGGATCCTTTAGAGAAAAGAGGAAGGGCCGACATTTCGAATAATGAAGGCAGGAATTTTCGTAATGGTGGGACCTATGAAAAAAAGGTGAAGGACCGCCAGTCCGAATAATGGAAGTTAACGTTCGGAGTGGCAGGGTTTCGGAAAGGCAGACAGTTACCGTATTAGCACAATAAAGACACTAGCCCTGTTCGAAACCGGTCCCTACTATGACAGAAATAGTGAACTATATAGTGTGTTGGCCATTTTGTACTCGTGTCCGAATTCTCATCTGTTCATTTGATTCACTATATAGTCCACTTTAAAATACCCACAATGCATTGCAATTCCTAGTGAACAGAATCTACCCTACATGTTCTCCTATCTACCACAATGCAATGCTGCCGTGTTTACCAAAGGAGAAGAAGAGTGAGTTAGTGTCCGAAACTTGTTTGATCATTCCCCATATTATTATTAGTATATGATAAACACCACCTGGAGAATAGTGAGTGAGTGAGTGAATGAGTGAACCATTCCAAGCACGGCTAGTCGGCTACTGTATCTGAAGTTTTTAATATGTTCTGTTTTTTGTGTGTGTATCTTTTCAGTAAGGTAATTTATCTACTACACTTTACTGCAGCAATGACCCAACTTCCCCAAGTTGAAAGAAGGCATGCAAATGACAACAAATTCTCCCCTTCTTACCTCCAGATGCATGTTTCCAGCTGCCACCCACAAATTTGTAGACATGGTTACTGGTGCTGGCGCCCCACATCCCTCCTTGTCCCACTGTGATGTGCTTGAGGCTGGCTGAGGGCAGTTTGAACCAGGTGGATCCACTCAGGAAATAGTTGCGATTGTTTTTGTCTGTGGCGACCACTTGTCCCTGTCCAGCGTCAATCTGTTTTGCATAGGACAGGCTGGGGCCCTCGTTACAGTTCCAGGCTGTGGAGAGGAAATCATCATCAGTGAGTGGATTATTCTGTTATGTTGCAGGAAAATATACAGTATCAGATGGTGACTTACCATGACTGATGTGCAGGTGACACAGCACCACCAAGAAAGCTGCAATAGTTTTCATGATGTCTGTGGTGTCTCTGCCTCTGTTGTGCACCTCTGGATGTTCGTCTGTATCTCTACGGAGCTGATGTCCTGCAATAATGAAGCGTTGTCTCACTTATATACAGTAACTAAGCATACAGTGGACCTGACCCATGAATCCTATTACAGCACCAACCGGTTCACCAAGAAGTTCCAAGGAAGCCGGATGGGATACATTTCCATCCGGCTCTCCATCAGGTCAATAATTTTAAAGGATGGCTTTACCGATGATCAACCCACTTTGTATCATTATAATGTTGTGGGAGAAATCCAACTCCATTTGTCCGGCTTGCAGAAACTCCACCCCCGCCAGCTGCAAGTCATTAGTTTTTTAGGGTTAGGTTAGTTTAGTTTATTAGTTTATTTGCCACATATGACACAATATGACATTAATCCCCATAGGGGAAGAGATGCATTGTAACAGATTAAACAATAATTCAGGTTTTTTACAACCTGGACCTTATTTCCTTATTTTCTTTTATATATATATATAGAACAATATACGAAGACAAGCAGGCTCAGGCACAGGAAAAGAAAGGTAAAAAACATACATACATCATTGACCAACCATGGAGCAAAAAAACAATTGAAACAAATTAGCATGTGGACAGAAACATCTGGAAGACTCAAAACACGCCTAACTTGTTTTAGGTTTTTCATGACAAAACTAAAATTTAAAAGGTATTTAAAAGGAAATTAAATTACCTGGAGTCCCTTGCCGCCAGTACATCAGAGCCCTAATGTTGGCAGCCCAGTAGTGCCTAAATACTGGTATGTGATGCATCAATATTGTAATTATACTGTTTAATAACAATCGAAAAAGTTGCTCGTAGCTGCTTTAATCAAAATGCCACTGAAATATTAGCTAATCAACACAGAACTGCAAAGATCAGTTTATCTGATATTTCCCCCCGTATGACGCTTGCATAAATTATACTGTGAAGTGTGAATATAGCTCTCACAAGCATATTGTAGTCCTTTATGTCTGATATTGCATGTTGCACTTGTACTTTTGATAGGGGGTAAACAAACGGCATGGGAGCCAATACTAGGAATAAATAAACAAGGAACCATTCTTATAGTTTGAGATTACATCCAAATACATGCTGCATGGTGTACTTACTGTACTAACCTATATGTGCCGAATTGTTAAAAATATCACATTTCAATTAATATAAACCTAAAGCTTTCACAAGATTTTTGGAGGCTGTACGGGTCTTTTTCCTCTTCTCTGTGCATACCTTGGTACCTTGACGTCCTCTGGGCTCCAGGCAGCTCCCTTTCGCAGATTCATCTGACATAAACATCTTTATGAATTTACATCATCTTATCATTTTATCCAATCGTGCCTCAAGACCAGCAGATTATGTAACAACACCACACGGCCGTCTTTTCTCCGCTTAGTTTATTACCACAAAAGTAAGCAAATAACATTCTCCAGTCATGCGTAAACATCTACCATTCCACTGACAGATATGTTAAAATTCACCAGTCCTTAATGCTAAATAGTAGCGTTAAATCATTATATTGTATCAAAGCATTTGGCTGATGTTATTGCCATGATCATAGAGGCTAGAGAGCGTTGGGTCTCCATGACATTAGCCCTCCAGGGTGCGTGCCACTCGGTGTCATATCGTGTCATCAGTTCCCTGAAGAAACGAACAACGATATGTGTTGGTAATTAATCGCTGTTAATGTTAACATTAATCATCAATCATCAGACGGAGCACCCCAACCTCCAGGCGGCCGCCGCCCATGCCGGGACCCCCTCTCCCGGCCACGGGCACCCAGCACAGCCACCACCCACGCCAAGAGCCCCTCGCATTGGGTGGTGGCTGCCCTGAGTGTCCGCGGCCGGGAGAGGGGCCCCCGGCACGGGCGGCGGCCGCGCGGAGGCCGGGGCGGCTGCTAGCTATTTGTGGATTGCTTGATTGGATTAACATCCTTGATTGGATTGCTTGATTGGATTATCATCAGTTAATCCAATCAGTTACATTTAACGTGCAAAATGGCCGACCTGCAGTTATTCTTCTTTCTTTTGGCAAATTGAAGTCAATGTTTGCACCCAATATTCACCTTACAAAAACAGCAAAAATCTGCGACCTCCATGCTAACTATTTAGCAATTGTAGTCCTAGCTGTTTACAATTATCCAGGCGCTGCCGCGAGAAGCCCCTGACTGCAGTACGCAGATCGGGGAGTGGCTCAACGTGGGCAGAGTCAAACGCGTTTGACTCCGCCCACTCAAAGTAAAACTCAGCTCTTTCTTCTTCTATCAGATCTTCGGCAGTGTGCACGCTTCTAGGCGTATTACTGCCCTCCGCAGGATAAAGTTCATAGTGACTCTTTTTACAGTGTTTATCATGTACCCACAAAACTACTCTAATATATCTGTAAAAATCCTGTTGAACAAGATCGTATTTTTATGACATTGTCTGGAAATTCCTGCTTATCAAACTGAACCAACAAACAGTGCTGTGATTCCTTTCTCTGCCCATTGAATAAATCTAATATCACTTGCAGCTGGCTTAAAGTCTGGGTCAAAGCTCAGCCACCTCAATATTATTTCTTTCTGAATTTTAAGTTGTTTCACTAGACGAAACCAGGTATCTATAGAAAACCTAACCCATCGACTCTGAATATCACTGTGTTTAGCAGCTAGTGGGGATCCTAGCAGACTTTGTATAGGTTTATCCATCAGTGACTACAACACATTATTATTGTAATGTTCTGTGTAGGTGTTGGGATATTTTTTACCTAATATTCGATATTCTTGTCTCATCTTGTGAATAAAATAATGGGAACACGTTTACATTTTCATGAGCCCTCAAAACTTCACACACAACTTCTTACTGAAGTTCAGCTCCCACTGAACTTGAAACCTGTGTAACTAGGGCCAGCTGAATTGGAACAGTGAAGTGAAATCAATGCATTTGATAGACAGACATTCCTATATTTTTACTTGTTAAATGTTTTCTTTTTACGAAGTCCATTATTTTATCCATGCTGCCTATATTTAAAAAAATATATACCATAGCATTTCCACAAGTGAGTGACACATGTTAAATTTGTGTACACTCAATTATATCAGCTACATTAAGGAGATCAGGGACTGAAGTGATGTCTGTGCCATTGACACGCTTTATTCCTGTCGGTGTCAAAAACAGTAAGTGTTCTGTACACTCTATTCCTTTATTCCAAAAGCAGCAGACACCCGCGTTCGCCTTGTGTCTATAATTTCTACACAAAATTCTTCGTAATCTTCCTGCAGACTGAAATGGAACATGAACGGTTCCCTTAGTTCAGTCTCCTCTTCATCCAGGCCATCAGACATCTGTCGCAGTTCCACCACTGCCCTCAAGCGATCTTCCTTGTCCATGGTGATGACTTGGGGAAGGGAAAGTTTTCCCTTGAATGTTTTTGTGCCACACCACCTTGCTGCCTCAATGGTGTCCCTAAGCAGAGCATCCTCCTAATCAAAAATAAAGAAAACCAGGTTGGAGAAGGCAGAAAACAGTGAAATAAGAAAAGCCCACAACAGGCAACATACCCCGTTCCCTGTTCCCAGTTCTGGCAAGTTCTCAGTTTCTTCTAGAAAGGAAACAGATTGTGGTTCTTATAGGCACAATAACAATGCAAGATGTAAAAAAAAAAGATCACTAGCGGATTTGAAGTATACTGGTTTAATGAAAATGGAATATGACTGCAAAACCAGCTCTGTGACATCCCACATCTACAACCTTGATGGATGTGTATGGGTGTTGCTGGCCCAATAAATGATTTCTCAACTGCAAACACACCATGTTTAACATCAACACACTGACAGGCCAAAAATCTGTCCTTAGACACTGTCTCAAAGTGGTGGGTATGCTTTCTCTTGTAGTGTGTTTTAAAGTTTTTTTTGTTTAACTTCACTGTGCAATGAGGACAAGTGAATTTCTTTTGTTGACTGGCTTTAGAATACTCTGCGGGGGCCAATGGGGGCTGTGTGGGGGCCTCTGGATGCTGAGCGGGGGCCAATGGGGGCTGTGTGGGAGCCTCTGGATGCTGAGCGGGGGCCAATGGGGGCTGTGTGGGAGCCTCTGGATGCTGAGCGGGGGCCTCTGGATGCTGAGCGGGGGCCTCTGGATGCCGAGCGGGGGCCAATGGGGGCTGTGTGGGGGCCTCTGGATGCTGAGCGGGGGCCAATGGGGGCTGTGTGGGGGCCACAGAGTGCTGCATGGGTGCCATGGAAGCTGCGATGCGCCATGGGAGCTGGTGTATTTGTAAATGCCTTGCAAATTGCATTCTATTTATAATTGTTGCTGCACAATAGCAGCAATGAAAATGTGTTGCCGTCCGACAACTTAGGCCACACTTGATCATTGTGAATTCTGTAAGAGAGGAATGAAGGGAACAAGATTCATACTTGTGAAAAAAATAGTATATAATATATATAATAAGTAATTAATTTGTGTAATATGTAAGTTCCGCACCTTTGTGTTTCACTGTGGAATGGCCTTTTGGTTGTCAACCATATGCTTTTCTCCTGTGTACTTACAGAAGGGACAGTGGACAAGTTCACTGTCCCTGCATTTAGTAATTTCAGTGACCTCACCATCTATGATAATAGAAAGGTGTCTCTATATATCAGAGGGGAAAAGAATAGACAAAAGGCACAGCAATTAAAATCCACAAGACAAAATTAAATAATTTTTCATCTCAACAACAAATGTTGGCCCAGACTGGCCCAAAACAAATGATCAGATTTTTTTATATATAGCTTACTGTTATTTACCATTTAATTGTTATTTCATATCCTGGTCTTCTGTTTTACTCAACAAACGCAAGCAACAACAAACACAAGCAACACAATATTTCATTAATTAAACATCAGTTGATGCAGATTACTCAGATGATGGCTATTCGATTGTCTAATGCTTATATGAATGTAGCCTCAACAGCCCGGCGAACGTCACGCATTTCCCATTTTACACTGTGCCATTTTCACGTCTAGGTCTAAAAGCTGGCTCCTACCAGAGTCTTCACGTGAAGTGAAGTGAAGACGTTATCCGATGCAAATGTCGATGCAAATGAGTCAAACGTTGAGGTTGAGCCACTCCCCGATCTGCGTACTGCAGTCAGGGCTACTTGGCTGCCGCTGCTACGTCATGAAGGCAAGTCGATCTGATTGGTTGGCGTTGGCATGCCCAGATGGTGACATACGGTCCATCCAATCACCTGCCAAGTAGCTTGAAAAAAGTGACCGCCCTCTTCAGCAGGGTAGCTTGGCCAAACCCAGATGGATGTTAGGTTGTGAAACAAATGTGAACCAACTTACATCCATCTGGCAGCGTCAGGTTAGCTCCTTCCAGCTCCAGCCAGGAACAGCTCTTCAACCTCTGCTGGCCCCAAGGCAGGAAATGCTCTTGGAAAAAGCTTTCAGTTATAGAAGTCACATTCCATCCGGTGTCAAGTAAACATCCCACTTCAATCCCGCCCATGTTACCAGTTACCTGAGGACACTGGCCTATCAGCTGGTCAATGACTTCTTCCAGGGGGGGAATGTTGTTGGAGCCAGAGATGCCCCCTTCTGAACTGTGGCTCAGCGGCTCAGAGGGCTGGAGTTTTCTGATGGCTGGTGGCCATTTTGGGGATATCCAGGTCTGGGGCGGGCTGGAGGAAAATGAGAGGCATTAGACTGCTGGCAGAATCTCTCTATGTGCTGCTTGCACCATCTGCATATGATTGGGCCGGACCGATTAGGGGGGCCCCTGGGGCTGGGGGTCTGCTGGGTTTGCGTTTGTAGCATGTGTTGCGTTAACTGGTTTAGCTGTTCTTGTTGCTTATGCAACATCTCCATAAGCATGGACATATCAGAGGGTTTAGAAGCGGGAGGGGGGTCAGAACAGTGTACTCTATACTGAGTGGCAGAGGTGGATGGAAAAGAGTAGCTTCGGCTCCGCATGTCACCCCTTCGGCCATTCTCGACCCATATAATTGCAATCCGCCGCACATCCAGCAGGGTGGACTCTGGGTTCTTAGCTACATGATCTTTTAGGGTGCGACACAAATCACCATCGAAAACATAGTGAACAAAATGGTCCCTCAATAATTTAACAGAATTTGGGAAACCCTCTGGTGATGCTTTGACAATTTTTTCCATCAGTTTAAACAATGCATGAGAGAATTCCTCTAAACTCTCCCCCTCCTGTTGTTTACGGCATGCAAACTCCTCTTGGAGAGCAAAAAATGAGTCTGCATCAGCATACCATTCTAACAGGGCTGCTAAGATTGTTTGAGGATTATCTCCCTCTCCCATACCCCTCATGGTCATCTCATCCCTAGCTAACCCATCCAGGTGGTCCAAGATAAAGAATGCCTGTTCTGCTTGTGGCAAGTGTCTGGCCCGTATGCACGCTTTAACCTCCTCTATCCACTTAGCAATGGGCATCTCCCCTCTACCACTGAATATAGGGCATTTTCTCTCTCTAGGCACATAAACCATGCGTTCTGCCACTGGCACCCCCTGTCCTGCTAAAGGGGCAACAGGAGAGGCACTAGAGCCAGCAGCGCTTCCAGGGGCCGGCGCTCCTCTCGCCTGACGCAGACGCTCATTTTGCACTTGTAGTATCTGGAACTGTCTCTGCAATTCCTCCAGCTCCATACTGAGACACGGGGGGGGGGGGGTCCGGTCTCCACTGTTGCTTGCTGTGCCAGCCGCTGCTTTACCTCCAAAATAAATAACCTACTCAGGGTTGTGCAACAACAATATCTAAAAAAACCACACGTCTGTTTTTCGATCCTGCTGACTATACGCCAAATGTAACTAAGTGGGCACTGGCGCAGGGCCTGTACCCAATTACAACTGGTATAAAACAGAGAGGCAAAATAACTATAGGTTATTGTTGTTGCAACCCAAAACAATCCTAAAACTAAATATGGGCAAAGCAGCGACTGGCAGACAGCCACAACAAGCCTCCTGTAACACAAAGTACAGATTTAAACAAATCATTAATGCACTGATATGATTACATACCTCGGGGAGGCCACTCCCCTACAATTACCCCTAACAATGTATGTTACCTTTAATGTATGGGAACTGGCTACCCACACCAGGCAAACACCACAGGAGATCCTGACAACGTTTTCGTGTGAGACGTGAGGAGTGATGACTGACGAGTGATGCCTGACGAGTGAGGACTGATGACTGACGAGTGATGACTGACGAGTGAGGACTGATGACTGACGAGTGAGGACTGACGAGTGAGGACTGATGACTGACGAGGGACGCCGTATTGTGCGATGACTGACGTGTGAGGAGTGAAACAGTAATGCAGGAAGAATGACAGCGTTTTCGTGTGAGGACTGAAGGTGTTTCAGAGCACACTTGATATGGTTTACTAGGAGACACAAGAACTGACAACGCTTAGACTGAGGAATGATAGCCAATACTCTGATGGAGGAGGAGGCCCTAAAATGGTTGCCGTACTGGGGGGGGCAATGATGTGCGAGCCACGACGCGAAGAGATCGACGCTAGCTTGACCAAACTTGGCCCAGATCTGTTCCACCACCTGTGGGTGGAGAACCCATTCTGAGTTGCAGGGGTTGCCCCGTGACAGCAGGTCCGCGGCCAGGTTGAGGTAGCCTCGAATATATGCTACCGAAGAGGAAGAGCAGGTGGAAACGGGCCCACTCGTGGATGACCGTAGCCAGCTGGTTCAGGGCCAGTGACCGGACACCGCCCTGCCGGTTGACTTCAGACAACTTTTATTAATCCCAGAAGGGCAATTCAGTTTCACAGCCTACCCAATACCTTCAAAAGCTCACAGTGAGCTACAAACTTCAGACATGACAGGACGTAACGTAACAGCATGACATAACATAAACAAACAAATAATGTCAGAGATAACAGATCAGACTCATATAAACATGAACAAGAAATAAAAAGTATACATATATTTCTATATGTAAAGACATGAGAACATGTATAAGAAATAAAAGATATATATCTATATATGTATGAACAAGCCTAACCTGTTCGTCACAGACAGGATACGTACAGCCTGTTGTGCGCTCATACTGTATAAGTGAAGGCATTCATTTAAAATGACTACTGTCTGTGTTTAACAGCCTGACAGCTGAAGGGAAGAAAGACTTGGAGTACCGGTTAGTTCTCCTAGGGGGCACATAGTAGCGCCGGCCTGAGGGCATCAGAGCAAATTCACTGGACAAAATGTGGCTAGATTGTCTGATGATCTTTTTTGCCTTCTGTACCACACGTTTCTCCCAGATGGAGCGCAGGTTATTCTGCTGGACTCCAATAATCCTGGAGCAGACCTTGACTATAGGGTTTAGGCTATTCCTGTCCTTCACAGACAACACGTTGAACCAGCAAATAAATGAAAAAGTTAAAAGACTTTCAATAAAAGATTGGTAAAAATTACAAAGAATGGTGTCACAGACATTAAAGGAACTGAGCTTTCGCATTAAGTGAATTCTTTGCTGACCACGCTTGACAATAGACTCTGTGTTCGCCTCAAACTTGAGTTGAGAGTTGAACACTGTTCCTAGATATTTGTATGTCTCTACGATTTCAACATCCACACCATGTATGATGCTAGCTTTTGGTTTGTCACAGTTTTTCCTAAAGTCAATAATTAACTCCTTGGTCTTGGCCACATTAAGATCAAGGAAGCATGCGCGTAGCCACGGGTGTGCTAGGGTGTGCAAATGCCACCCAGACAGGCCGCTGGCACACCCCAAAAAAATGGGGTAAAAAAAGTTTTTTGTTTTGTCTGCAAAACGCATGTCAACGCTGTCATGCACTGTGTCCAACTGTCTGCTGACCTATGTGCCCCGAGCATCATGGGAAACTAGTTAAGCTGTCGTCCACGTAAAGTAAACAAATGCACGCACAGCAGCAGCAGCGCCAAATCAAGAAGACATGAAACAAAGCTCGCTTTTAAGCTTTTTCGGCAAAGGCAAGAAACGTCGCATTGACGACGAGGAAGAAGATGACTCGTCGTCACCCTCCCCCTCAACAAATGCGGATTGTAGTGCACCCGTTCCCGCACCTGTATTGGTGGTGTACAGTGGAGAACAGACAGACGATGATGAAGAAGATGATGCAGCCGAAACAATGACGTTAACAGCGGGGAACGCAGCCAACAACACACCGGAGGTTTGTGAGGACACTAACGCTACAGATCTCTCTGCAGTAGACGAACCTGCATGCCAACCAAATTTGCGTTCTTTCCCAAATAGAACACTCATTGGAAAAAGTAGGTGACTTTTTTGAGATACTAAACAAAGTGGTTTTACATGTTGCCAAAAAATACAATTTAATTGACTGCTTCTACCTGCTAATAATGAGTGCGAAAAGGAGCAAACAACACACAAATATTCCTCTAAATCTGGTTTGAAAAGACCCAAAAAAAAATTGGCGGCGGCTTTGCGGCCGCCACCAAATGGTCCGCCCCTGGCATACCCTGGCTTTCTGTGGCACACCCAATGAGCCAAGTCTGGCTACGCTATTGCAAGGAAGTTGTCATCGCACCATTTGACAAAGGCAGGAAGGGCATCTCCATGATCAGACTCTGAGCCCTCAAGAAGAGACAGTAGGGCAGTGTCATCAGAGTACTTCACAAGGAGACTGCCCTCCTGGAAGGACCTGCAGAGGTCTGTGAACAAAATAAAAAGCAGGACAGAAAGAACACAACCCTGGGGCGAGCCAGTACTTGAAAACAATAAATTGGACATAATGTCCATTCACTAAAACCTGCTGGATTCTGTTCGTTAAAAAGTCCAAAAGTAACAATAAAAGCTGATCGGGCTAATTAAAATGAGAGGCAAGACGCTCAATCAAGATGTGAGGCTGCATCTTGTTGAAGGTTGATGTACGCCACTGTCGCGGTGTTGTCCGAACGTATCAGTACATGGTGGCCCATTATCTGATGTCGGAAGTGCCAGAGAGCCAGGCGAACCACCTCCAGCTCTAGTACGTTTATGTGGCGAAGCTGCTGTAGCAGCCCTTAGGCTCTGGAACAGCCTCCCCCTCCGTATTAGATCAGCCCAGAGCCTCGAGGCGTTTAAATCCCTGCTCAAAACGCACCTTCTCTCCCTGGCCTTCAACCTGAGTTGAGCCTGCCTCTTAACAACCTAGTCACTTTATTTTTATGACTTGTATTTGCTGCATTGTACTGCACCTTGCTCTGTAGCAGTGTATTCTGTACTTGTCGTTTTCTTCTATATTTTAGTGTTTTATCTGTGAAGCACTTTGGTCGGCTTTTGTTGTAAATGTGCTCTATAAATAAAGTTGACTTGACTTGACTTGTAAAAGAGATTTTGTATCTCAATTGTTTTATCTGGTTAAATAAAGGTTAAATAAAACAAATCAAAAAAATAGTGGCAGCATTTCATACCATCCAGGTGGGAACTGCTGCAGGGAAGAGCGAGGCCAGCACTGATGACCAAGAAGCAGGGGCTTCACCCATCACTGCCAGGTAGAACACGGCACTGGAGTCAGAGAAGAGGAGAGAGAACACCATTACATCATATTACATCCTCGGTGTGTGTAATTAATTTAAAACTAGCAGTAGCTGTTTAATTAAATATATTGGAGCTGCTCCAGTGTGTGGGTATTTCTTTATTTTTTCTAAATTGTGCTTCTGTACCGGGGTCACCCCTATGTTCCCACAGCCCAATGTTCCCACAGCCCTATGCTCCCACATTCCCTCTGTACCCAGCACCTGGCCTAACAAAAGGTTGGATGTGCACACAAACCTTCTATTGAACTGTAATTTAAAACTAACCATAGAAATGAACATGAACTGAGACAATTGTTGATTTGAGAAAACAATATTTGATTTCCTCCAATTGCCACACCAATAAGCAGGACACTGTAGGGATTTGAACCCCATTCCTGGTAAACCAGGCGTGAAAACCACCAGTGTTTTTGTGCTAAAGGTGCGTTCACACCGACTTATTAACGTTTTTCGCTGGCATCGAGTTTACATACAAAGTCAATGCAAACGAGCGAGTGAGCATATATTCGCCCAGGAGAAAAATCGCTGGGCGTCTGAGCGACAGAGACAGAGAGATAGGGCGAAAATTCGCTCGTTGCCCGAGATGAAATATCCCAACTCGAGCGAAATTTCGCTGCCAACAGTCGCTTGCTGCTTAACGTCGATTGGCTGCCGTAACCCTGGAGTATTCATTCATTCTTGCATTGGGGGAAAACACAGTTGTGTTGTTTGCGTTTTCATCCTGTCTAACGTTAGAGCTGTGTGCTGCTTGTTTCTTGACAGTGAATATCTCGTTTCTCAAGCTCGCTGCACCCCACCCACATCTATCAGCGGGCCGACAGGCAGGCACATGCACACATAGACATCAAAGGGGGCTTGAGCCCCTGCCTTTTTTTCAGTCTGTAAAAAGTGCCCTTTCCTGACCATGAATGCAGCATTTCTAATGGTGCTTTGTATGGAATTTGCCCTTTCCATGCCGTCACTGAAGGCAGCATTCAAAGAGAAATGCCTTTTCCGAGCTCTCTTGGCCTTGAATGCACCATTTATAATAGGCCTCTGCATGGACCAGTGTTTTTTCAAGCCGCCCCTGAAGTCAGCAGCCCAAAACGGCCGTCCCCGCCCACTCCAGCAGTGCACTCAGCCACATGCAGACTGAACGACAGCAGCACAGCCGGCGCACACTGACAGATATCAGTCAACGTGAATCAGGTATGTATGTTTGTCAAAACAAAGAATTATACAGAGAGCTACCCCCCCCCATTTCAGTTTCATGTTGAAATTTCGGCGGTGCAGACAGCCAGGCATGCAGCAGCCTGTAATGCCATTTTACACCCCACCAGCCCCGAGATGTCGAGATCACCTCTACCTGGATGTTAAGCACCAAACTCAGCCTTCATGTGCTAGGAGAGAGCCCCCAAAACATGGAAGTCACCTCGATGCTTTTTTATTCTTTAAAGTCTGTGTTTATGTGCCAGGGCACTGAGGGCAGGTCTGGAGGGCAGGTCTGGAGGGGATGCAAATCACATCTTATGGTGGTCTATGTAGCAAAAACGGAGTTAAATAAGTGCAACTGTAATTTGGCTTTGTCTGATATCGATATGTATTACGTAGCCACTAGCCAGTGATGACTGAGTGAGCCTTATTTATGGCTACTGGCCTGGGTAGTTGTTGTGGCTCTTGTTCGACTTAAATGAATGAATGAATGAATGAATGAATACATAAATACATAAATAAACCACCCAATAAATAAATAACCAAAATATAGGGAACAAATGCAGAATTGTTGCTCTTGAAAATATGTTTTTGTCAATGTGTCTCCTGATAAGGGCAAGGCTGTGTAGAGTAACAATAATGCTGAATTGCTTCTAGAGCTTCATCAGTGACAGAAGTCATACTGCAGACCCCTTCCACTCTAATGTTCTCTGCATGTCCCTGGTGGACATGGGGGTGCAGCAGCAATCAGAACCTGAGGATGGCGCCATAGAGCAGACTCTTGAGGAGGGGCTGATAGCAAGCAAAGATGAAGTGGAGAAAGTTGAAATGGAGGAAGCCGCCAACAAGCCAAACTCTGGCAGTGCGTCTGCACCGCCTCATGAAGAACTGGTGTCTGCCTGCACTAGGGCCGGAGATACATGCGGACTGGCTGTCGTGCCTGTGAAGGTAAGGTCCAAGGACAGCGACAGGGCCGTTGAAGCCTACTCATTCATGGACTCAGGCAGTTTTGCAACCTTTTGTACTAAGGCACTGGCAAGGCAGCTAAACATTCAAGGCAGAAAGATGGAACTACTGGTGAGAACCCTTAACTGTGAATCAAAGGAGCCAAGCTACATGATCACTGGCTTGGAGGTCAGTGGTGTGGAAGATGATAATTTCATCGAGCTATCCAGAGTGTATACACAGGAAAGCATGCCTGTAACGAGAAATAACATTCCATCGCAAGAAGACATTGACAAATGGCCATATACCCCAGGGAGGTTAAGTTAACTCACATCAACGCCAGGATTGAACTCTTCATCGGAACCAAGAAATACAAGGGTCACGAGCCTTGGGGCGTGATCCATAGCCAAGACAACGGACCTAAAACTACAATGAATCATAGCACGCTGCCGTGTGCTACAGTCTACAGGATTACTATGGAGAGCATGGTACAACTGCCCATACAACAGTACAACCACAGGTTTTTGGACTGTGTCAAGCTCTGCACAGTTTGTGAATGGACATCATTGCATGGGTCTTCCCATGGAGAAAGCAATGGTCCAGATGCCGAACAGTCGAGCGCTGGGTCTCGGGAGCAGGTTGAAGAAGAATTCTGCGTTCCATGAAGAATACACTAACCTCATGACAGATATGTTGGACAAAGGGTACGCAACCAACCAGCCCGCTAACTAGCTACATCGTCAAGATGGGACATTGTGGTACTTTCCCCACCACGGGGTATATCACCCACAAAGGCAGAAGCTGTGTGTGACCTTTGACCGTGCCGCTAGCTATCAAGATTCAAGATTCAAGATTCAATTTTTATTGTCACTCCGTAGTACAAGTATCACGTGTGAAGTTCTTGTGCTGTAGACTCCGTTACAACATAGTGCAAAAAATAAAAGATATATAAATAAAAACAAGAGGCAACAAGCAATAAAGCAGTAAGACATGCCACAGACAGTGGTGTATTCACTGCCCATAGTGCAAATGGCATGAACATACTTTAAACATAATTAAACATAATAACATTCTGTTAGGTGCAAATAGCGTATACCTAATTAAACATACTATTGAACATTAGTCATACATAATGGTAGCATCTACAGTGCGGTACAGTACGGCTACTACACTATTTGTATACAGTATGTTAAGGAGTCTCGTGGCCTGTGAGAAGAAACTGTCCCTCAAGCGATTTGTGCGTGCTCTTGGGACCCTGTATCTC
The DNA here is from genome assembly GCF_964638095.1 of Poromitra crassiceps. Classification (NCBI taxonomy): domain Eukaryota; kingdom Metazoa; phylum Chordata; class Actinopteri; order Beryciformes; family Melamphaidae; genus Poromitra; species Poromitra crassiceps. The sequence goes on from NC_139630.1 coordinate 1,615,386, forward strand.
CTCCCTGAGGGTAGCATGGAGAACAGACTGTTGTGGGGGTGGTTTGTGTCTTTGATGATCTTCAGGGACCTCCTGAGGCACCGCTGGTTGTACAGATCTTGCAGTTCTGGCAGCTCACATCCTGTTACGTGCTGGGCCGCACGCCTCACCCTTCTTAGCGCCCTGCGGTCCATGGTGGTGCAGTTCCCGTACCAGGTGGTGAAGCAGCCAGTCAGCAGGCTTTCAATGGTGCCTCTGTAGAAGTCCCTGAGGATTTTTGGCCTTAGCCCGAATTTCTTCAGGCGCCTGAGTCCGTGTAGTCGCTGTTGGGCCTTTTTGACAACAGTGGCGGTGTGGTTGGCCCATGTCAGGTCCTGGTGGATATTGACTCCCAGGTACTTGAAGCTGTCCACCCTTTCCACCACTGTGCCGTTGATGGTGATTGGGGGGTGTGCGCCCCCCCCCCCCTTCTGTAGTCTACAATGATCTCCTTTGTCTTGGAGACATTCAGAGAGAGGTGGTTGTCCTGGCACCATTGTTCCAGGGCCTCCACCTCCTTTCTGTAGGCTGTCTCGTCGCTCCTGGAGATCCGCCCCACAACCGCTGTGTCGTCTGCAAACTTCACGATGGTGTTTGAGGTTTGAGTCGCCACGCAGTCGTGGGTGTAGAGGTCATACCAGAAGGGGCTGGAGACGCACCCCTGTGGCGCTCCTATGCTGATGGTCAGTGGGGAGGAGGTGAGGTTGCCCACTCTCACCACCTGGCGGCGGTCTGTTAGAAAGTCCAGGATCCAGTCACACATTGCTGTGCGTTAGTTCCAGATCCTTGAGTTTGCTTACCAGCCTGGAGGGTACTATGGTGTTGAATGCTGAGCTGTAGTCCACGAACAGCATTCTCACATAGGTGTCCTTCCCCTCCAGGTGGGAGAGGGCAGTGTGGAGCACGTGTGCTACTGCATCCGCTGTGCTCCTGTTGGGGCGGTATGCAAATTGTAGCGGGTCGTGGTCCGGGGGGAGTGTGGGGCGGATCTGTGATATAACCAGCTTTTCGAAGCATTTGCTGGCTATGGGCGTGAGGGCTATTGGGCGCCAGTCGTTGAGGCTGGTCACTTTCTGCTGTTTGGGAATGGGGATGATTGTTGCTGTTTTGAAGCAGGGGGGAACTTGCCAGAGGGAGAGGGACTGGTTAAAAATGTCTGTGAATATGCCTGCCAGCTGTTGTGCGCAGGCCTTGAAGACACGCCCAGGGATGCCATCCGGGCCGGCCGCCTTGCGTGGATTGTGGGGGGGCACTGAGGGGTGGGTAAGGGAGGAGGGCACTGGGTTAGATAGGAGTGGAGGGTAGGTTGTGGGGCAGTGGGGGGTGAGGGGAGAAGGGGTGGTGGGGGGGAGAGAGGGGGAGAGGGAGGGGAGAGGAGGAGGGGTTGTGGGGTGATGGGGGGTGAGGGGGGGCAGAGGAGGGGTGGTGGGTTGGGGGGGTGGGCGCTCTGGCAGAGGGGTCGAACCTAGCGCAGAACGCGTTGAGTTTGTCCGGCAGGGTGGGTGACATGCTGGGGTTCTGTCATTTCACCCCTTTGAAGTCTGTGGCAGCATGGAGTCCACTCCACATGTGTCTGGGGTTGTTAGTGTCCAATTTTGACTCCAGCTGCTTTCCATAATCTCTCCGTGCTTTTTTTATTGCGGTTCGGAGGGCATATTGCGCCTGCTTGTATTGTTCTGGTGTACCAGAACTGAAGGCGGTGGCCCGGGCGTGAAGGGCAGCCCGGACATCACTGTTGACCCAGGGCTTCTGATTTGGCATTATTTTGATTCTCTTTGTGATCAAGGACTCTCATTGAACAGTGAACGAAGTAAGAGCTTCAGCAGCTCTCAGAAGTAAGCGTGAACAGATGCTTGAAATCAACAGACTTTGGACCAACCGCTACAGCACAGATTCACCATTTCTCAGATGCTAGCGAGAGTGGGTACAGGACAGCCCTAATGGAGGAGGAGCCATGCTGGATGGCAGAAAACCAAGAAGAAAACATGGAATTAAAGATGTTCGAAAGAAAGGCTGAACAGCAGTCGGTGGACCCGCCGATTGAAGCACTGATTGGGTCAATGGCTAAGCTGGATCTGGATGACGGGGAGGAGCAGACTGTTGACGTGGTGATGGGAACGTTAAACAGAGGTCAGTTTAGTGGTCAGACCAGAGACCACCCCAGGAACCTCCACTGCAGACCGGATTGGGCTAGCTCACTGTTCCCGCCCGACAAGGAGATGCAAGAAGCGATACCGGTGTCCGGATAGAGTGCGTGTCCGCCTATTCAGGATGACAGCCGCTCTCTCAAGGCAGGAGGGTGAGGATGCCTTTGAGGCAAAAAGGTTGCAGAAATGGTGCGTGTCTAGAGGCTACAAAGGAAGGTCTAAGATACGAGACTGTCGCACCACCGCTGATGCCAATGATGGGGGACATCTGCCAGGAGTGGCGACCAGAGGCATGCCATGCCTCTGCTTCAAGAGCGCCAAAGATGGACTAACGTTTCGTTCAGACAGGGCACCTACGCCTCGCCTTGCCTCAACCCACACCTACGCCTACATACCTTGAGCTGGGCGTGAACCTATCACACGCTTTTGCGATCACACTGGACGCCTATTCCACGCTGAACCTGAGCCGATTCACAAGCGCTTCTCCTCTCTCCCGAGTGTTTTTTTTTCACGCGTGGTCCCGAACTATCATGGGTAGGTAAAATAAATCTGATATATTTAATGTGCTATTGATGCTGGATATGTATAACCAGGTCTCCTTCTTGGGTGACTGTAGTCGGGAGTTTTTAGCGAGGTAATCTTGCAAGAATGTGCTGGCACAACAACAATGGACAGTGTTGTATCCTATATAGTCACTCTCTCTCTCTCCCTCTCTGCTCAACGCTGTTCTAGTAACACCATTTTATTTTGAAATTCAGTTGACGTTGCCATTTCCCACGCATATTGTCGCGTTTTTCCTTCATGGCTTGACAGAAAAAGTCTGCCTTCACGCGATAAAATCGGCGCAGCTCAGGCGAGGCGTGCACGCAAGGTTCACGTTGAGGCGCCCTGTGTACACAGCCTCATTGACTAAAAAGGACGCCTATTTAAAAGCGTGGGTAAAGGCAAGGCGTAGGCAAGGCTTGGGTGCTGTGTGTGAACGTAGCCTTAGATTGTGAGGAACCCGGCCATGAGACGTGGTCATGATGGATGATTCAGACCCGCGAGAGTCCTGGATGCTGGGCAGAGCCGCTCAGACCATACCTGATGCGAGCGGACTTGTTCGACGTGTACTGATCAAGACAAGGACTAGGACGTTGGAGACCAGTGGACAAGCTGTGCCTCATCTGTGAGAGAGACACTTGACGTACAAATTTGTACATGAACCACACCAGTGATGCTGTCGCTTAGCTTTGAGGTAATGCCGATATTGGATATTTATTTGGCTCCACTTTGATAAGTAATTGTCAGTCTGCATGGCTTCCAATTAGGGGCCGGAATTGTAGGAGCCAAATCGGTGAAGTTTTGATTTGTGTTTGTTTTGACAACGATTGTAAGTAATGATGTCACTGTCAGCAGTGTAACGAAAATTGTGATGTCACTGTTGCGAAAACTGGGAGTTATGACATCATTGATGATGTCACTCTTGCGGTACCCGCCATGCTATACATGTGTTTAGTTTCGAATAGTTCAATATAGTCTGTGGTGTAAAGTAACTTTACTTGAGTATTTATTTTTCTTTCAACTTTCACTTTTACTCCACTACATTTTCGTAATAAAATCGATACTTTTACTCCGATACATTTCCCAAAAGCATCTTCGTTACTCGTTACTATAAAATAAACAAACAGCTTGTGTTGTGGCGAATCAGTAGCCTGGCTAGCGAATCAGCGCTTCTGTGTTGCAAGTTGCGTTTGCCAATCGCTTACCGTCAGTGCTTCCCAAGTCTTTTCATCCATGTTACAAGTTCCCACAGGCTGAAATCCGACAGTTACTTACCGTAATTCTGCCAATAAGAGCCCGGGCGCTTATTATGGTAAATCAATTTGGACCCAGGCGGTAAGGAAGACAGGCGGCAATTAGAGTCAGGTGGTTATTTTCATTTTGACATAATTGAGCCAGGCGATTATTATTTTTTTAACAGAAATGCCTGCTCAGCAAAAATGGAAAGTATCAAATTGCTTATTTAAACCAGTGAAATAGTACTTAGTCCACACAAGAGGGTAGGTACAGGCAGTTTAAACCAGTGAGATGGTACTTAGTACACACAAGAGGGTAGGTACACGCAGTTTTGAACATGCCTATTGTACAACGGACTGGAATGAACGAAAACAATTGATAGCCTTCGTCTTCATCGCCATCATCATCATCCAACTACTGTATCAGTTCATTGCTCTCCTCTTCTCCCTCTGCCAAACAGCCATACCATATTTCAGGGGCGGTTTTAGCATCAGAGCTTTGGGTGGGCTCAGCCCACCCAAAGGTCATGGACCGCCGAACCCCTAGGGGGTTCCGGGGGCATGCCCCCCCGGAAGAAAATTTTGTACAGTTTCAAGTAAAAATGGATCAAACTGGCGCACTTTGAGATCAAAATGAAGAGACTAGATCTATGAAGAACTACACACATCAATATCTTCTTTACCGTTCTGTGGTTTTACAGCGATGAAAAAATAATTGTTTCCCTATATATACTATATATATTCTGCATACAGGTTCTATGGTAGAATTATGCTTGCATAAATAATACCAAAATCACTGCAGGGGAGTTTCAAGTAAAGTAACATTTTGCTTTGTAGGCAAAACAAAAGTAAAATTACCGTAAATTCCGGACTATAAGCCGCACCTTTTTTCCCGTTTTTTGGCCTTTTTTGGCCCCTGCGGCTTATATAACGGTGCGGCTTATCTATGGATTAAAAAAAAAAAAAAATCTCTTTTTTAGCACTCTTTCTAACTATAAATCCACTTCTGTTTTAATTTCCTCTCTTGCCCTCTTTTCACCACACTGTATGACACTGTATGACACTGTGTGCACTGTAAATAACAACACAGGTGGTGTTGTGTTATGTTGTTTTGTTGAAATGTTAATAAATGGGAGCTTCCTCAAACAGCCATCTCTTTCCCGACAATCCCCTCTGTGCATGAACCCTTACATATGGTAATTAAACATTAACTCATTGAATGCCATGGACGGACATGTTCGTCATTTCAAATAGTAACGTAGAGTGCCAAGGACGGACATGTTCGTCAATTGCGTTTTTTGACGGTGGGGCGTCGATCAAAGCCTTCTGCCTCTCCTGTACAAATATTATAGCTATTGGAGGTCTATAACCTATTTTACAGAACCCTTAGGTGGCGACAGTGCTCTCCACATAACAGAAAGGCAAGGAAAAAACAAAGAAGAAGTCGTTATGGAAACGGAAATCGCATCGCATCCGTATGCATCGATATGCTGAAGCACGTTACTGCAGCTGTGCCTGCAGCAGCCAATCTGCTCCCACAATTGAGCCGCTCCGTGTCGGTTGCAGCACATCCGCACATCCACACCGTGGAGTTGTTATTATTCTCAACTGGAAGCATCGTTGCCGGTGACAAACACACGCGGAACGCTGTAAAAAAGCTGGATGTCGCGACGCGCACAGCAAACTCAGCAGAGAGCCACCACAGACAGGAGGAGGAGTGTGCAGTTGAGGCGAGGCGGGGCGGGGCGGGGCGGGGGGGGGGGGCACGCAGAGCAGCACGCAACACCCAGACAGACCCAGGCAGCAGGACAGGATTGACAAACGCAAGCCAGAATATCCGATGCCCACCAGCAGCAAGCTTCAGATTCAGTGATGTGCTTGAAATGTTTAATTTCACAAAAGGCCAATTATCTCAGCTTCTAAAAAAAAATTGCTGTTTTTGGATGAATCAAGCTATTTTCTCCGGCTCATAACTAAAGAACGGAAAATGGGATCAATAAACTTTTTTTTGCAGATGATAGAATAGAGTCTCATCGTTCTTTGTGCGTGTTCAGTGTTTACATAGTAATATCACACAATATTCTGTGGGCCTCGAGAAATCACTGAAAACGCTCTGAAACTCTGGCACTGGGAGCGTCCGTTCTCCAAAAGTGGCTGGCACTCAATGAGTTAAAACACACAAAAAAAAAAAAAAAAAAAAAACATTAAAACACCCGCAGCTTATAGTCCGGTGCGGCTTATATAAGAAAAAAATAGTCAACTTTGCAGGTGCGGCTTATACACCGGTGCGGCTTATAGTCCGGAATTTACGGTATATCAAAAGGGAACTTCCTAACTTATTGGCTGGAATAATATTCCGACAAGATAATAATATACTGTAAGCACTAAAGCAGGAGTTTGCAGTCAACTAGTTGAAATTAATATGTGGCAGTATTTGTGGGGGTCAAAATCTATGTAGGGTGTACCACCACAAATAGATCAGTGTATGGGAAACACTGACTATTAAATTGTGTGACTAGAAAGACACCAATAAATCTGAGAAAATGTACTTTAATTTTGAACAACAGCACTACAACGGTGGCATTACAAATGGTATTATGAAATTATTGTGGGAAAAAACAAGATCTGACTGGTTGGAAGTTGGTAGGCTACCACCACCACAGCGTGCAAAAATAGGGAAAGAAGGAAAGAAAAGGGAATAGCATGCCATGCACGCATGTTAAGCTATCATCATCATCACATCAGACAGGCTGTGTAAAGCAGCCACTTGCGATTCTGAAGGGCTTAATTTCATTCAGATAACAAGGGACCCGTTTGAAAATATGTTTGTCACTTATGCCCATATGTTTCTCAAAAAACATTGCATCCATTTACACCCACTTTACTGCGAGCTAGCATGACATGGCTGGCTGGTGCCATGGTAGCCTACCTTCCTCCAGTCCACCTGTTTGTCTGGCAGGCACAGCCACAAGTTCTTTTGTTTAGCCTACGAAACAACGTTACGCGCTAATTTGCATATCAATATGCGCTAATTAAGTAACTACTAACGACTCTGACTGCTCAATGCTCACCTCACAGTTTCATTGATCATGAGTGGGGAGAACGATTGTGTGGACTGTGGAGGACCACTTCGCTGCTGTACTGTGTGTGACCTGTGTGAAGTGATGTGGGATTAGGCAGATAGATGGAGGAGGGAGCGCCTGCGCAGCCGCGGTTCTAGAAACTTTTCGGGTGGGCTGAACCCCCCTAAATGTTTGTCTCAGCCCACCCTAAGAACATAGAGGGGGGGGGGGGACACGCACACAGCGCATTGAGTGTAGTCAGAAACTGCTACTAATGACCACCATGGATTTGGAGAGGGGGAAAAAAAAAAAAAAAAAAAAAAAAAAACTTTTTTTTTGCCTCTATTTTTTTGGGTGGGCTGAGACTATTTTTGGGTGGGCTAAAGCCCACCCAAAAACGGCCTAGAACCGCCCCTGCCATATTTTAAACAAGTAACATTAGCCTACCGCTCACACATTCAGTTGTTTGTGTTTCATTGGAAAGAAGCTTGCCAGACACTCCCAGCAAAGCAACATAGAAGGTACGCTAACGTAGCTAGCTACCAAGCTAACGCCAACCAAACAAACAGCACTGCAGCACTAGCGTTAGACAAAACAAGGAGACTTACCAAATACGGTAGGTAGACGCCAAGTTTCCAATACATGTCCAGTATAATGGGTATAATCCATACTGCATTTATGATCGCTGTTCCGCTGAGAGAAATGCACTTTTACAAGGCACAACTGAGTTACGTTAGCGTAAGTTGCCCACTGCTCCTGGTTAGACAGCATCTCCAACACGTTGCCTACAGGAATCCGTAGCATTAAACAATGCGGTATGCATACTTGAAACATGTCGGTTACAGCACGTATAAATAAAATATAAAACTAGAATAGAAAATATAGAGATAGAAATACAATATAGAATAGAAACTTCCGCCTGAATTCCTCCAAAACAACGTCATTACCGTAAGTGACTGAATTGAGTCATCACAAAAACATACAGTACAAAAAAACGTATTTATTCTAAAAAACGCCCTGGCGGGAAAATGAGTCAGGCGCTTATTATGCTAAATCAATTTGGACCTGGCGGTAAAGGGAAGACCCAGCGGCAATTAGAGTACAGGCGCTTATTGGAAGAATTACGGTACTTTTTATTTTTTTATTCCCCCCCCCCCGATTTTTTTATCCCATTTTTATCCCCCATCAGTGCTAATTTCATTTATTTATCCTGGTTGCTACTCCACCCTCTGCCGATCTGGGGAGAGCCGAAGCTGGCTCCATGCTTCCTCCGAAACATGGGCAGTTAGCCAGCCGCTTCTTTTCACCTGACAGGGGAAGCTTCAGCGGTAGGACATAGCACGTGGGAGGTTCACGCTATTCCAACCAGTTCCCTCCCTCTGAACAGGCGCCCCTAACGACCAGAGGAGGAACCACATTAGCAACCAGGATATTGCATGTTTTTGGTGAAGGGGGTTCCTATATGAAGGAAACCCCCGGGAGGCACAGGGAGAACATGCAAACTCCACACAGAAAGGCCCTTTTGACGACCCCACCTGGGCGGTGGCCACTCGAGGACATTTGGTGCAGAGCAGCAGGTAGCAAAGATTGTTGGCATCACATACACTGGATGACGGTGCATACGTCCTGCAGACAAATTATTCCATATTGGAAAGATTATGGTAGACCAGACAATTGAGGAGACCATAAACATACCATACCCGGGCCCGGGTACATTTTTTTTTTTTTACAATTAAACCTCATTTAGTTATTAGACTCGACTGGTTGTTTTTCAGATGTGATGTGAATCTAAAGTGAACTAAACAAGTCAGATCCACTATAAATGTTTTTCAGTAGATGCTGTGATGTAGCCACAAGAAAGGTGCAATATTAATGTTTTTCAGGAGATGGCGATGTTGCTAGCTATAGGTTCTAAACAAGAAATATGGTTCAAATGTTTACAGTAGTTTTCCTTTCTTGCTGCACTACAATGTTACAATGCTGTGAGACAGGCCCGGCGTTGGAGGGGGGCCTGACTGGGCCGGGCCCCCCCATTCCCTAAACTGGCCCCCCCATTCAATTTTTTTTTTTTTTTTTTTGTGTGTGTGCTAAAAACGTTTTTCCGTTTTTCTGTTTTAAAGTTTAAAACGGAATCTGGCTGTCATTAGGCATTGAGTAACTGAATGCTATTGCTAACTGTTACTTTGAACCTCCATTTGCAATGATTCTGGCAGGATATTAACTATTGTAAATTTGTCACAATGAATGCAATTTGTGCACAATGTGTAAATACATTTAATATTAATTGTTTATGCCTAATTATTTGTAAAGTCACAACACATTAGAGATGTGTGTAGTTCTTCATAGATTTAGCCTCTTCATTTTGCTCTCAAATGCACCAGGTTGACGAATTTTACTTTAAAATGTACAAAATCTTCTTCCGGGGAAGAATCCCTCCGGACCCCCCTTGGGTAGCTTGGCCCCCCCAAGCTAGGGGCAGGCCCCCTCTGTAATTTGGTTCTAGAGCCGGGCCTGCCGTGAGACGGAGCTAAACACAAAAGATGCAATATTAATAGTTTTTCATGAGATACTCAGTATTGAATACTAATACTAATACTAATAATAGAAAAGGAGAAGATACTGAATAATGACATCACAACAGTATAATCCTTATGTTAATTTAAAATCAAATATTCTTCTAAATATGGATAAAAGTCCAAAAAACATAAAATTTTCTTTGACGCTGCCAAGATTCCATTCCTTACAGCACCCCCTACTTAATAATAGTTCCAGCGCGGCTGCGAAAATATGGTGGCGCATTGTGTCAAGTGTACTGGCTCGGGGAACGGTCCGGCCCCCGGTCCCTTATGGCCCAATCCCACCGCAGCTAGTAGCGCGGTCCCGCTCCGCTCGACTCGACTTTTGGTCTCATCCCACCGGTATAAACCGGCCCAGCTCGGTTAGATTTGGGGCTGAGCTGGGCTACTTTTAGTACCTGCCTCGTCGGGGTTCTATTCTGTCAACCCGGGTCCATACCGTGACGTGAAAACATTGTAGGCGACTGATTGGTCAGGCAGAATCGTGTTTACTCTCTATATCCTACTGACTGTCAATGCAGCGCTGCATACCAGTTTACCTTCTTTTCTCTTCTATTATGCTTTTCTATCAGTCTTTTGTTTTGCTGCCTTCGCCTCTGGTGAAATAAAATCGGCGCGGTGGTTTCAATTGTCCAAAAGTCCGCTGCTCTGAAGCGCTTGTGTAGTTAGTGCTGCGTCGGCTCCGCTAGGCCGCAGGCGCCTGGTGAAGCCGCGGTTTTGCCTGGTGAGAGGCCGCGGGGGTAGAGGCTTCACTCTAGCGCAACCCCCGTCCCTCGCGCCCGTCCCTCGTGCAGCGCTTGTGAGTTTTGACTAACAACAAAGTGATATCCATTCTCCTGGTCGATTGTCACTTTTGCCCATGTACACTGTAACACCCGCCCAACATGCTGTGATGCTATGAGCTGGCTGCTCAGGCCAGGATCAAGGACTGTGATCATGCCAGCACTGCTCTCTCTCTCTCTCTCTCTCTCACACACACACACACACACACACACACACACACACACACACACTGTAGGTAATTTAGAGGCACCAGTATTTCATAAACAGTTTAAAAGTTCTGTGTATGGATTTAATTGTAACGTTATGTTATAGCCTATTTCAGAACATGGGTGGAGGGCAGATATGCGGTCGCTGTGACGACCAGGTGTGGGCGGGGGCAGATGAAGGGCGGTCGAAGCAGAACGTCCATCGGGTTGAAGCAAGTAGAGCCGAGTGGTGACGGGCTGTGCAGGGCTGTAAAATGTGGTGGAATTGAGCCATTAGGTTTCTGACAATGTGGCCCCCTGAACAATTTAGTTGAATAGCCCTGCTGTAAAACCCAGTCACACTCATATTCTGGTTTATTTCAAGAAAAACATTTTGGCTAGTTGAAATTAATTGGCTCGTAACTTTAAAATCTAGCAGCCATATTGGCTGGTGATAAAAAAAAGTTGAATCTCAAACCCTGCAGTGAGAGCAGGTGGTGACATAGGACTAGGAGTGAGTGAGAAAAGGAGCAAATACAGTATATGATTGTTAAGACTGAATACTGACATCACAACTGTCTAATCCTAATGTTAATTTAAAATGAGATATTCCTATATGAATCTGGCTTCAAACGACCAAAATCTTTATATGATGATAATAATAATAATCAAATATAGCCGCAAGCGGCGATGGGCGGGGTTCAAGCCTTGCGCAGATGACAAAGCTTCTGATTCTGACTAGGACATCCTCCTTGATATATCTGACAAGTTTCGCGATCAATGGACAAACAGGTGTGGAGTTACAGCATTTTTTATGTTAAGCCACGCCCATTTCCGGCGTTTATGGCGCCCCCTTTTGGTCGAATTGCACAAAATTTGACACACATGGTCGAGGATGGTCTCCGAAGACCTGCAAGTTTCGTGAAGATTCCTTAATCGGTCATGAAGTTATGACAATTTAGCTGTGAGGCCACGCCCTCTCACAACTTTAACGATCAATATCTCCGAAACTAAAGTAGATTTCAAAAATCCACCAATCACGATTGTAGAGCTTGCTCCATAGATGCTTCCTGGCGATTCTGGTGGAAATCGGTCCAACGGTCTAGGAGGAGATGCAAAAAATGTGTTTTCCAAACTTTTCCAAATATCTCAAAAACTTTCCAGGCGGACATAGAGGGTCCTTATGGCAAATTTGTAGAGCAGGTCCACCTGAACATCTGGAAAAAAAAAGTTTGAAAATCGGACCAACGGCGTGGAAGTTATGGCCTTTAACGTAAAACCGTCGATTATAGCGCCACCTTCAGGCCGATTTGAAAAATATTTTTTGAGCACCTACCAGCCAACAATATCTGTCATTGGGCCAAATGTCAGGTCTCTACCATTTACCAACTCACGGGAATTTGCGTTGAGGCAGATGAACAACAAGAAGAAGAATAATAAACCGGCACAAAAACAATAGGGTTTCAGCCCCTTCGGGGCTTGAACCCCTAATGATGGTGGTTCACAGACGTGTGTGTGTGTGTGTGTGTGTGTGTCTGTGTGGGAGGGGGGGAGCCCCCCGACACGCCCCCCGGCCCCCCCAAGTTCAGATGCGTTCCGCTATCCCTGCTCGAGGACATGCGGACGGGCACGCATTCCTTCAGCAGTCACAGCTTCCCAGGTGGGAATCGAACACAGGACCTTCGAGCTGTGAGGCGACAGCGCTTACCACTGCACCACCGTACCCCCCGAATTACGGTACTTTAAATTGTCTTTACATTTTGTCCAATTGAACCAGAATGACGGAATATGCTACCAGAAAACAAGAAACCAAGCGTCTCAATTGGGGTAAGCTTCAAATTGGTCAAGCGTCCACGCAGCCAGAACGTAAAAGTATAGGTATTCCGCTTAAGGATTTCAAAAATAAAATCCTAAGTGATTTATTTGTTTCTCCAACGGTGAGAAGCATTTTATTCTGAAAGTAAATTGTGGTATTTCCGTTGCTAGTCTGGTGTAACTGTCGCTATTTTGTCACAGCCCAATAATACTGTTGTGTTTCAGAAAGGTAACGTCCGTTTCAATTTCTATAGAGTGATTACATTGATTAACTGTTTATCTGGCCGTGACAATATCCAGGCATATAGCTATAAGGAGGAGATGTCCACAATGGACGGTGATTATGATGATTATTATTATTTTATTATTATTTCCCCTTGACATGGAGATATCTTATCGCCATGACAGCCTAAAGCAGACACTTGTGCCAAAAGCTGCAGTCAGTTCAAATGGCAGACTATAAGATAAATATGTAAGCAAACTCACAATAAAGCTAAAAATTCTGAAATTCTGTTTGCTTTCTTATAAACAGGATTTACTTGTACTTTTACTTTCAATACCTTTAAGTACATTTAATATAAAAAAATACTTAAGTAGGCTACAGAAAATATTAGCTACTTTAAGACTTTTACTCAAGTAATATTTGAATGGGTTACTTTGACTTTTACTCAAGTCATTTTCTGGTAAAGTATCTATACTTTTACTCAAGTATGGATTTCGAGTACTTTATACACCACTGAATATAGTTTGGATTCTTGGTCGACAAAGCATGTCAGGCTAGAAGGAAGACAAAAAATAAAATTAGAATAGCAGAATATAAAGCAGCAATTCGTAATAAAAATCTAGATTACTCAATTGCCCGCCATTATGTCAAAGCTAATCACGGTTCACCAGCCTCATTAAAGTTTTGGGGTATAGAAAAAATCAAGATCTCCCCTAGAGGTGGTGATATAGTGAACAGACTACTCAAAAGAGAGAGTTTCTGGATTCATGAGCTGAACTCAGTAGAGCCCTTAGGTTTAAATGAGGAACTTAACCTGTCCTGTTTTCTATAATTGCGCTTTACCATTATATTGTTTTTAACATACATTGGTCAATCTGCTGTATTTCTTGCAGTTGACAAACTACTGATTTCTATGTTGGTTTGTCTTTGAGGTTACATCTACTTTACTATAATAACTGTATTTTCCTTGTATTCTGTAACCAGGCAAAACCCTGGTTGAGTGATTCACCTCCTGAACTTTTTCAAAGGTCTTTTTCTAACCATTGTTGGTTTTAATGTATTTGTCATCTTGCTGCTATATATTTTTGCATTTGACAGTTAATACTGAATTCTTTGCTGGTCTGTTAATGTGGTGATAAGTTGTATTGGATGATTGATTGTATGATTTGGCAGCCAGCTTGCAGATTGCTTGCTCCTCCCCTCTGCTCCTCATTTAAAACACACTGTGAATCCAATGCAAAGCTCACTCTGAAGAAGACTAAGTGTCGAAACGTCAGTGTTTGATCTGCACCTTATAATAAACCATCTAAAGACGACCTGAGTGCTCCAGTATTCTCCTTCTGATACAACTGAAGACGCGTCAGGTCTTTCTTCCGGTCTTTTACTCAGCGTGACCGGTCCTTCCTGCTGGTCACACTGAGTAATTAGAAGTGGCAATCTAACAAGAAACAAGACCCAGAAGTTTTCACCGCTACAAAATTCAGAAAACTAGAACCTACAAAAGTAAAAAACTATTGACTTTACATGCAGTAACTACACTTTGAAGTTCGCCTTGGTTTTTGTTTGAATTTTCACCCGTGATAACGTCGATAGAATGGGGTGACAACAGTCAGATCGGGTGGAATTTTGTAGTTACTGCAATTTTCCCGCTCTTTCTATAACAAAGCCCAACAAAATTCATGTCACTCCCTCATGATGGCACAATCCTGGGGGAAAGAATTGTGAAGCTTGCTTTGAAACGCAAATATCCAGAAAATGGTAAGGATTATGATAAACTAGATGGGTTGTAATAGCCTAGTTAGTAACTTTCCTACCTGCTCCCTGAAGGCTTTAGTGCTTGTACACCTCTCACCAATCGCCAGGGCATAATATTTTTCTCACTGGGAATCGCTCTGTAATTATCAAATCCAATCAGTCTACCAAACTGTAAAACAAATTAATAAAAAACAAACGCTAGCTATCTGACATGTGCAAGTGTGCAATCCGTTTAGTTAATCCAGTTAATTTCCGCACTGACAGACGTCCAAATTGTTAATGAATGAGTCTTCAGTGCAGGCGCGTGGGAAGCTATCTCCCACGAGGGGGTCTGAAGCATATACTCGGACTTGCGCGGCGCACGAAGCGCGGCGCGCCGCGCCGAGCACTTTGCGCGTGCACGTGTGAGGTGCGTGCGCGTGCACGTGCGAGGTGCGAGCACACGCAAAGTGCGCTGCGCGGCGCGGCCTTGTGCGAGCATGCTGCGTGAAGTTGGCACTTGTAGCCTAATGCACATTGTCTTAAAACTTGAATGGAATCAGGGGTGCCGATTTCTGTCTGTGCCAGTGCGTGCCCATGCTTGCGCATGCCCGTCGCCCAACCCATCCCCCGATAAAGCGATAAAGCTGTAGTGACGCAAACGCACGATAGGAGATTTAACAGCGACCTACACACACACACACACACACACACACACACTTCACACACCACTTCAGTTCGACAGAATAGGAACAAGCGACCGAAGCATGCTGTAAACCACACTCATCTCAGCAACATAGAACATGAACAGCGTCAGCATCAGCGACCGACCCACACAGACACATTGATTGAGACATCAAAAGTTTTAACCAACATTATAACATACACCACTACACCTCACCTGGAACTGGAAGTCGTAGGCTACTCGTCACGGTTGCACTGGTGGTGGTGGAAAACGCACTAGGTTTTGTGATCAAAAATCTCCTCATTTTGTTTTGGCTACTTGTGTTGAGATGTGCCAGTCTGTCACTCTCTCTCTGATACCGCTCAATGCACAAGTGTGTTTACTCACTACGTCAGCAGGGTCACATAGAGTGCACTGACTCATGCAGCCAATCAGATTGGGCTATGTTTTGATCAACTCGTTTTGTAACCCGGGGCCGCCAGCGGGCCTCGGGTGGGTGGAGTTTGCTATCAAATCAATGTAAAGAGACTCGACCCCGCCCAGCCACAGCCTAGAGCCCAGAGCAGAGCACCCACGGGGAAATGAGGGGAGAGAGAGAGAGAGAGAGAGAGAGAGAGAGAGAGATGCCTGTGACAGTCACTGAAGTTTCGCCAAATGAGGGTGGGGCTGCTGGGGGGGGGGCTGGGGGGGGCTGCGTCAGGAAGGTGCAGGGGCTGAGGCCGCCACCAGGGGGGGCTGCAGCCCCGGCAGCTCCCCACTTCCAGCGCGGTTGCTTCAGTGTCTATCATCATAAATCATAGATGCTGTATCTCTAGCTAATAATCCATAAGAGATAATGTTCTCCAACAGGAACTCTTCATCTGTGGGCTATTATCAGCTAACCCAATCATAGTAGATAGTGATAATAGTTTGGTATCAGCTCATCAGGATGAGCTTTTTAATTGCTGCATAAATTATCATTAAAACTCTATAAAAGTCTATAATTCATTTTATTCAACATTTTTAATATGCTATGTTCTTGTATGTATTATCAATCTGAAAAGCTGATCTGATTTGTAATGAAAAACTGCTCTAAATTAACTCATTGAGTGCCAAGGACGTCGATCGACGTCAAAGTAAATAGTGACGTAGAGTGCCAACGACGTCGATCGACGTCAAATGCGTTTTTTGACGGTGGGACGTGGATCAAAGCCTCCTGCATCTCCTGTACAAATATTGTAGCTATTGTATAACCTATTTTACGGACTCATTAGGTGGCGACAGTGCTCTCCAGATTAGAGAAAGGTCAGGAAAACAGCAGGAAAAAGCCGTGATGAAAGAGAAACCGCTCATGCTGCTGCAGCCAGGGCCGTATCAAGGGTTTCGAAATAGGGGAGGTCCAGCAAGGGGAGGCGGATTCGAGTTTTTTTTCCCGCTTTTTAGCCATATTTAGAGTAATATATCATTTTAACACATTCACTGCCAACAGTTTATCCAATACAGTAGTTAGCTTCTGCCAAGGTTTTTTTTGAGGATTCTGGCTCATCTTTCAAGAGCCGAGGATTATTTTCTCCTAGGACTTTGTGAACACAAAATATCTCAAAAGAACTAATAGAATGTGTGCTTTCTCTGTCTAAAAGAGTTAGTTTTTAGCATGTTCTGTTATGTAGGCATTAGCAGTTGAATACAGCATGGTTTCAGAGTCTGAGAAGGAAAGCTGAGATAAATGCATTTTTGTGAGATTCGATAGAACAGGCAGAACAGTCACTTTAACCATTTATTTTTGGCATCAGTGAGACATCAGACATCTAAACAATAGTTGTTTTCACATCAGACATCTAAACAATAGTTGTTTTCAAAAAAAAAAAAAAAAAAAAAACATTTTTACATTGGATTTTTGCTTGCACACAGAATGAAGTGTCTGGCCTATATTTTGTGCAAAAATAAACAAAGTGCAATAATTTCAAACTAAAAGGTGCTTTTGCTGCATGGCCATTTAAAGTTATAATACAGTTATAATACCCCACCCCACCCCCCTCTTGCGTTTGGCCGACATGGCACAAACACGTACCCACTCCCAACTAAACTGAAATAAAAGACTATACTAAACACTACTACTGTACTAACAACTAACAAACTAAATCAACTACGCTAACCAACTCGCTCTAAATCTTTGTTAGAGTACTTCCGGAGCAGCGGGAGAGGTCGGATCCACATTCACCTATTGCCCAAGGGCGCCAGCTAGTGGAAACCACTGAAAAAACAGTTTGACGAGTTAACTCGTCCACAGCAGTCAACCGTTGGTTTCTGTTTGACGAGTTAATTCGTCCATGGCAGTGAATGTGGTAAATAAAAAAAAAATGATTTTTTTAACCTTTTTTAGCCATATTTAGAGGAATATATCATTCTAAATCAACATTAGGATTATAATGTTGTGATGTCATTATTCAGTATATTCTCTTTCATGTCACCACCTGCTCAGCTCTCCTGTCAACATAATTGTAACTAACAAACACAAACTGTTTTAGCCAAATTCATATCAAAATGACACCTACAAACACAGGTACACAACCCAAGCCGTACACAACACACAAAGTCATCATCGATAATAAAAAAAAACATACAGAGGGACCTGTTGGCTGGCAAGAACATGTATTTATTGTCATTGACATTGTCATTGATTTACATTACATTATAATGCTTGAAAATAATTTGGAATGAAGGGTTCAAATTATTGAATGTGATTATTATCAAATTATAGGCTAGCAAGAGTAATGCAACAATAACAAATACATAGTAGATGACACAAACATGTGGGCTCATGTACTCTTCAAATAAGTGAATGAAACCCTGCATAATGTAAAAACATTATTTGATATGGTTTAAGGCTTCAAGCTACTGAATAGTGCGAAGGATGCCTATTGCCCAGTATCAAATACCCACCTCGGTCAAATCTAGTCTACTACAACACATACAGGTGCATCACCATAAATTAGAATATCATGACAATGTTCTATAATTTTTTATCAGTTATCAAATATATATTACTATAATTATACTATATATACAGTGTACTTTACACCACCTCTTTTTGTTATTTATTGGGTCATGAAACTGAAACCATGCATACAGCCACCTGCATACCTGACTTCGGGAGCTTGGCAATTGGCATCATGCATGATTAGCCAGTAGCTTCCCAACGTGTCACACAGGTAACGTTACTTAAGAGACAGACTAGACACTTACTTTCTTGGTTGTTGCTAAAAAATCTGTCAGTGTCTCTCACTCACCTCTAAAAGCGATCCCGTGTTTTTCATGCTTTTCCATGCAGCTTTTTTTTTTTTTTTCTCTGAAATATTAGGGGAGGTCCGGACCTCCCCGTTCTCATAGCTAGATACGGCCATGGCTGCAGCCAGAGCCATATAGATTGCTCTGGCTGCAGCTGACGTTGGCTGCGAACAGCAGTCAATCCGCTCCCACAACTGAGCCCCTCTGCCTCTGTCTGTCTGTCTGCATAGTTTCTCCACACGATTAGCCGCCAGAAAAGCAGCACCCGACACTGAAAAGCCAAACCACTCTCAGCAGTCCGGTGTGGCTTTTCCGTGTCGCGCTGGGAGCCGGCGCACAAAAACGGAGCACTCCGAAAATAGACGCTGGGTGCGTGAGGCTGTGTTTTAGTGTGGGGAGGAGTTTGCAGCTGAGGGGGGGGAGAGGGGGGTGGGGCACGCAGGGTACCACACAACTACACCACGTCACTACATCAGAAAATATTAGCTAGAGTCAGTGAATGTGCTTGAAATGCTTCATTTCACAAAAGGCTGAATATCTCAGCTTATAATTTGAAACGCCTGAAAACGCTGAAAACAACCTATCTTCTCCGGCTCATAACTAAAGAACGGAAAATGGTATCAATAAACTTTTTTTTGCTGATGATACAATGTTTATGTTTAGGTTTAGGTTTATTAAGGATCCCAATTAGTCCACATCAAGGTGTAGGACTACTCTTCCTGGGGTCCAACACACAATATAAAAAGACAACATAAAGACATTGGAACAGTTACAATTGATCTATCATACAACAGCTTGAACAAACAACTTCAGTTTACAACCAAAATATGCTCCAACTACAAAATACAACACAAACAAAAATAACTAACTAATTAACGAAAAAACTGAAATTAATGTCCTTATTCAAAGTTGCTTTTTTTTACTTCTTCTTGAAGTTATATTTGTTACTAATCATAGTAATATTGCCAGGCAAACAATTCCAATATTTAACAGCCCTATACATCACAGTTCTTTTTAGTGCATTGGTTCTAGGTAGAGGTAAAATGAATTTAGTGCTTGAGGCGTGTCTGGTTGAGTAGTTGTGTCTGGTGTCTATGGTTTTTAGCTCTTTCCTTATACAATGTGGTTTACCAGTTTTAACAATGTTGAATAAAAAAATTACAATACTGCATGTCAGCCTCTGTTCTACTCTCAACCAGGACACTGCAGCATGCATCCACTCCACGCTACTCCTAACAGAGCAGCGGAGAGCAAGGCGCGCCGCCCTGTTCTGGGTGTACTGAAGTTTAATCAGATCTTGTTTTGATGCACTTGACCAAACTGTTGGGCAATAGTCGAGGCGTGATAGGACTAAAGATTGTAATACTATTTTAACCGTTTTGTTATTCAACAGGTGTACACTCCTTCTAATCATTGAGATACCACTACTCATTTTAGACACCACATTATTAATATGAGTTGACCAACTCAACCGCTCATCAATTACTACACCCAACAATTTGGCCTCTCTGACTTGCTCAATAGCATCTATTGCTGAGTCTCCTTGTTCTTTGTGCGTGTTCGGTGTTTACATAGTAATATCACACAATATTCTGTGGGCCTCGAGAAATCACTGAAAACGCTCTGAAACTCTGGCACTGGGAGCGTCCGTTCTCCAAAAGTGGCTGGCACTCAATGAGTTAAGATAATAAAAAACAGTGCTCATCAATTCATTGTGTCAGAATGATGACCAAAAACCACACCACCAGTGGTGAAGATGATGCTGACAACGATGACATCAAGTGACTTCAGAAATACTTAATGTACCTGTATACATATTTAATAAGCGCATTACCACTTTTCAACCTATAATTCATTTGGCTGGACAGTCTAAAAACCTTAAAGCCATTTTTCTCAGTTCATTGTTAGCGTAGTTACTGTGGTTAGGTTTTGTAGGGCAGTGTAGCCCTACTGGAATCATCTATAATATGCGCTTTGATGAAAGATTAAACATATGTCATTAAGGGTGAACAATATTTCAGAAAAGCAAAGTCACATAGAGGCAGTTGGAAATTGAACACTTGTGTGTTTTAGGTGATCAGTCAACATCAAACACGTCGTCCCTCTCAAACAGTAAATATGTGCTCTGTTCTATCAGCAGGATGTTCCTGAATGTGATAGTTAAACATGCTTTTCAATGTTTACCCTTGTTGCATGCTTCTGTAAATGGAGTGTTTTGGGGCTGTTTGCCAACAGAGTTGTTTGATATCTGAGCCCTCTCAGTTTCTCTGGTTTCTGTGTAATATCCTGCTATAGGATTCCTGGAATTGTTTGATGCCAAACTGGTTCCCAAAAGTAAAGTGGCCATTTTAGAACATCTTCAGCTGCATTTGTCATTCAATCTACGTTGTCAAAAACATAATAACAAGCATTTCACATGCCCCGTTTTCCTTGTTTTCAGGTCGCAGTTCAAAACAAATTAGCGTTTCAGTTCATGGGAATCAAACCGGACTTACCAGTGTGACTTAAAAATCATATTTAAGACTAATCTCAAGGAGATAAATTACTGTTTTAGGGAGTTTTACAGTGAACTCTACTCATCTAAGTGTGATGCCGCTCAATCTGATCTGAATTTTGACTTTTTTGACATTTTTAAACACCCAAACTTTGCGACGCTGCTAGAGAGGACTCACTCTGATTTCACATTTGAAGAAATCATTTCTGCCATTAAATCATTTCCATCAGGCAAAGCAGCTGGGCCGGATGGATTTGGTCCTGAATTTTATAAGAAATTCTGTGATATTCTCGCCCTACTCAAAATATCTAGCTCTAAGAAGGACAAAGTCTTACCTAAAACTCTGTATGAAGCTAACACCTCTCTCATTCTAAAGCAGCGTTTCTCAACTGGTGGGTCCCGTTTTGATTGGGTCGCGGACATTGGCCAATTTCTTTTTTTTTTTTTTTTTTTTCATATTTCATTCAGATCATTGAAACTGGATTAGCCTGACCACTTTTACTTGTTTAACAAGCTGAAGCATATGCTCTGCCTGTAATTCAAGAGAAGTCTGCCTTTTCATTTCATATTTAATTTTAGTTCAATTCAGATGATTGAAACTGGATTAGCATGGCCCCAGTTTAACTCATTGAGTGCCAGCCACTTTTGGAAAACGGATGCTCCCAGTGCCAGAGTTTCAGAGCGTTTTCAGTGATTTCTCGAGGCCCACAGAATATTGTGTGATATTACTATGTAAACACCGAACACGCCCAAAGAACGATGAGACTCTCTTCTATCATCAGCAAAAAAAAGTTTATTGATATAATTTTCCGTTCTTTAGTTATGAGCCGGAGAAGATAGGTTGATTTCACCAAAAAGAGACGTTTCAAACTAGAAGCTGAGATAATTAGCCTTTTGTGAAATGAAGCATTTCAAGCACATGACTAACTCTGAAGCTAATATTTTCTGATGTAGTCACACCTCAAAAATAATTTCCTTCAATAAAACAGTGAAAACAAAGGAATTTTGTTTGGCAAAATAATATTTTTTAGCTGCAACCAGCAGCGCTGGCCCCTGCGTGCGCTGCTGGTTGCAGCTTCTTGCTGGTCTTGATTTACTGCTGGTGGGCATCAGATATTCTAGCTTGTGTTTGCCAATCCTGTCCTGCTGTCTGGGTCTGTCTGGGTCAGTGTTGTATGCTGCCCTGCGTGCCCCACCCCGCTCAACTGCAAACCCCACCTCCGTGGGAGTGTCTCTGGTGGCTCTCTGCTGCGTTACATCCAGCTTTTTTACAGCGTTCCGCGTGTATTTGTCACCGGCTCCCATCGCTTCCAGTTGAGAATAATAACAACTCCACAACTAATCATGCGGATGGGCTATCGCAGCGGACATGGAGGGGCTCAATTGTGGCAGCAGATTGGCTGCTGCAGGCACAGCTAACGTTATGCTTCATGCATATCGATGCATACCGTGGCGATTTCCGTTTCCCCATGACTTCTTCTCTGTTTTTTCCTCGCCTTTCTGTAATCTGGAGAGCACTGTCGCCACCTAATGGGTCCGTAAAATAGCTTTTACACATTCAACATCCACCATACTTTCACAGGAGATGGATCAGGCTTTGATCCACGTCCCACCGTCAAAAAACGCAATTGACGACAATCGTCGTCATTGGCACTCTACGTTACTATTCGAATTGACGACGATTGTCGTCATTGGCACTCAATGAGTTAATTAAAAGTTATGACCAGTTTAACTAAAAAGCATATAGCCTGCCTGTGATTCAAGAAAAGTCTGCCTTTTTATTTCATATTAGTTAAATTCAGACTATTGAAACTGGATTAGCATGACCAGGTTAACTTGTTTTATTATTATTATTATTATTATTATTATTATTATTATTATTATTATCATTATTATTATTATTATTAACTTGTTTAAAAACATATAGGGATGTAATTTAAGATAAGTCTGCCTTTTATTTCATATTTCATACAGTTCAAATAAGACTTTCTGAGCATGACCAGTTTGACTTGTTTAAATTTAAAAACATATAGGCCTGTAATTCAAGTCTGCCTTATTTCAATTGGTTTTTAGCCCTAGTCGCACTTCTGTTTCACTTTTTTGTTCATTTGAGGTTTATAACAGTGCATGAAGGCATTGTGTATTAAATTAATGCGCTATTTTTTGTGCAAAAAATTTGAGTGGTTAAAAAAAAAATCTGAAATTTGGGTCGCGACTTCATGACAAGGAAAATAGTGGGTCCTGAGGCTACACCAGTTGAGAACCACTGTTCTAAAGAAAGGGAAGGAGGAAGTAGATCCAGCTAGCTACAGACCCATAGCGCTCCGGAATTTTGACAGAAAGGCAATGACTAAAACGCTGGCTACCCGGCTAAATAGACATTTGTCATCCATCATTCATCCTGACCAGACAGGGTTCATCCCGAATAGGTTCTCTTTCTCAAATGTAAGACGTCTCCTCAACACCATATACACAGACCACAGTAAGACCAGTATATACGCTAGTCCAACATGTTCAGTTATAACCAATGGTGATAAGTCAGCCAGGTTTCCATTACTTCGCTCCGTCCAGCAGGGCTGCCCTCTTTCGCCAGCCCTCTTCGCTGTTGCGCGCGGGGTCATCCCTATGTTCCCCGGGTCCTATGTTCCCCGGGTCCTATGTTCCCCGTTTTTAACACTCTCCGTAACATTTGGGGTGTCTATCCGCTATGCCGACCACCCGCAATGCCGACCTTAGGTTTAGGCGTGAGGGGTGGGAGAGGTTAGGTTTTGGGTTAGGGTCTGGGGGAGGTTAGGAAGGGTTCTATGTTCCCCGGTCCCACAAAAACGGGGAACATAGGACCCGGGGAATATAGGACCCGGGGAACATAGGTACGCTCCCTTGCGCGCGAGCCCCTTGCCTTAAAAAAACGTGGTCACCCAGGTATTCCAGGTCTGAAGGTCGGCGGTATTGAGACGCGTATGAGTTTGTACGCCAACGACGTAATACTATATCTACATAACTCAGAACAATCGATCCCCCCTCTCATAGAATTAATCACCTCCTTTGGTAAGCTGTCTGGATACACAATTAACTGGACAAAGAGTAATTTTATGCCTCTTTTCGATGTCTTCACTCCTGGTTTCCTAGAAATTCTCCTTTTCAAACTGGCAAGGGACCGCCTCACCTATCTTGGCCTGACCATACCCAGAGATCCTAAACTAATATTTAAATTGAACTTTGCGAACTTTGTTTCAAGACTTAAACAGTGTATAGAAAACTGGAGGACCCTGCCCCTCTCCATGATTGGCCGTATAAACTCAATCAAGATGGTTTTCCTTTCCTAGGTTCTTTTATCTTTGTCAAAATCTTCCCATCTTTCTCACATCAGCATTTTTCAAAAAACTAGACTGTGATTCTGTCCTACATCTGGAAGTATAAGAACCACAGAATTTTGAAAATTCACTTGCCTTACCAGTATTTAGGCAATACTGGGCTGCCAACATTAGGGCTCTGATGTACTGGCGGCAAGGGACTCCGGGGATTTTAATTTCCGGGGCCCCCATGTGGCTGAAAATGGAGGCCAGCTCCATTGTCAACTCTTCCTTGACAGCCATGCTATTTGCTAAGTTAGAGAAACCTGGGACCTTTTAAATTTAAGTTTTGTCATGAAAAATTGTAAACAAGTTAGGGGTGTTTTGAGTCTTCCAGATGTTTCTGTCCACACGCCAATTTGTTTCAATTGTTTTTTGGTTCCATGGTTGCTCAATGATGTATGTATGTTTTTTTACCTTTCTTTTCCTGTGCCTGAGCCTGTTTGTCTTGTTCGTATATTGTTCTATATATATTTTTTATTATAAAATATATATACAACCTAGAACGACCACAACGCGGACTTATGCCTCCGCCATTAGTTCATTCTTGAGTCCAAATTGCCATTTGAGGCAAATTGGAAGAAATTCCGTCAAGGCGCTCCTGAGATGTTGCGTTACAGAGCTTGGAAATTGCATTCAAGAGGTCACAGTGACCTTGAACTTTGACCTTTGATCACCAAAATGGAATCAGTTCATCCTTGCGTCCAAGTCGATGTTTGAGCCAAATCAGAAGAAATTATATCAAGCTGTTCTTGAGATATTGCGTTAACGAACTTGAGAATAGTGTTCGTGAGGTCACAGTGACCTTGAGGTTTGACCACCAAAATGTAATCAGTTCATCCTTGAGGCCAAGTTAATGTTTGAGGCAAATTTGATGAAATTCCGTCAAGGCATTCCTGAGATATGGCGTTAACAAGCTTGAAAATGGCGTTGGAGAGGTCACAGTGACCTTGACCTTTGATCACCAAAATGTAATCCGTTCATCCTTGCGCCCAAGTCGACGTTTGAGCCAAATTGGCAGAAATTCCATCAAGCCGTTCTTGAGATATCGCTTTAACGAACTTGGGAATGGCATTCGTGAGGTCACAGTGACCTTGACCTTTGACCACGAAAATCTAATCAGTTCATCCTTGAGTCCAAGTGGATGTTTGAGGCAAATTTGATGAAATTCCGTCAAGGCATTCCTGAGATATTGCGTTAACAAGCTTGAAAATGGCGTTCGAGAGGTCACAGTGACCTTGACCTTTGACCACTAAAATCGAATCAGATCATCCTTGAGCCTAAGTGGATGTTTAAGGCAAATTTGATGAAATTCCGTTAACGAACATCGTACGGACGGACGGGCGGACGGACATATGTACTAGGGATGTCGACGGTTAACCGCCGAGAACGTCTTTGGTCGGTTAAGCATGTCGGTTAAACGGTCAATTTCCATGTTAATTTGCATATAACAGTGTTGCCAATGTGGCGATTCCCCCCCCCTCCTTCGTGGTCAGCAATGTAACATAAGTATATTAAATGATGGGGTAAGTATTAATCAAGCTAGATTTGGAAATAAACACATGGTTCATGTTGATTTTATCTACCTGATGTCTGATCAAACGCATTCCGCAGCGAAGCACACACACAGCTGAACACCTGCTGCAGCCACAGAAGTGAAGTGAGCGCAATGACTGCCCCGCCCCTCTGCTGCTCCTGTCTGAGCACACAGCTCAGATGTGCTCTGTGACCATTTCAGAATGATTAATACACCCAGCGAAACAATCAGCTTATACATGTTCTATAGTTTTGTTAACTCCGTGTGTGCTGTCATTAGCCTACTTTTTCTTCACTGTCTCATTCGGTCTAACGGCCGGGACACACATCTTGCATGTGCGTGGCGTGTGCGTGTGCGTGGCGTGCTTGCTGCGGCTGGCAATCTCTCCCTCCCTCTCTGCAGTGCATGTTCATCAGGCACACGCATGCATACGCTCGCACTCAATGATGAAACAGTAGTTTTTACCGTGTTACAAAAATGACATGAAGCGGTCGAATTGACGATTGAAAAGTATCAATTAACGTTAACGTTACTGTCCAACACATGGCAGTTCGGATAAATTGTTTCACAACAAGAGACTACGTGCGGAGTGCGGACTCATTTTTATAATGTTGTGGAGCCCTGCCAGACACAGAGAGCACAGCCCTCACCGCGTGTGTGAAGAGAGAGAGCGAACGGGCGAGACAGAAGCAAACTATTTTTTGTAGATCTCAAAAGCAGGTAAACCTCTGTGGGATTAGTGAGACTATTGCTAAAAGAGAAGATACTGTAGTGATGCTGCGCACTTTGTCAGTGCGCCCTGCAGCCTGGGCTGTCGTCCGCTCAAACACTACTTCACGGGGCGGCTGCGTGTCAATTGACGTGTCCTTAATATGCAATGCGTGCAGCTCTAAGCAGTATAGCCTATCGGAGGAATGTTTTTGTTTAGATGGCTGGAAGATTAAACTTGTCTTCTCGTTTTGTTAATGTGTTTTTTTCTGCTTGTAGATGTAAAAATAAACGCTTTCTACTGAAAAGAAAATCAAGCATTTGGTAGGCTAATGGTTTAATGGGGCACAGACAGTAAAATAGCGCATTTTAATCTTCTCGGTTAACCGACAGTTGTCGGCTAATGGTTGTCGGTCAAGAAAAATTATGATTTTCGACATCCCTAATATGTACGTACGTACGGACAACCCGGATCCATAATGCCTCCAGCCTGGCTATTGCCGGCGGCGGAGGCATAAAAATCATAATTAAAGCTGGAAATAAGGTCCAGGTTGTAAAAAACCTGAATTCTCCTTTAATCTGTTACAATACATCTCTTCCCCTATGGGGATTAATGTCATATCGTGTACTCCCTGTCAAATAAACTAATAAACTAAACTAACCCTAACCCTAAAAAACGAATGACTTGCAGCTGGTGGGGGCGGAGTTTCTGTAAGCCGGACAAATGGAGTTGGATTTCTCTGTGGTAAACATACAGTATAGCGAAGGTAAACACTGTCCATCCGTTTATATTAACAACATTATAATGATACAAAGTGGGTTGATCATCGGTAAAGCCATCCTTTAAAATGATTGACCTGATGGAGAGCCGGATGGAAATGTATCCCATCCGGCTTCCTTGGAACTTCTTGGTGAACCGGTTGGTGCTGTAATAGGATTCATGGGTCAGGTCCACTGTATGCTTAGTTACTGTATATAAGTGAGACAACGCTTCATTATTGCAGGACATCAGCTCCGTAGAGATACAGAGGAACATCCAGAGGTGCACAACAGAGGCAGAGACACCACAGACATCATGAAAACTATTGCAGCTTTCTTGGTGGTGCTGTGTCACCTGCACATCAGTCATGGTAAGTCACCATCTGATACTGTATATTTTCCTGCAACATAACAGAATAATCCACTCACTGATCACTGGCGCCGGAACAAGGGGGACATTTTGTCCCCCTTAACACGTTGACTGCCAACGACGTGTTAACACGTTTTCAGAATCCAGCTGTTGACTGCCAGCGACGTGTAAACACGTCGTTGGCATCGATTTTTTTTTTTTTGACGGTGGGTTGTGCATCTAACCCTTTTACATCTCTTATATAAGTATTGGACGTGTACAACGTGTACAACCCATTCCACCGACCCACTAAGTGGCGACAAGGAAGTAGGAAGGCAAGCAAAAAGCAGTGTGATCCATTTCCATTCTCATGAAAATGGATTGGCGGAGGCGCTTTCGTTTTCGCGCTGATTGCTGGCGGTGCGGGATTGCAAACTTGCATGGTGGATTGCGGATGGAGCACACTTTGAGGCACGCAGCGTAAATATGACCAGAGTCGCAGGGGCTTCATCGGAGCTCTCGGCCAGGGCTCCGGGAGGCGGGCGAGTCCAGCCGGGCTTCCTCGGGGAGCGGCCACGCAGACAGGCACAGCCAGGCACAGCCGCACAGCGGCAGCGGGGCAGTGAGACTGGTGACACGCTTGTGGTGCAGCAGGCCATTTTGCCTTGCAAAATAGCACCAAATTGGAAACAGCCATAAAAGGCTTTTAGAATGGGATTTTCAACCCATTCTTTTTTGTTTCTTTTTCGCTCTAATTTAGAGTAATTTAATTTCTATTCAGAAATTTATTTGAGAGGTCGAGAGTATGAGAAAGTGCATTTGCACAGGTAGGAAAGTGCTTGTGACACGGCGCTGCAGCCAAGAAGAACGCCCACGGAGGGAGGAGTTGAGCAGAGGGGAGTTTCCTGCTGTTATGGAGGAAATTACTGTTCAAAACTATTGTTTAGGTCTTACTGATGCCAAAAATGAATGGTTAAAGTGACTGTTCTATCGAATTTCACAAAAAGCCGTTTATCTCTGAATATTTTTTCTGACGCTGAAACCATGCTGTATTCAATTGCTAATGCTTACATAACTACTAACTCTACAAACTAACTCTTTTAGACAGAGAAAGTACACATTCTATTAGTACTTTTGAGATATTGTATGTTCACAAACTCCAAGCAGAAAAGAATCCTCGGCTCTTGTAAAATGAGCCAGAATCCTCAAAAAACGGCTTGGCAGAAGCTACCTACAGCAAAAAAAAACGGCTGGCAGTCAATGTGTTAAAATTTGGTCCCCCTAAAATTTTTTTTTTTTTTTTTTTTTTTAATCTGAGGGGGCAACTGCCCCTGACGCTTAGAGCCCACTTTACACTGTTTACACAGCCTGTGATGTTTGTTAAAGCCGTGATCGTTGTGGGATTATTACACCTGAGACAGACAGACCCAGGGATCAAGTTACAGAGAGCCCACTTTACACTGTTTACACAGCCTGTGACACTTGTTAAAGCCGTGATCATTGTGGGATTATTACACCTGAGAGACAGACAGACCTGGACTCTGTACTGCACTCACTGTCATTGGCTGCTGCTATAATCGTATACGGTTATTGTTATTTTATTTTTGTGTTGAGATGACAAGTTTTGCACTGTGTTTCGAAGTGATAATAATAATAATAATAATAATAATAATAATAATAATAAGTTAAGTGTTTCTGCCTGTGTTGCTGTCTGTTGTAGTGTAATTATAAAATGACCTAAAGGGAGAGCAGGTCACCAAGTGAGCGAGAAAAGGAAAAATACTGAATAATTACATCACTACAGTATAATCCTAATGTTAATTTAAAATTAGATATTCATCTAAATATGGCTAAAAATCATCCAAACGTCCATAAAAACGTCAATTTTTCGTCGGTGCCCTTATGGGCGCGCCCATTGGGCGCCGGGGAAAAAAAAAAAAAAAAAAAAAAAAAAATGTGTCCCCCTTATTGCAAACTCGTTCCGGCGCCACTGTCACTGATGATGATTTCCTCTCCACAGCCTGGAACTGTAACGAGGGCCCAAGCCTGTCCTATGCAAAACAGATTGATGCTGGACAGGGACAAGTGGTCGCAACAGACAAAAACAATCGCAACTATTTCCTGAGTGGATCCACCTGGTTCAAACTGCCCTCAGCCAGCCTCAAGCACATCACAGTGGGACAGGCAGGGATGTGGGGCGCCAGCACCAGTAACTACGTCTACAAATTTGTGGGTGGCAGCTGGAAATATGCATCTGGAAGTAAGAAGGGGAGAATTTGTTGTCATTTGCATGCCTTCTTTCACCTTGGGGAAGTTGGGTCATTGCTGTAGTAAAGTGTAGTAGATAAATTACCTTACTGAAAAGATACACACACAAAAAACAGAACATATTAAAAACTTCAGATACAGTAGCCGACTAGCCGTGTTTGGAATGGTTCACTAATTCACTCACCCACTCACTCACTCACTCACTCACTCACTATTCTCCAGGTGGTGTTTATCATATACTAATAATAATATGGGGAATGATCAAACAAGTTTCGGACACTAACTCACTCTTCTTCTCCTTTGGTAAACACGGCAGCATTGCATTGTGGTAGATAGGAGAACATGTAGGGTACATTCTGTTCACTAGGAATTGCAATGCATTGTGGGTATTTTATAGTGGACTATATAGTGAATCAAATTAACAGATGAGAATTCGGACACGAGTACAAAATGGCCAGCACACTATATAGTCCACTATTTCTGTCATAGTAGGGACCGGTTTCGAACAGGGCTAGTGTCTTCATTGTGCTAATACATTGCTCCTGTGAGCTAGAAAGAATCCAGACAAACAGATTTACAAAACATATTTATGAAGTCAGGACAACATGCTGACTAAATACAATACCTCTGTGTTTTTCCTTGTTTGCAGGGTCAATGACGCAGGTTGACGCTGGTAGTCTTTTCCTTGCGGGAGCCAGTAGCAGCAAAATAGCCTCCTGTCTACGGAGTAGCTACACTTTGAGCTTCAGCAAGGGCTCTATCTCCTGGACAACTCTGTCCAATACATATATCTACTACAGCTGCGGCCTCTATGGATGCTGGGGAGTATACAAACACGCTGTCTACTTCACAAAGGTGGGAAACTGTTTGCAGAGCCCATGAAACCTTGGGCCCTATCTTGGTACAGGCGATATCCCCTATTTGCACTTGCACACCTGTTTTAGCATGCCTTAAGGGCAGGGAAGATAGTGGTCCGCTTTGTGCATTTGTCCAGGTGTTGTGCCGAGTTTTGCACCCCCGCCCGGCAGTAGCTAAATGAATCCCCACCTCACGGGAGCATATTGTAATGATTTATAATGTATGTAAATGTAACTGTTTAAAAGTGATATAATTGTCTGGGTAGACGTGACCTCCCTGATTTCTAAGTTAAAACAGCCCAGAAATATGTTGGGGATGCAATTCTCGGCGGGGAGGCGGAAACGTTCACGGCATGTGCCGCAAATTAGAGCCGTGCCAAATCATCTGCGCCCCCAAAATGCCAGCGCAAACGGGATTTGGGCAGTCTCAAGTAGCAGAGTTATTCACAGGTGTGGCCAGGAAATGCCTGGGCATTACATCAATAAAAACCAATTGGATTCCCGTCTCGCAATCGCTGTTTGCGCGAGGCATGCAATATGCTGTAATTCTCTCCGTAATAAGAGTGGACTCACTCATGCCGAGGACAGAGAGAGATGGAGAGAGCTTATTGACAGATAGTATGTGGTGCCAACGACCTTCCGGGTTATGGAGGTGAATAGCCTATGTCCTTTGTCCAACAAGTTTTCTCAATTCATTTCCCTCTTTGCGATGTGATAAAAGTTTCTCAGTGAGTTATAGTTGATTGCCTCACTGAATTATCTGCTAATACCCAATTTTAGCAGCAGAATTTGATGTCCTGGCATAGCAAGGCTGTGCGTAATGACATATCCAAAAGGAATTTTACTCTGCACTGCGCACGGAGATCATGGTGCGCTCAAGCGCAACGGGGTATTTAGCGCGTAAGAGGTGCTTTTAAAAGCTCTTAGCGCAAAGTAATTATGCGCTGCTGACGATAGTATAATGCCATCTATCCACACATTTTTGCGCTGAGACACCTAGTTCGGCATGTGGCACGCCTATGTCCAGTCAAATTATAACAGGCATGCGCTTGTCCACGTCCCCAATTTACATTGCGGCGTTAAACGAGCGCAAACACTAAATTACCCCTTTTGCGAAGATAACTCTTATGCTATGTTTATTATTATTATTTAGCACATTAATCGAACACTCATAGATCATGACTGCCATGATTCGGTAGTTACTGATATATATTTTTTTGTGTGCAACTGATGGCAGTCGTTCTGATGTTGACACCTCTTTACAGGGTGTGAATCCGTCTACCTGCTCTGGCCAAACCTGGCATAGCATCTCAGGAGTGTCCTTGAAAATGGTTGAGGTGGGCAGTGACGGCAGTCTCTTCGGAGTGACCACGTCCGGCCAGGTCTACGAGAGGTAAGCCATTACTCCACACGATCAGGTAACGACACCCAAGAGGGCAGTCTTTACTGTGATTGCGCGCCAAATACCCATAATATTGTGTCAATATAATAATTATCCCAATAATAAACTAGAGGGCACTGGGCAGAGTGCATGCTACCTAGAGGGCACTCGGCAGAGTGCATCATGCCACCACCGGCGCTTTCAACCTCTCTACAAAGTTGTGTGGTGTAGCATAAATCCGTTAAAGTTAGGTGTCTTTTTGTGATTGCCATCACCCATTGTCATGCCCCCTTTTGACCAGTGGGCGGACATTAATCAGGTCTACTGTAAGTTGGACCGTGTCCTACTTTTCTACAAAGTTTCGTGCAAGTTTGTTCATGACATATCCTGACAAACAAGCAGGGGTGAAAACATAACCTCCCGGCCAACTTGAGCATATATGTATATATATATATATATATATACACAATAATAATAACTAATAATAATTGATTGGATTTATATACAGTAGCACCTTCCTCAATACTCAAAGCGCGTCACTCAGGGGAGGGGAAGGGGTGAGGGAACTCAACTCATCGACCACCGATGATCAATTGACAGACTTGTACATTCATCTCCTCTCTCAACAGAACCGGCATCTCCAGCAGTCGTCCACAAGGCACCGCATGGAAGAATATCCCCTTTTGCAGCATGAAGCATGTCAGCTACGACCTGGGAATTCTCTGGCTCGTCACCACCTCTGCTCAGGTCATGCGGTGCACACGCTAATGTCAGACGCACAGCGACGTACAGACGTACAGTTCTGTGTAACGACAATCCAGTCCTTATCTGCTCTATACAATATCTTTCTCTTTTAGTTATTGAAGAAGTGTGATTTTCTTAGGACAGAGTAAACTGTTTAAAGACCCCATAAAGTCATGTTCTAAGATGTATGTAAAATATTCTACTTTGAATAATAATTTGTGTCTCATATGGTCGTCCCCCCCCCAAAAAAAAAGGTTGAATTATCTTGTTACAATTCTTAAAATCTACTCCTTCTCCATCATTACAAAATGATAGTGTATTATAGAGTCTGCAAATATATTTCATCTCAAAAGTTTTCCTGCTGGACACAAGATGTCTCCTACTTCACTGTAAAGTCCATTCTCAGTGTATGTGCACCGGAGGCTTCAAGTTTCCACATCACAATTAGTTAAATATTGGACAGGGATTAGCTTCAACTATTTGTGACATCTCAAATAATGTCCCGCCCCTAAAATTGGATGTCCAATGAATACAGAGAAACGTTCCTCTTTCAGCAGATAAATGTGAAAACAGCCTTCTAGTGTCAAACTAACTCACAGACATCATTCTGAAGCTCAAACACCTGAAGGAACAAGAAGAAAAACACATTTTTGACTTTAGGGGTCTTTAAGTGTCTTTTTTTAGAGAGATTACTGGGGGGTTTCTTTTTAATATAGAGCAATATAGTTTTTTCTGTCTGTTTTGGCTAAACTTGTCTAACAATATGCATTTGCATGTAATGCATTTCCATTCAAGCTGAATTAAACTATTTGCATCCAACCTGTTGTGTGTGTGTGTGTGTGTGTGTGTGCGATTTGCAATAAGATTTGGCTGGTGGTCATTTTGGACCCTGTGGAACACAGGATAACACAGGATTTACAGCGCAGGTACACACAATTAAAGCCAAACCCTCTAATTGACGACAGACATATTGAACATTTAGTCAAAATTAAGGGCTGGGGACCATAAGGGATCATTTCATCCCAGGCCCCAGTCCCGTCCGAGAGGCTCTGTGTTATGAGCCCCCTGAGTTCTTGGGCCCGTGGGCCTGGGCCTGGTAGGCCCATTTGTTAATACATCACTGGTTAAGCCGGCCAAGAACTATCAGCAACAAAGGCTGAATGTTGCATCGCCTCACGTAGCCTGTGTCGGGCCCACACTCTGCAAAGACTACAGCCGGCGGTCAACTAGTGCAACTAGTGACTGCGGATATACAAACCAGATACATGCAACAACGCAGCGTTTGCCTACCATTTTCACACCACTCTCACTCACCACTTGAACAGTTTTCAAATATAGCTCATCATGCTAATCAAGAATGTATCTGACAAAAACAGTTGCAAATGGCACTGGCGTTGTCAGCCCTTGCCTGGTCTTTTGTGCTTGTGGAAGAAGAAAGGAAGATGATATGCAGAAACAGCCTCAAAGGGCTTTCCCGAAGGGGCATTGTGAAAATATCTGTGTATTTGTCACACTTCTATACCAATTTACAGGGCAACTGACCCTCTTCAATGGACACCACCTCTCACAATCCCCAAGACACACACACAGACGGATTAAGCTTAAATACAAACAATTGTATTAACATTCAAGGCAGAAAATAAAACACATGAGTGCCCCACTGTTCACTGTGGATAAATGTCAATCCCCACTCCTCCCCATCAGCTCGTCCCACCTAGATCAAACGATATCACCAGTAATACTTATTAGGCCGAAGCTATATTACACTCCATTCCAGGACACTGCAAGTGATCACACTACATGCATAAAATCAAGCTCATGAACAATGTGTAAAATCAAGCCACATAATACCAGACCATTAGGGTTAAGAGATGAAGCACATACTGAAAACAGCCAAATCATTTCACACCACTTTTTCATCAGAGTAATAAAACAGCACACCACTTGGGCCTTTAGAGTAAGATCTGGGTAAAGTTAATCACGTAGGGGGTCCCACTGCAGTAAGGGCTGTGAGTGTGATATAGGCTATTATCACAGGAAGAGGGGACACGACAACGGACTGGACAAAAACATGAAAGGAATGAAAGGAATGAAAAAAAAGTAAAAATTCCAATTTGGCCAGTGCTGACCCAAATTGGAATACGCTATTAGTCCCGTACTCCAACGTCTTCTTATGGCCTAATGGCAGATTAAAACGTCTCTCCAAAGCTGCTGCTTACCGACCCCAGAGCTGATGCGCTGCGGCGCGGATGGCCAGTTAGGGAGCGGGCGAGTAGCCAACAGTAGAGCCCCCGTCCCAGTCCAGGCAGCTGACTGCGTGCGGGCGGGCGTGCTCTGTCGTCCCCGTCGGACCAGCGGAGTTGGACTTCGGACCAGTGATGCGGACTTGAGGGAGAAGGCAGCGGCGATACGGTCGGGTGGAGTCAGTGGCGTTGATTTCCCCGTTTGCAGCTATGAGGACACAGAGAGAGCAGCACGGGATGAGAAGACTTGTTTACCATAGTGACACAACCTTGAAAGCCTATAGGCTTGTCTGGAAGCGACCGTCCCTTTTCGGTAGCGTGCGTAGAATCAAACGAGCCGTTGTTCTCCTCCCGGCACGTCTGCTGCTTGTCCCGCTGCCCAGTTTCTGTCGTCTGCCGTCCTGCCGCCGCGTCTTCACCCAGGTGCGCCGCTCCCCTCCAGGTGCGCCGCATCAGCCTAATTAGGATGGAAAAAGACACACCAGGCACAACACATCCAAATATCCTCCCCTCTACGCCCACCTGTCAATCATCCAGTCTTTCCACCCAAAGTCGTCTTATACCCTACTTCAGGATAGCTGTATAATTGCAGAGTTCACTTTGACCTGCGACATATTGACCGTGTAACTTTTAGATATGCCTGTTTTGTGTTCAAATGTCTTCATGGTCAAGTGTAGCGCAGATGCTCCATAGGCGTTGCGGGTATATTGGTTCTCTAGGATAATGGCAGAAATCCAACTTCTCTCACTCTCTCACACACACACACACACTATGGCACACTCCCAACAAGCCATCAGTCACAGAGGGAAAAGCAATTATAGCAAAATTACAGCCACAGCCTCGGGAACCCCCGTCCCACAGACAAGAATCACATTCAATTGCTACTTGTTCTAAGCCACTATGTTTTTTTTCTCTCTTTTTCATATGTATGTTTATTGGGTTATCAATCTTAAACATACCTTCCTCTGAAAGTATGACGTTACCCGGTTTTACAAACACAAAAAACAAGGCATAACACCTGTTATGACCCAGTCTAGGGGTCTAGGTCACAACATAAAGTATACAAGGACAATCATGAAAAGTAAGTGTGATTTATTGGTCACACAACACAACAATCAACAAAGGTACTGGACTCACTACACTCAAAGCTAACATTGTCATGCTAAGCTAAAGCCTAGGCCGAAGCCTGGTGAGAGTTGGCAGCCAAAGCTGGAAGAAAGCAGCAGCTAATACAAATGGCTGAGTCCAGCACTAAAATACACACAACACCAGAGGTAACAAAACTAAACCAATACTAAACAGTTCACAAAACAGAGGTTCTGGAGGAGTGAGAGGATGAGAGGAGCAGCACTGCACAGATCAGTTACTGCCTGCCTCTGATCTGCCATCTTCAGACTGGAGCATATGAAGGGTCTGTGTCAATCAGCTGCCAATCTGCAACAGCCCCATCACAGCAGTTCCCAATCACCAATCTTCTCCCCAAGCCGACCAATCAGAAAGGACTCTGTAGAAAGACAGTCAAAGAGCAACCAGGACAACAGCAACACAATAAAAGAAACGGCACAGCCGTAACACCCCCCACCTTAAGAAAAAACATCTTCCCCCAAAAGCATGTTTTTTTATACATGTGGATACAGAATTTCAAAATACTTTTGCAAAATGACACAAAACAGAACCCAGGCCTAGAAAACACAATAGTACTCACCACCTTGGGGTTAGGAGGCTACAAAGACAGAAACTCCTCCAAAAACAAAACAGGTTTAGCACACGAACTTTTGTACTTTTGGTTGGCAGATTTAATATTGACAGCTAACACAAGAACGAATATCAAATATTGCGACGACTACTAGAATAAACCAAAGCACTTGTCCACTGACAAAGTAATCAGTATGCAGGGTGGGAATGCGTAAACTCACCGGGCAGACATAGTTTGAGCAGACTCCTTTTCCAGCATCGTTTTCTGGACATGGAGATACTGAGTTAATCAGTCTCAGCCATCTCACGGTCCCTCGCTTCCAGCTCCACCTCTCACGTGGAGGGCGAGTCCCAGGTGCTCTTGTCTCAACCCCAGCCTCCCTTTGAGTCACCGAATTAGTGTGGACTTGAGTGGAAGGCAGCTGACGTCACCACTGTCTCCACCTGCCCACCAGCAGTCCATGGTGTGGAATGGGCAGCCTCAACCACCCCTCCCACAACTGAAATGCCAGACTCACTGCCCTGATAACAAACGCTGGAGTGCATCCATCTTTCCCACCACAGCAACCAACAACTCTGCTTTGATTACACCCACCACAAGGTTGGGCTTTCAACGCAAAAAATTCATATGAACACAAAAATCAAACACCAGCATGCCCGAGCTCCCGACGCCCAGTGTCATGACCAAGATGCCGCAGCCGAACGGTCACCAACACAGACTAACACACAAGCTCACAGGTGCATCTGGAAAACACACAAAACTATCAAAACACACAACTATCAAAACTGCCAAGCAAAGATACTTACACTTGATGGGGCAAAACACCAGAGTCACCACTTCAGCAAACTGAACAAAATGGAGAAACAAAGCAGAAACAGAAGCGAATAAACGAGCTCTCAATGAATGTTTAGACGAGCCCCCACATGTTATGACCCAGTCTAGGGGTCTAGGTCACAACATAAAGTATACAAGGACAATCATGAAAAGTAAGTGTGATTTATTGGTCACACAACACAACAATCAACAAAGGTACTGGACTCACTACACTCAAAGCTAACATTGTCATGCTAAGCTAAAGCCTAGGCCGAAGCCTGGTGAGAGTTGGCAGCCAAAGCTGGAAGAAAGCAGCAGCTAATACAAATGGCTGAGTCCAGCACTAAAATACACACAACACCAGAGGTAACAAAACTAAACCAATACTAAACAGTTCACAAAACAGAGGTTCTGGAGGAGTGAGAGGATGAGAGGAGCAGCACTGCACAGATCAGTTACTGCCTGCCTCTGATCTGCCATCTTCAGACTGGAGCATATGAAGGGTCTGTGTCAATCAGCTGCCAATCTGCAACAGCCCCATCACAGCAGTTCCCAATCACCAATCTTCTCCCCAAGCCGACCAATCAGAAAGGACTCTGTACATGAGAAACAAGTTCACATAGACATGAGAAAGGGGGGGGGGGGGAGAGGATACAAAAACGTCAAAAAGGGAGGAACCCAAAGAAAGATAAGAAATATAGGCATATATACTACATGCCCATACAGTACATACTACATACATACTGTACCAACAGGTTCTCACTCCGAGCGTGTAGCATATTGACGCTTTGTCCCGTCCCTTGTGCGTCGCTTGTTACTAACACGGTACCCTTGAGCGACCCATGAAACGACTTGGGCTATCCGACTAAACTCAATGTAAACCCATGGAAGTCATCTTTGACGCTCATGGCAACTGCTCCCCCATTAGTCAACTGCTCCCCCATTAGGGTCTGGGGGGAGGTTAGGTTTAGGCGTGGGGGGTGGGAGAGGTTACGTTTAGGGTTAGGGTCTGGGGGAGGTTAGGTTTAGGCATGGGGGGTGGGAGGGGTTAGGGTCTGGGGGAGGTTAGGTTTAGGTGTGGGGGGTGGGAGAGGTTAGGTTTAGGGTTAGGTTCTGGGAGAGGTTAGCTCCTCCCCCCAGACCCTAATGGGGGAGCAGTTGACTTATAACCAATGGTTATAAGTCAGCCAGGTTTCCATTACTTCGCTCTGTCCAGCAGGGCTGCCCTCTTTCGCCGGCCCTCTTCACTGTTGCGCTCGAGCCCCTTGCATTAAAAATACGTGGTCACCCAGGTATTCCAGGTCTGAAGGTCGGAGGTATTGAGACCCGTATCAGTTTGTATGCCGACGACGTAATACTATTAGCTACATAACTCAGAACAATCGATCCCCCCTCTCATAGAATTAATCACCTCCTTCGGTTAGCTGTCTGGATACACAATTAACTGGACAAAGAGTAACTTTATGCCTCTTTCTGTTGTCTTCACTCCTGGTTTACTAGAACATCTCCCATTCAAACTGGCAAGGGACCGCCTCACCTATCTTGGCCTGACCATACCCAGAGATCCTAAACTAATATTTAAATTGAACTTTGCTGACTTTGTTTCAAGACTTAAACAGTGTATAGATAACTGGAGGACCCTGCCCCTCTCCATGATTGGCCGTATAAAATCAAGATGGTTTTCCTTTCC
Source organism: Poromitra crassiceps (assembly GCF_964638095.1). Taxonomy (NCBI): domain Eukaryota; kingdom Metazoa; phylum Chordata; class Actinopteri; order Beryciformes; family Melamphaidae; genus Poromitra; species Poromitra crassiceps. The sequence goes on from NC_139630.1 coordinate 1,654,551, forward strand.
TAGGTTCCTTTATCTTTGTCAAAATCTTCCCATCTTTCTCACATCAGCGTTTTTCAAGAAATTAGACTCTGTCTAATGATTCTGTCCTACATCTGGAAGTATGTATGTATAACCACAGAATTTCCAAGTCTGAGGGAGGACTGGCCTTACCAGTATTTAGGCACTACTGGGCTGCCAAAATTAGGGCTCTGATGTACTGGCGGGAAGGGACTCCGGGTAATTTAATTTCCGGGGCTCCCCTGTGGCTGAAAATGGAGGCCAGCCAGCCTCATTGTCAACTCTTACTTGACAGCCATGCTATTTGCTAAGTTAGAGAAACCTGGGACCTTTTAAATTTTAGTTTTGTCATGAAAAACCTAAAACAAGTTTTAGGTTTTGAGTCTTCCAGATGTTTCTGTCCACATGCTAATTTGTTTCAATTGTTTTTTTGCTCCATGGTTGGTCAATGATCTATGTATGTTTTTTACCTTTCTTTTCCTGTGCCTGAGCCTGCTTGTCTTGTTCGTATATTGTTCTATATATATAAAAAAAAAAAAAAAAAAAAATCATAATTAAAACTGGAAATAAGGTCCAGGTTGTAAAAAACCTGAATTATCGTTTAATCTGTTACAATGCATCTCTTCCCATATGGGGATTAATGTGATATTGTGTCATATGTGACAAATAAACTAATAAACTAAACTAACACTAACCCTAAAAAACTAATGACTTGCAGCTGGCGGGGGTGGAGTTTCTGCAAGCCGGACAAATGGAGTTGGATTTCTCCCACAACATTATAATGATACAAAGTGGGTTGATCATCGGTAAAGCCATCCTTTAAAATGATTGACCTGATGGAGAGCCGGATGGAAATGTATCCCATCCGGCTTCCTTGGAACTTCTTGGTGAACCGGTTGGTGCTGTAATAGGATTCATGGGTCAGGTCCACTGTATGCTTAGTTACTGTATATAAGTGAGACAACGCTTCATTATTGCAGGACATCAGCTCCGTAGAGATACAGAGGAACATCCAGAGGTGCACAACAGAGGCAGAGACACCACATACATCATGAAAACTATTGCAGCTTTCTTGGTGGTGCTGTGTCACCTGCACATCAGTCATGGTAAGTCACCATCTGATACTGTATATTTTCCTGCAACATAACAGAATAATCCACTCACTGATGATGATTTCCTCTCCACAGCCTGGAACTGTAACGAGGGCCCAAACCTGTCCTATGCCAAACAGATTGACGCTGGACAGGGACAAGTGGTCGCCACAGACAAAAACAATCGCAACTATTTCCTGAGTGGATCCACCTGGTTCAAACTGCCCTCAGTCAGCCTCAAGCACGTCACAGTGGGACAGGCAGGGATGTGGGGCGTCAGCACCAGTAACTCCATCTACAAATTTGTGGGTGGCAACTGGGAAAAGGCAGTTGGAGGTAAAAAGGGGAGAATTGGTTATCAGTTGCATGCCTTCTTTCACCCTGGAAGATGGGTCATTGCTGCAGTAAAGCGTAGTCGATTATCTTACTGAAAAGATACACACACCAAAAACAGAACATAAAAACTTCAGATACAGTAGCCGACTAGCCGTGTTTGGAATGGTTCATTCACTCACTCACTCACTATTCTCTAGGTGGTGTTTATCATATACTAATAATAATATGGGGAATGATCAAACAAGTTTCGGACACTAACTCACTCTTCTCCTTTGGTAAACACGGCAGCATTGCATTGTGGTAGATAGGAGAACATGTAGGGTACATTCTGTTCACTAGGAATTGCAATGCATTGTGGGTATTTTATAGTGGACTATATAGTGAATCAAATTAACAGATGAGAATTCGGACACAAGTACAAAATGGCCAACACACTATATAGTCCACTATTTCTGTCATAGTAGGGACCAGTTTCGAACAGGGCTAGTGTCTTCATTGTGCTAATACATTGCTCCTGTGAGCTAGAAAGAATCCAGACAAACAGATTTACAAAACATATTTATGAAGTCAGGACAACATGCTGACTAAATACAATACCTCTGTGTTTTTCCTTGTTTGCAGTATCAAAGAAGCATATTGACGCTGGTAGTCTTTTCACTGTGGGACTCTCTGACAACAACAAGCATGTCTACTGTGTACGGAGTAGCTACACTTTGAGCTTCAGCAAGGGCTCTCTCTCCTGGATACGTCTGACCAGTGTTAATAATAATCTCTACTACAGCTGCGGCCTCTACGGATGCTGGACAGTGCACACAAACCACGCTGTCTCCTTCACAAAGGTGGGAAACTGTTTGCAGAGCCCATGAAACCTTGGGCCCTATCTTGGTACAGGCGATATCCCCTATTTGCACTTGCGCACCTGTTTTAGCGTGCCTTAAGGGCAGGGAAGATAGTGGTCCGCCTTGTGCATTTGTCCAGGTGTTATGCCGAGTTTTGCACCCCCGCCCGGCAGTAGCTAAATGCATCCCCACCTCACGGGAGCATATTGTAATGATTTATAGAGAAACGTAACTGTTTAACTCATTGAGTGCCAAGGACGGACATGTTCGTCATTTCAAATAGTAACGTAGAGTGCCAAGGACGGACATGTTCGTCAATTGCGTTTTTTGACGGTGGGGCGTCGATCAAAGCCTTCTGCCTCTGATGTACAAATATTATAGCTATTGGATGTGTCTAACCTATTTTACAGAACCCTTAGGTGGCGACAGTGCTCTCCACATAACAGAAAGGCAAGGAAAAAACAAAGAAGAAGTCGTTATGGAAACGGAAATCGCATCGCATCCGTATGCATCGATATGCTGAAGCACGTTACTGCAGCTGTGCCTGCAGCAGCCAATCTGCTCCCACAATTGAGCCGGACAGCACATCCGCACATCCACACCGTGGAGTTGTTATTATTCTCAACTGGAAGCATCGTTGCCGGTGACAAACACACGCGGAACGCTGTAAAAAAGCAGGATGTCGATGTCCCTTCACTGTGCGCACAGCAAACTCAGCAGAGAGCCACCACAGACAGGAGGAGGAGTGTGCAGTTGAGGCGAGGCGAGGCGGGGCGGGGCGGGGCGGGGCGGGGGGGGGGGGGGGGGGGGGGGCACGCAGAGCAGCACACAACACCCAGACAGACCCAGGCAGCAGGACAGGATTGACAAACGCAAGCCAGAATATCCGATGCCCACCAGCAGCAAATCAAGACCAGCAAGAAGCTGCAACCAGCAGCGCACGCAGGGGCCAGCGCTGCTGGTTGTAGCTAAAAAATATTATTCTGCCAAACAGAATTCCCTGGCCTTCACTGTTTTATTGAAGGAAATTATTTTTGAGGTGTGACTACATTAGAAAAGATTAGCTTCAGAGTCAGTGATGTGCTTGAAATGTTTAATTTCACAAAAGGCCAATTATCTCAGCTTCTAGAAAAAAATTGCTGTTTTGGGATGAATCAAGCTATCTTCTCCGGCTCATAACTAAAGAACGGAAAATGGGATCAATAAACTTTTTTTTGCAGATGATAGAATAGAGTCTCATCGTTCTTTGTGCGTGTTCAGTGTTTACATAGTAATATCACACAATATTCTGTGGGCCTCGAGAAATCACTGAAAACGCTCTGAAACTCTGGCACTGGGAGCATCCGTTCTCCAAAAGTGGCTGGCACTCAATGAGTTAAAAGTGATATGGGTAGACGTGACCTCCCTGATTTCTAAGTTAAAACAGCCCAGAAATATGTTGGGGATGCAATTCTCGGCGGGGAGGCGGAAACGTTCACGGCATGTGCCGCAAATTAGAGCCGTGCCAAATCATCTGCGCCCCCAAAATGCCAGCGCAAATGGGATTTGGGCGGTCTCAAGTAGCAGAATTATTCACAGGTGTGGCCAGGAAATGCCTGGGCATTACATCAATAAAAATCAATTGGATTCCCGTCTCGCAATCGCTGTTTGCGCGAGGCATGCAATATGCTGTAATTCTCTCCATGCGTAATAGAGTGGACTCACTCGTGCCGAGGACAGAGAGAGATGGAGAGAGCTTATTGACAGATAGTCTGTGGTGCCAACGACCCTCCGGGTTATGGAGGTGAATAGCCTATGTCCTTTGTCCAACAAGTTTTCTCAATTAATTTCCCTCTTTGCGATGTGATAAAAGTTTCTCAGTGAGTTATAGTTGATTGCCTCACTGAATTATCTGCTAATACCCAATTTTAGCAGCAGAATTTGATGCCCTGGCATAGCAAGGCTGTGCGTAATGACATATCCAAAAGGAATTTTACTCTGCACTGCGCACGGAGATCATGGTGCGCTCAAGCGCAACGGGGTATTTAGCGCGTAAGAGGTGCTTTTAAAAGCTCTTAGCGCAAAGTAATTGCGCACTGCTGACGATAGGATAATGCCATCTATCCCCACATTTTTGCGCTGAGACGCCTAGTTCGGCATGTGGCACACCTATGTCCAGTCAAACAGGCAAGCGCTTGTCCACGCCCCCAATTTACATTGCAGCGTTAAACGAGCGCAAACACTAAATTACCGCTTTTGCGAAGATAGGGCCCCTTAACTCTTATGCTATGTTTATATTATTATTATTTAGCACATTAATCGAACGCTCATAGATCATGACTGCCATGATTCGGTAGTTACTGATATTATTATTATTTTTTTGTGTGCAACTGATGGCAGTCGTTCTGATGTTGACACCTCTTTACAGGTGAATCCGTCTACCTGCTCCACCTCTGGCTACAGAAGTATCCCACTTGAAAATGGTTGAGGTGAGCAGTGACGGCAGTGTCTTCGGAGTGGACAGGTCCGGCAAGATCTACGAGAGGTTAGTCTCGCTAGCCAGCCTCTCTTCCTTTCCGTCAGAGAGTCTGGCGCTGCAGGTTTCCATTGTGGGATTGCGAAAAAAATGCTCGGTTTGGGTTAGCCAATCATCCTCGTCTTGGGCGGTGCTTAGCGTTAGTGCCCTTGGAAAATAGTTTCGGGGTGGAACTTGTGCCGAGCAGGCCTTCTTTATTGCACAATCCAAATTTTCTTCAAAACTTGCCATTTTCAGCGTGTAGCAACGAGTTAGCCTGTAGGTTTCTGCCGTTAGCTTTCTACGCTAGCGTCGTTGTTTTCACATTCGGCGGCCGGGAGCATTACAGCGACACACATGGGAGCTGATTGACATGGTCGGAGCCAATGACAGAGTGTGTGACAGAGCTTGCAAGTGGGGGAGCGGATATTCTGCTGCCACCGAAACAGCCGCTCGAATGGGAGAGCAGCTTTAGAGCAGGGGCGGGCTGATCCCCGTTGCCTGTTTCCACGACGCCAGACTCTCTGACGGAAAGGAAGAGAGGCTGGCTAGTGAGACTAACGAGAGGTAAGCCATTACTCCACACGATCAGGTAACAACACCCAAGAGGGCAGTCTTTACTGTGATTGTGAGCCAAATACCCATAATATTGTGTCAATATAATAATGATCCCAATAGTAAACTAGAGGGCACTGGGCAGAGTGCATGCTACCTAGAGGGCACTCGGCAGAGTGCATCATGCCACCACCTGCGCTTTCAACCTCTCTACAAAGTTGTGTGGTGTGTTATGACCCTGGCCTAGGGGAACCAAGAGGCATAGCAAAAGACAAGGAAAACGTCGGTGTAACTTCAAAACATAATATTTATTTACTAAACCCAAACAAAACCAAACTAAATAAACCATGACATGTGAGAATCAGTAAAGTCAGTAGTGTAAGGCATGTGTGGATGAGTGTAGTGTGTGAAGGGTGTTGCATGGATAAACCAAAATGTTGAGGTGAGTGCAGGGTGGGGAGAAGAAAGGAATGAAATCAAATCTAACAGCCTCAGCCAGGAGGGCAGAGTTTTAAAGCTGGAGTGAGCACCGGGCCCAGGTGCACTCCAATTAGCTGATGAGCCAATTTGCCCTCCCAGAGTCCTGAGAGCAAAACAGAAGACAATAAGAATCAAAGCATATAAACAAACTACATAACGCAAACAAACTACATAACGCAAAGGGAAGGTGCAGTGAGAATGTGAAACATAAATAATAAACAGGGGACCGTCACACCCCCCCCCCCCATAAGAACGGGGTCCCAAAAGGAACCACGGAACCAAGTTAAACCCACAATGAATATACGAATATCTACATTACCAAGGACCAAAACACAGAACCGCTCTCATGGCCAACCTCCCTTGTCACAAGCCTCCAGACCAGCAACCGGTACCTAGGAAGCATCTAAGGAATGGAACAAAGAGACAAGAGGGAGAGCCACAAGAAGAATCACTCCCAGGTTTAGTCCTGGGGAGCCCGGGACAGCGCGTCCGCCACCACGTTCTCGGTCCCCTTTATATGACGAATATCCAAAGTGTACGACTGCAGGAAGAGCGACCACCTAACCAGTCGCTGGTTTGGACACTGCAGAGAGTTGAGGAAAGTCAGAGGATTGTGGTCAGTATAGACAGTAACAGGAGTACTACCGCCAACATAAACATCAAAATGTTTTAAAGCCAAAATCAATGCTAATGCTTCTTTTTCAATGACAGAATAATTCAACTGGTGACAGTTAAACTTCTTGGAGTAGAAGCTAACAGGTCTGTGGATTCCCAGATTGTCCTCCTGCATGAGCACGGCCCCTGCACCCACATGACTGGCATCAGTGTACAGTTGAAATGGCCTATCAAAACGTGGGGCAGCCAAAACTGGAGCAGTACAGAGGAGCACTTTAGCCTGCTCAAAGGCTTTTTGACAGTCGGACGTCCAAATGAATTTGGCATTTGCCTTGAGTAGGTCGGTGAGTGTCACCACAACAGTTGCAAAGTTTCGACAGAAGCTTCTATAGTATCCCACGAGGCCGAGAAAGCGCATCAGCTCCTTCTTAACAGTTGGAACCGGATATTGTTCAACTGCCTGAACTTTGGCACTGACCGGACACACTTGGCCTTGCCCAACCACCCGGCCGAGGTAGGTCACAGTCGCCCTTGCAAACTCACACTTCGCAAGGTTGATCGTGAGCCTCGCCTCCCCCAAACGGATGAACAGTTCACGGATGCGTTCCAGATGAATTTCCCAGGTGTCAGAATAGACGACGACATCGTCAAATAAACTGCACACCCTGGCATGTCACCAACAATACGGTTCATAAGACGCTGAAATGTAGCAGGTGCATTTCTAAGTCCAAAAGGCATCACGTTGTAAGAGTAAAGACCATTTGGAGTTATGAAAGCGGCTATCTCACGTGCACGCTCTGACAAGGGAACCTGCCAATATCCCTTCAAAAAAACGAATTTGCTCACAAACTTTACGGAGCCCACTTGGTCGATGCAGTCCTCCATCCTGGGAAGTGGAAAAGAATCAGGTTTAGTGATGTTATTCACTTTACGAAAGTCAGAACAGAAACGTAATGTACCGTCCGACTTGGGAACCAACAAACAAGGTGAAGACCAGCTGGATGCACATGGCTCTGCAATCCCATTCGCCAGCATATAATTCACCTCTGCATCCAAGTGTTTACGTTTGTCCGCATTGACACGGTAGAATCTCTGCCTAATTGGCTTAGCATCGCCAATGTCAATATCGTGTTCAATTAGATGAGTCTGGCTAGGTGTATCCCCAAACAAGCATGGGAAATCACAAATCAAATGAGAAAGTTCTCCCCGGCACGACTCAGACAAGTGGTCCAACAGAGTATCCAGGCAAGAAAGTGATTCAGAATTTTTTAAACGCCCGTGTACCAAAGCTTGATCAGGTGTACCCAGCCCATCTTCGTCACATTCCATGTTGGAAGGAAACACAGGAACAGCCATGCAAACTGCATGGGCCAGACCAACACCTGGCTGCACACACAAGACAGACGACTCAGAGGTGCGTGCGTAGTAAGGCTTAAGCAAATTAACATGGCACAGTTGTGTTGCTTTCCTACGTTGAGGCGTCGAAATGATATAATTTTGCTCCGAGACTTTCTTTAACACAGTGTGTGGACCAGAGAACTTTGCTTGAAACGGTGAAGTGACAATGAAGGGCAAGCACTTGGTCTCCAGGACTAAAAATGCGGCGCTCAGCACTACGATCATACAGAAGTTTCATTTTGTCCTGAACTGACGCCAGCTTCTCTTTAGCCATTAATCCAGCTGTGTAAAGCTTATGTCGAAAGCCATTAACGTAGTCAATCAAATTTCTAGGAGGCCGTGCCTCTATCCAATCACCGGACAGTGCAGCTAAAGGCCCCCTTACTGTATGTCCAAAAACCAGTTCGTTCGGGCTAAAGCCTGTGCTTTCCTGCATTACCTCTCTCGCAGCAAGCATCAACCAAGGCAAACCCTCTTCCCAGTCTTTACCCATCTCCGTGCAGTATGCACGCAGAACAGATTTCAAGGTTTGGTGGAAGCGCTCTAATGCCCCCTGGCTCTGGGCATGGTATGCTGAGCTCTGGCTGTGCCGGACACGCAGCTGCTTCAACACCTGAGAGAACATATGGGAAGAGAAGTTTGAACCCTGATCAGACTGAATGACTTTTGGAATACCAAATATGGAAATAAATTGAGAGAGAGCCCGCACAATGGACCGAGTAGTAATGGTACGCAGAGGGTACGCAGCAGGATAGCGAGTAGTCTGGCACATGACAGTTAACAAATAAACTGCCCCAGACTTTGAGGGTGGCAAAGGGCCCACACAGTCTATTATCAAGTGCTCAAATGGCTGGCTAATGGCAGGAATGGGACACAGTGGTACTGGTTTCAGGACCTGGTTAGGCTTGTCAGTCAGCTGACATGTATGACACGTTTTAACAAACGCAGAGACTTCTTTCTTCATACGAGGCCAAAAGAAATGTCTTAGAAGCCGGTCATACGTTTTCCTCACACCGGAGTGCCCAGACTCATTATGAGCCACTTGCAACACTGACTGGCGCAATTTAACTGGCAGCACTATTTGAAACACAGGTTCCCCCACAAACCGTCCACTATGCTGCACCCATTTTCTCACCAACAGTGAGTCCTGCAGGAAATAGCCACGAGCACTGTCAAGCACCTCATCCTCCGGCCGTATCAGATCCACCAGCTCTTTCAGGGAGAGGTCAGCTTGCTGCTCTGCAACAAGTTCCAAGCGTGTTATTGACAAAGGGAAATCAGAAAGAGGTAATGAGAATTTTTCAGAGGGTTTGCCTTTAAGTGACTGGCACGCTGATTTCTCCTTCAACGCCGCCATTGCGCGCGTCACTGCGCAAGCCGTAAAAACCTCTGGAAAGTGACGCTCATTCTCATCAGGTTCCAAGGTCACCAGGGGAACGGACGTCACCACTGCAGGTGGTGGCACACTCGCCCACACACGAGCACCAACCAGGTCATTACCCAGGATCACTGTCACTCCTGGAATCGGCAGTGCCGGGCGCACGGCAAGCATTGCTTCCCCCTGGAACAAGTCACATTTGAGGATTACTTTATGCAATGGAACGAGCAAGACATTCATATCCATGCCCCGAACAGGAACAGCATTGCCGGTCTCAGACTCCTTGGTTAAAGGCAGAACTCCAGCCTGGATAAATGAATCAAAAGCCCCAGTGTCCCTCAAAATGTTCACTGGCACTTCCACCCCACCTTCACTCATAGACACAAAGCCCCTCATGATGAATGGTCGGTACGAATCCAGCGCACTAGAAGATGAGTCCTTGTTATGAAACAGGCTAGATGTAGCCTGGCCCGAAGATCCTTCCAGCACCACCCCTCCTCTCATAGAAGGGCGAGCCTCAGATCTTCCACAAGTTGACACCGGGCGAACAGGAGCGCCCCCGCCAGCCCCTTTTGCATAAGAATTATAGGCTGCATTTTTAGGTTTAGGATTTAACAAATAACAATCTGATTTCCAGTGGCCCCGTTTATGGCAGTAATTACAAACCTTCTCTAGCCCACGCAAATTACTGGTACCTCTACTTAATAGGAAAGGTTTGATTAAACCGACCAAAAGACTCACTGGCCATGCTATTACCATAGCCAGCCTTGGCCTCTCCAAAACTGCTACGGTGCGTCAAGACGAAATCATCCGCAAGAGCCGCCGCAGCCGCCGCGTTCTGTGCTTTCTGCTCACTGATATAGGTTGCCACACGAGCAGGAACAGAATTTTTAAACTGCTCCAGCACCATCAAATCACATAACCCATCAAAATCTATAGCACCCGAGGCGGAACACCAACGAGTGAAATGGGTTGTTAAATCACGTGCAAACTCAAGATGACTCTGTTTTTCTCCCCTTTTCCAGTACCTAAACCGTTGCCGGTAAGCCTCGGGGACGAGCTCATATGACTTTAGCACAGCTGATTTTACACAAGAATATTTTTGACTGTCAACAGCATTTAACGCAGAATAAACCTCCTGCGCTTTGCCTGTCAGAACACACTGCAGCATCAGTGTGCGCGCAGAGTCTGGCCAATTACGCGCGTCGGCCACGCGCTCAAACAGCGCAAAAAACGAGTCAGGGTCACGCTCAGAAAATTTTGGCAACAGACGAAGATTCCCTGACACATCAAAACCCCCAGAAACAGACCTACCCGACTCATCCGCCCCAGCCGGAAGCTTGCCGTCCCTAATCAGCTGAAGTCTAGTCTGTTCCACATCCAATTTGGCCTGTTCCGTCTGCTGACGCATTTTTTCAATACCGTATTGGCAATCCAACTTTATTTTATCATGTTCCATTTGCATCAAAAGCAACTCTTTCTGCTGATCAAAAGTTAAACCTGGTGTGGCAACCAAGGGTAAAGGCACATGTGCACCAGGGGGAGGCGCTTCAATGGGGAAAATTTCAACTAAAACTTTTTTCTCAAATAAATGTGTTTTCAAAGCAGCCTTCAAATTAGCTTTGACTTTTTTTTCTTTATCATCAATTTCAATTTCATAATGTCCAGCTATGTTGATCAGTTGTTGCTTTGTACACTCATTAAGCAACCCCTCAGAGGGAGAAGCCACAAAGTCATCAACAGTCACCATGCTCACTCAGGTGAGGTGTGTGTGCAATCAATGCAATTAATTAAGTAATTACCCAGCTGGCAAACCAAAATTATGGCAAACATAGCATACAAGTGCCCCTCTAATGGCCTATTTAAACCCCAAAGCTAATACTAAACTCCACCCGTCTTCATACAGTTACCTGTGGTGGGTATTTACGCACTGAAGGTCACCGCAAAGACCTAGCTCAGCCCAAAGAATAGGAAAAGCAACCAATAATTGGCGACTCGCTGCAAACTTTGGATGTGCCCCCGAGACATATGCTGACGCACATGCTACAACCACGTTCACCGTACACTAAACCACCCCCGGCCTAAACCCACGGCCTATTTAACCCCGAGGGAGTAAAGCACCGCACCTCAACAGGGAAACACTTCTATGCTCAAACAATTAAACTCAAAAACCAGCCAGGCAACACTTACCTTAACATTGATTCTCAGCACACACCAAGACCTGGAAGAAAAACTCTCCACCCCGCACAATTAAACCCCATAATCAGCACCAAATAGAATGCCGAGCAAAACACCAACCTTTTCCCTGCAAAAGCAAGCCAAAAAGCGGACGAGCCCCCACTTTGTTATGACCCTGGCCTAGGGGAACCAAGAGGCATAGCAAAAGACAAGGAAAACGTCGGTGTAACTTCAAAACATAATATTTATTTACTAAACCCAAACAAAACCAAACTAAATAAACCATGACATGTGAGAATCAGTAAAGTCAGTAGTGTAAGGCATGTGTGGATGAGTGTAGTGTGTGAAGGGTGTTGCATGGATAAACCAAAATGTTGAGGTGAGTGCAGGGTGGGGAGAAGAAAGGAATGAAATCAAATCTAACAGCCTCAGCCAGGAGGGCAGAGTTTTAAAGCTGGAGTGAGCACCGGGCCCACGTGCACTCCAATTAGCTGATGAGCCAATTTGCCCTCCCAGAGTCCTGAGAGCAAAACAGAAGACAATAAGAATCAAAGCATATAAACAAACTACATAACGCAAACAAACTACATAACGCAAAGGGAAGGTGCAGTGAGAATGTGAAACATAAATAATAAACAGGGGACCGTCACAGGTGTAGCATAAATCCGTTAAAGTTAGGTGTCTTTTTGTGATTGCCATCACCCATTGTCATGCCCCCTTTTGACCAGTGGGCGGACATTAATCAGGTCTACTGTAAGTTGGACCGTGTCCTACTTTTCTACAAAGTTTCGTGCAAGTTTGTTCATGACATATCCTGACAAACAAGCAGGGGCGAAAAAACATAACCTCCCGGCCAACTTGAGCATATATATATATATATATATATATATATATATATATATATATATATATATATATATACACACAATAATAATAATAATAATAATAACAATAATAATAATTGATTGGATTTATATACAGTAGCACCTTCCTCAATACTCAAAGCGCTTCACTCAGGGGAGGGGAAGGGGTGAGGGAACTCAACTCATCGACCACTGATGATCAATTGACAGACTTGTACATTCATCTCCTCTCTCAACAGAATCGGCATCTCCAGCAGTCGTCCACAAGGCACCGCATGGAAGTCCGTCCCCCTTTGCAGCATGAAGCATGTCAGCTACGACCTGGGAATTCTCTGGCTCGTCACCATCTCTGCTCAGGTCATGCGCTGCACACGCTTATGTCAGACGCACAGCGACGTACAGACGTACAATTCTGTGTAACGACAATCCAGTCCTTATCTGCTCTATACAATATCTTTCTCTTTTAGTTATTGAAGAAGTGTGATTTTCTTAGGACAGAGTAAACTGTTTAAAGACCCCATAAAGTCATGTTCTAAGATGTATGTAAAATATTCTACTTTGAATAATAATTTGTGTCTCATATGGTCACCCCCCCCCCCCCCCAAAAAAAAAGGTTGAATTATCTTGTTACAATTCTTAAAATCTACTCCTTCTCCATCATTACAAAATGATAGTGTATTATAGAGTCTGCAAATATATTTCATCTCAAAAGTTTTCCTGCTGGACACAAGATGTCTCCTACTTCACTGTAAAGTCCATTCTCAGTGTATGTGCACCGGAGGCTTCAAGTTTCCACATCACAATTAGTTAAATATTGGACAGGGATTAGCTTCAACTATTTGTGACATCTCAAATCATGTCCCGCCCCTAAAATTGGATGTTCAATGAATACAGAGAAACGTTCCACTTTCAGCAGATAAATGTGAAAACAGCCTTCTAGTGTCAAACTAACTCACAGACATCATTCTGAAGCTCAAACACCTGAAGGAACAAGAAGAAAAACACATTTTTGACTTTAGGGGTCTTTAAGTGTCTTTTTTTAGAGAGATTACTGGGGGGTTTCTTTTTAATATAGAGCAATATAGAGTTTTTTCCTGTTTTTTCTGTCTGTTTTGGCTAAACTTGTCTAACAATATGCATTTGCATGTAATGCATTTCCATTCAAGCTGAATTAAACTATTTGCATCCAACCGGTTGTTGTTGTGGTTGTGTGTGTGTGTGTGTGTGTGTGTGTGTGTGTGTGTGTGTGTGTGCGCGCAATGGGGTATTTAACACGTAAGAGGTCCTTTTAAAAGCTCTTAGCACAAAGTAATTATGCGCTGCTGACGATAGGATAATGCCATCTATCCACACATTTTTGCGCTGAGACGCCTAGTTCGGCATGTGGCACGCCTATGTCCAGTCAAATTATAACAGGCATGCGCTTGTCCACGCCCCCAATTTACATTGCGGCGTTAAACGAGTGCAAACACTAAATTACCGCTTTTGCGAAGATAGGGCCCCTTAACTCTTATGCTATGTTTATATTATTATTATTTAGCACATTAATCGAACACTCATAGATCATGACTGCCATAGTTCGGTAGTTACTGATATATATATATTTGTTGTGTGCAACTGATGGCAGTCGTTCTGATGTTGACACCTCTTTACAGTTGAATCTGTCTACCTGCAAAATATCTAGCCTAGGTAAACCCAGCCCCCACGTGACCTGCTCTCTCAGTTCCCAGTCACTATCGTCTAGAGAACGGGCCATTCAAATCGATTTCCGCGGCGATTGAAAGACTCGCGCAGACCCGCAGCCAATGAGTGACGGCATGACTGCCAACATCAGTCCTGCCGTGATCGGCCAATCAGAGAGTGCGTCTTTGTCAATGACGTGTAACAGCTGCAGCGGCTTAGCACTACCTAGCCGTTAGCATTTGGCCTCTCTAAAGCATAGCTCCCGAGCTAGCTACTAGCTGGCTAGCTATATGGCTATGCAACTACGTGAGGAAATTCAAGTGAAAACAGCTGTTGAGGTTGAGGTCTGTTGATCAAAATAACACCTAGCGTTATCGAAATCGGATTTTAGCGGACCATACAAGCCAGGGCTTCAGAGCTGATCACCTGGACACATTTTATGGCGAAATTATCTGATAAACTTGTCTGTGCTGCTCTGTGGTGATCAGCTAATGTCTTCATAGCATTGTGATTATGATTTAATGCATTATGGAAGATAAACGCTGGTTTAACATAATTAAAATAATTCCCTACCAAACATGTAAAGTGACGCTTCTGGGCAGTAGACCATTTGGGCATAACATTATGTAATGTGACATGAGATCACCACATTTCAATAAATATAACGTTTTTGCACATTTGAATGCTGCTGGTCGTTTGTTTAATGCTGTATATATTGGATATTTAAAGCTGATACACAACACAATTGTGTTGAGGTAATTCTGCAAAGCTCAGTTAAAAATATAACATGTAACACTTTACACAATCAAATCTAACTTATTCACAGCAATACACAGTCCAGTAGTACAGTGGGCTAATTGTTTGAATTATATCGAAATATATTTGCATGGTGTAGCATGTAATGCAGATAATGTAGCTAGATACTCTGACACAGAAAGGCAGACAAGCTAGCAGCAGGGATCTTGTCACACTGATTCCAGATAAACTCCTCTGTCTAGCCAGCTATACAATATTATTGTAGCCTACATAATACCACAAGCTAAATACAGCATATGCCAATGTAAGGCTGGGTAGCATTAGCTAACGTCATCCAGGCTATACAGTAATAGGCTATTATAAAGTTTTCTCTCTCCTGCTGCAGGTAGGATGATGCACATAAATATAGCCTACATTATGTAAAGTCATTGCATAAATGTGTTTTTATTGTAAAACTAAAATGTGAAGTAGAGCCAATTTATTGGAGTGGACATCACAGTAGGAGATGCCGGTAGAAGCGCGTTACGCTGTCACTTACCTAAATCACGTTAAATCGACGAGGGGTATATATAGACCCAGGATTACATATATGTTTCACATAGGGTGGTGTTTTCATTTGATGTTTTATTTGGTCCAATATTGAAATGTTATACAATTGCAGGTTGTGTTACCATTACACAAAATTGAGATCTACCTTCATATCTATTTCGGCTCATTTGGTTGCTATTTAGTAGCGAAATACAGTAGCACAATGCATGCTGGGAGGAAGTGAACAACAACAAACCATAACAAACGCATCACAGAATGAAGCCTAAGCTGGTAAGTCTGTTAAGATAATGTTTAGCGAATATAATTCATAATCGTTTTAATAATAAAAATAATTCTAGGCAATGAAGACAAAACCCAAGACTGTGTTACAGTAGGCTAAGTGTATCTTGTCCTATAATTGACTAGACAGAGGTTGAAGTACAAGAGATAACATTTATTACAAAAGTTTACATCATCTGCAGATCACCAGATTTGTTGTAATTGTGAACACAAAGGGAGCAAAGACATGGTTTTCAAGTATAACACAATGTACAACTTTTATTCAAAGACAGGATTGAAAAATATAGGTCACTTGTATTCACTTCAGACAAGACACTACGTTAAAGTCTGAAATTTACCTAGATTTGCTATAAGAATTGACATTTCAGCTTGTCACCTGATGTAATTATTAATGGACAGTAGCCTACAGTAGTAAAGATTTTGAAAATTTTGATTAATCAATCCAAGTCAGAAACAACATGTGCTGTGAGCCTTTTACAATTCAAAAACCTTACTTCCAACAATTAACTAGCCTGCACTAACTACTGCACAGTATCGTGTACAAATATTGAATGCAACAGTCTCGTTCTGGAGCGAACCCCTCAGCTGAATTCACGTTGGAATATGATATCAAGGCTTGATAGATTTGATTGTACTCATACAGCAGTGTGGAGCTTAACATCTAGCTAGGTTGCATCTGGAATATGATCTGGATTATGTATAATATACAGTATAACACTACGCTCACTATGTCATGACATTCACGTTAAAGCTATAGCCTCCAAAAATCTACTGTAGCTAGCTAGCGTCAGCTACATCTGTAACCACGCTGAAATGCGAGTGCATTAACGTTATTTCTAGCTAGGTCAAACACACCTTACCGTTATGAGTGTGGCCGTTTTTGATTAACATTAAGTCCACGATCATTTCCGGGCTGTAGCAGAGTCGAGCCCCGGAGGCAGCCTGGAGCTCTGAGAGCTCCAGAGGGGTGCGCGATGCACTGCTACCTGCCCGACACCCTGCACCCGACCTCGGGCTGCAGCAGAGTCGAGCCCCGGAGGCAGCCTGGAGCTCTGCGAGCTCCAGAGGGGTGCGCGATGCACTGCTGCTTGCCCGACACCCTGCATGAGCTTGATTTGATTTGTTTTGTCTGGTACTATTCAATATGATTTATGCAGATAAGACAGCGTGTCCCTGAAAACTAGATCATATCACTGTATAGATGATGACTGTTCTTCACAGCCACAAATATCTCTCCAGATCTGCGGCCATCTGCAGCAGGGATCGAGGTTTGGGTCCGTGTAGACAGTTGTCCTGTTCCTCTTTCATTCCCTGACCACCGTCACAGGAGTCATTGGCAGAGGCGATGTTCTCTCTTCTTGGAAGCTCTAATAATATAAAACGTAGCAGTTACTGTATGTTACACGTGGCTAACGTTAGCTAGCTTCTGACATGTTTTTCTAGAATTCATTAGATCGTTAAATGCTCCCGTAATCTAGCTAGCTAACCTCGCTAACCCCCACACAGCCGATGAGGAAAAGTCATTCATTTATCGAATGTCTTTCTTACTAAACACAATTACGCTAGTTTCTGAGATAATATATAGTGTGGCATATACCTGTGAATAACATATTCTTACCTGGAAATCACACATCAATCCGTAGGCCAGCTCTGAGTCTGTTTACATTTCGGGCGGAGGGGGGCTTGGTTGGTTGTAGCTGGTTGTAACCATTTGCGTGCTAGCAGTACTGAAATGAAAAGTGTTAGCTCATGCGCTAACAACAAAGGTCGCAGAGTGATGACGCCATCTGCTGCACTGCGCATGTGCTCTGTGCACTAAACTGGTTGGATGATGGTTGCGCAATGGAGTGGTCTATCGGGGGGGGCCCAACAACCGCAGGAAATCGATTAACAATGGTGGGATTCCAGACCATAGTGACTGAGAACAGGTCTGAGAGCAGGTCACGTGGGGGATGGGTTTACCCAGGCTACAAAATCTCTACCTGGAGAGGTATCTCAGGACTGTACTTGAAAATGGTTGAGGTGGGCAGTGACGGCAGTGTCTTCGGACTGAGCGCGTCCGGCCAGGTCTACGAGAGGTAAGCCATTACTCCACACGATCAGGTAACAACACCCAAGAGGGCAGTCTTTACTGTGATTGTGAGCCAAATACCCATAATATTGTGTCAATATAATAATGATCCCAATAATAAACTAGAGGGCACTGGGCAGAGTGCATGCTACCTAGAGGGCACTCGGCAGAGTGCATCATGCCACCACCGGCACTTTCAACCTCTCTACAAAGTTGTGTGGTGTAGCATAAATCTGTTAAAGTTAGGTGTCTTTTTGTGATTGCCATCACCCATTGTCATGCCCCCTTTTGACCAGTGGGCGGACATTAATCAGGTCTACTGTAAGTTGGACCGTGTCCTACTTTTCTACAAAGTTTCGTGCAAGTTTGTTCATGACATATCCTGACAAACAAGCAGGGGCGAAAACATAACCTCCCGGCCAACTTGAGCATATATATATATATATATATATATATATATATATATATATACACAATAATAATAATAATAATAACAATAATAACTAGAATGTCTACATTTCCTAACGAAAATGTAATTGTGCTTGCTGTCCTCGCCATGCACCACCTGGCTTGCAAGGTCTCTGCCCATGCAATTAGGGGGACTAATGCTGCCTTCCAGACACCTGGGACGTGGGTGTTTCCCAGTGGAAAAGTCCCAGTCCCCACCTTCAACACAATATTTCTCCTATAGGCTCAGAGTACATCCGTCCACACCTGTGCCAAGTTTGGTTAGCATCGGACAATCTTTGTGAAATAGGCCCCACCCACAGAAGATTGGAAGTGGATTATATCGCAACGGTGCATTTTTTTCAAAAACTTCCAAATCAGTGTTGTGCAGGACAGTCCCCACATGATGTGTGCGTTGGTTTGGTGAAGATTGGACAAAGTTTCAAGGAGAAATGGCAAAAAAAACTGTTTTGGACAAAATGCAAAATGGCGGAAAATCTAGTCAGACGGAAATGGGCGGGACCTAGTTGAGTAGATGCGGGAGGACCCAAGGAATCCAGGGAAAAAAGAATTTTGATGATAGACCCTACGGTTCAAAAGTTATGGACCAAAAGGTAAGGAGGGCTGTTATAGCGCCACCATCTGGTCAATTGGTGCAATTTTTTCGGGGATAGTAAAAGACACCTCAGTGCACCTCCCTACCAAGTTTCGTAGCTCTAGCTGTTATGGTTTCTGAATTACACCTAATTTACTGCAAGATTTTGCAAGATTTTTCCAAACCCCATGCAAGTCAATGGGGAAAAAAATGGTGCTTAATGGCGAATTGCGGCCAAACCGCTTTCACAAACCCTTAGAAAAGTCATAGCACACCTGTCCTCAATAAGCCGGTCATTTTGAGGTCTGGCATGTCTATGTGGCGCAAAAATTGTGGGAGTTATTACGCACGGAAAAAGTGGATAGCAAGAAGAATTTGTCATGACCCGGCTCGTGAGCCATGACAAAAAGGGAGACACACAGCATTGCAAGTATAAAAGAGAGTTTTATTACTCCAAAATTAACCAAAATGTGCAACAAAGAGTCAAAATATACTATGGAGTGTGTAAGTCAGTGATATCAGTGTGTCAGCTGTTGGATGAGTGGAATGTAGTGAGTGCAAAGTGTTGTATAGTGCAAACTAAGAACTAAAGAACTAAACAAAACACGGTGCTGGCATGGACAGGGAGAGAGACAGTCTGTCAGCCAGCTTTAAAGGCTCCTGAGGACTGATCAGGTGCACCCAGTTGCCCTGATTAGCTCCACCACTACTGGACCTGCAGGTAATTGACAAGGGGAAACACACACACATACAGCAGGCCCTGCAAGGCAGAGGGCCGTCACACCCCCCCCCCATAGAAGCGGGGTCCCAACGCCGGAACCAGAATCCATAACTCAAATAAGAATTCAATCTAAAGTTATGATTAACTAAACCAAAATGTTCTAGAACAGTGAACTTAATTCAAATGTGCATTTTTTTTATACAATCAAAATTCAAATGTTGCTTTTTTTTTTTTTACTAGCAACTTTAAATAAATCAGGAAAAACAAAACAATCAACACTGTTTTTAAAGTTTGGTGTAAACTAGATATATATTTTTTACTAACAATTTTTTTTTCCTAAACAGTCATAATCGTAAATGCTTAACTTCAGTTAGTAGCATAATAAGTCAAACATTTGCTAACCAACCTGATTACTGTCACCCACCATCACCTTCTACTCACCCTCCCATCAGCAACCTGGTACCAGTAAGAAGCAATTTAAGATGGGAGGAGAAAAAATAATGAAGTGGGATGAACAGAAAACAGGCATGGTTAAAACAAAAAACAAACACGCTATTTATTCATAAAGAGCTCTGGACAAAGCGTCCGCCACAACATTGTCAGAACCCTTGATGTAACGGATCTCTAGCCAGTACGATTGTAACAATAGCGACCATCTGATCAGTCTCTGATTTGGACACTGCAGAGAATTGAGAAAGGTTAAGGGGTTATGGTCGGTGTAGACCACGACAGGCACAACACCAGAACCCACATAGACATCAAAATGGATCTATTCAATGAAGTGAGTTTTTGTCGGAACGTCACTAAATAGACAAGGAAATGATTTGATCAGCTTAATCAAATCCGCTTGATGTAATACTGATAAATGATCCAGCAACCCCTCTAGGTTGTGCAAAGACTCAGAGTTTTTTAACCGACCTTGCAGCACAGCAGAGCCTAGGTCAGGTAAACCATCCTCCACCTCAGCATCCACAGTCTGTGGAACAGAAAACACAGACACCCTCTCCAAAAAACACGCCGGCCGTGCGCGCTCCGGAGATGGGAGTTCCACCTGGGATGACTCGAGAGAACGACAGAAATAAGGCTTTGATAAATTCCCATGGCAGAGTTGAGTTGCCTTTCTGCGCTCTGGAGTGGCTATGATATAATTGTGTTCAGACACCTGTTTTAGGACCTTGTGCGGGCCAGTAAATTTCGCTTGGAAAGGCGAAGTGGTCATGGGTAGCAGGACTAGCACCTGATCCCCAGGACTAAACACTCGGCGCTCAGATCGACGATCAAACAACTTTTTCATTTTTCCTTGTACAGATGCACCCGAACGAGAACGAGGCAGCGGACCTACACAGTCTAGGATTAGATGATCAAAAAGCTGGCTAACAGCTGGAATAGGGAACAAAGGAGCAGATTTTATTCGTTGATTCGGTTTGCTAGTCAGTTGACACATGTGACATGACTTGATGTAGGTAGTCACAGCCTTCTTCACACACGGCCAAAAGAAATGACGCAAAACCCGATCATATGTTTTCCTGATACCCCAATGTCCCGATTCGTCATGAGCCACTTTAATCACCGACTGCTGGAATTTGGTTGGCACAACAATTTGGACGATGGGGTCTCCGACAAAACTGTCACCGTGAGGCACCCATTTTCGGACATGTGCATGACGTAAATTCCGGACTATAAGGCGCACCGGTATATAAGCCGCGGAACCAAAATTGACTATTTTTTTCTTATATAAGCCGCACCGGTCTATAAGCCGCGGGTGTTTTGATGTTTAATTACCATATGAAAGGGTTCGTGCACAGAGAGGAATGTCGGGAAAGAGATGGCTGTTTGGGGAAGCTCCCATTTATTAACATTTCAACAAAACAAAACAAAAGTCAGGTCACTAATCCCCGGACAAAATCACACAACAATAGGCTATATGTGCAGCAAACCTGTAACCAGAGAAGTCAAGTCACTAATCCTCGTCTTCCTCTTCTTCCTGCGTACTGAAACCACCAAAGTCCTCATCTTCAGTGTCGGAAACGAACAGGTTCAGGGTGGCTTCGTCAACCACTCTCCTCTCTCCTTCATTGTCACTCAAAACCAACGAACTCCTCTTCATCACTGTCGGCATCGAACAGCCTCTGAAGCCTCTGACGGCCCTCAGCGCCAGCTGTGGCGGCGTCATCCTCTTCATCCCGCAGCAGTCCTGCGTTTTGGAACCCGTTGGTGATTGTGGATGTTTTCACACTCCTATAATATTCCGTGATCTTCCTTTGTGTGAATTCGCCGAAGTTTGTGATTTTCTCCTGGTAGTCGGGAGGGAGTTGTTCAGTAGTTCTCCCCCGGACGGACAGTCCCTTTCGTCGCATGAATCGGAAGCACCAAGATGGGCCACCTATGAAATGTTCAATTTTCATTTCGGTGGCGACTGTTTTGGCCTTCAGTCGGATCTGCACCGTGGAAACGCCTCGGCCGTCTGCTCTCTGGGTCAACACCCAATCTTCAAGGGAATCTTCAAGTTCGGGCCATCTGCTTTTATGACCTCTGAAGGACTTTTTGGTCTTCTTGCACTGAGACAGTTCCTCCTGCTGCACCGTCCAACGCCTCACCATTGACTCATCGATGCCCAGGTTACGCGCGGCTGCTCTGTTTCCCTCTTTTAATGCGAGATTGACTGCTTTCAACTTGAAAGCTGCGTCGTGTGAATTTCTGCGTACCTTCCCCATGGTAAGTGAGAGTGTTGCTTCTACTGCTCGTCTTGTTGTGAATATTCCTTGATCTTCCTTTGTGTGAATTCGCCGAAGTTTGTGATTTTCTCCTGGTAGTCGGGGGAGGGAGTTGTTGGTCGAGTGGCCGTTTGCTTACCGTAATTACCATATGTAAGTGGTCACGCACAGAGGGGATTGTCGGGAAAGAGATGGCTGTTTGAGGAAGCTCCCATTTACCGTATTACCGTAACATTTCAACAAAACAACATAACACAACACCACCGTTGTTTATTTTTACAGTGCACACAGTGTCCGCGGTGTGGTGAAAAGAGGGCAAGAGAGGAAATTAAAACAGAAGTGGATTTATAGTTAGAAAGAGTGCTAAAAAAGAGAGATTTTATTTGTATTTTTTTTTTTTTTTCTGAAAAAATCCATAGATAAGACGCACCGTTATATAAGCCGCAGGGGCCAAAAAACGGGAAAAAAGCCGCGGCTTATAGTCCGGAATTTACGGTAACCCCGAGAGCTACTTTTCACCTCCTCCCCGGAAAGCACCTGCTCAAACAGACCATGCAGAGAAGGATCCGTCTGCTGTTCCACCTTCAGTTCTTCCTGCGTAACCGAGAGGGGCACATTAGACAGGGAAAATGTACACGGTTCTGATGAATTACATTTCTCACCACCAGGCTCAGATTTTGCACACGCCATAGAACGTGTTACCACACATGCAGTGAAAACCTGTGGAAACTGCATCTCATTTTCATCAGGCTGCGTCCTCACCAATGGAACCGAGGAGACTACAGGAGATGGCGGCTGAACATCAGCCCATACACGCCCCCCTGCGACGCCATTCCCCAAAATTAGCGTGATGCCATCAATTGGCAGCGCAGGACGCACGCCCACAGTGATTTGGCCTTGGAAAAGATCACAATGCAGCATAACGTGGTGAAGTGGAATGTGCAAAACGTTCATGCCCATCCCCAGAACAGGAACAGAGCAGCCCGCCTCACTTTTCTTTGAAAATGGTAACACTGAGGCCTGTATGAAGGAATCAAACGCAGCTGTATCGCGTAGGATTTTGACTGGTACTTTTACCTCACTGCCCAGCAGAGAAACCCAGCCCTCTGACACAAAAGGTAAGAAAGCATCCAGTTCTCCAGACACACTTTTCCCCTGCACCCCATCACCTGTCACATCCATAACAGGCAACGCTGGCATAGAAACAGCAAGACAAGCACCTTTTGCCTGTACTCCTCCCCCATTTGGCTCAGTTCTATCCTTTAATGCATAACAGTCAGATTTAACATGTCCCCTTTTATGACAATAGTTACAGATCTTTACATTATCCGAACTCTGCATGCCACGGCCGCGCACATCAAACTTGTTTATATGGCCAGGAGAATAAACACCACTCTCACTGACCGCCTCAAACCCAGTATTACGCACGCGCGTCTCGCCAAAGCTACGCCTGTGCGTTAAAACGTATTCGTCAGCCAAAGCAGCAGCCTCGGCAGCAGTTTTAACTTTCTGATCACCGATGTATGTGGCAATATTACCAGGTACGGAATTTTTAAACTGCTCCAGGACTATTAAGTCACACAGTTGTTCAAAATTCACCACCTCCAATGCGGAACACCAGCGCGTAAAATGAACAGTCAGGTCACGGGCGAATTCGAGGTGCGTTTGTTTATCGCCTTTCCTCCATGTCCGAAAACGCTGGCGGTAAGCTTCGGGGACTAATTAATATGCCCTTAGCACAGTGGACTTAACCACATCATATTTCTGACTGTCTACAAAAGACAACGATGAGTACGCCTCCTGCGCTCTACCGGTCAAGACGCACTGGAGCATTAGCGCACGAGCAGACTGTGGCCACTTCCTTGTCTCCGCCACACGCTCAAACAAGGAGAAAAACGTTTCTGGCTCCCGTTCATTAAACTTGGGCAATAATCGCAAATTACCCAAGATATCAAAGTGATCTGCTGACTCAAAACCAAGGCCGGAGCTATCCAACTCCCCGGACCTGTCAGCATTCATTTTACCATCTCTGATCAAATCCAATTTGTATTTCTGTAAGGCTACTTTTTCTTTCTCTGCCTCCCACCGCATCTTTTCAAATATTATTTGCTTCTCAATCTCGGTCTCCTGCTTCCTTTTCTCGTGTTCAATCTCCGTCTCCTGCTTCCTTTTCTCGTGTTCTAACTCGGTCTCCTGCTTCCTTTTCTCGTGTTCTAACTGTAACTCAAGCAACTCTTTTTGCTGTTCAAATGTTAAATTACTTGCAAAAACAGGCGGAAGAATAAAGAAGAATAAAAATAAGTATGTGGGATTTCAAGATTGTGCCTTGCTTGTCAGCAAGCACAATAATAATTGATTGGATTTATATACAGTAGCACCTTCCTCAATACTCAAAGCGCTTCACTCAGGGGAGGGGAAGGGGTGAGGGAACTCAACTCATCGACCACTGATGATCAATTGACAGACTTGTACATTCATCTCCTCTCTCAACAGAACCGGCATCTCAAGCAGTCTTCCATATGGGACCGCATGGAAGGGCGTCCCCCTTTGCAGCATGAAGCATGTCAGCTACGACCTGGGAATTCTCTGGCTCGTCACCACCTCTGCTCAGGTCATGCGGTGCACACGCTAATGTCAGACGCACAGCGACGTACAGACGTACAGTTCTGTGTAACGACAATCCAGTCCTTATCTGCTCTATACAATATCTTTCTCTTTTAGTTATTGAAGAAGTGTGATTTTCTTAGGACAGAGTAAACTGTTTAAAGACCCCATAAAGTCATGTTCTAAGATGTATGTAAAATATTCTACTTTGAATAATAATTTGTGTCTCATATGCCCCCCCCCCCCCCCCCCAAGGTTGAATTATCTTGTTACAATTCTTAAAATCTACTCCTTCTCCATCATTAAAAAAATTATAGTGTATTATAGAGTCTGCAAATATATTTAATCTCAAAAGTTTTCCTGCTGGACACAAGATGACTCCTACTTCACTGTAAAGTCCATTCTCAGTGTATGTGCACCGGAGGCTTCAAGTTTCCACATCACAATTAGTTAAATATTGGACAGGGATTAGCTTCAACTATTTGTGACATCTCAAATCATGTCCCGCCCCTAAAATTGGATGTTCAATGAATACAGAGAAACGTTCTACTTTCAGCAGATAAATGTGGAAACAGCCTTCTAGTGTCAAACTAACTCACAGACATCATTCTGAAGCTCAAACACCTGAAGGAACAAGAAGAAAAACACATTTTTGACTTTAGGGGTCTTTAAGTGTCTTTTTTTAGAGAGATTACTGGGGGGGTTCTTTTTAATATAGAGCAATATAGAGTTTTTTCCTGTTTTTTCTGTCTGTTTTGGCTAAACTTGTCTAACAATATGCATTTGCATGTAATGCATTTCCATTCAAGCTGAATTAAACTATTTGCATCCAACTGGTTGTTGTTGTGGTTTTGTGTGTGTGTGTGTGTGTGTGTGTGTGTGTGTGTGTGTGTGTGTGTGTGTGTGTGTGTGTGTGTGCGCGTGTGCGTGCGTGCGTGCGATTTGCAATAAGATTTGGCTGGTGGTCATTGTGGACCCTGTGGAACACAGGATAACACAGGATTTACAGCGCAGGTACACTCAATTAAAGCCAAACCCTCTAATTGACGACAGACATATTCAACATTTAGTCAAAATTAAGGGCTGGGACCATAAGGGATCATTTCATCCCAGGCCCCAGTCCCGTCTAGGCTTGCACAGTATACCGGTATTAGTATGGTACCGCGGTTCCCTGCCGTTAAAAAGGATACTATACCACGTTAATTTAGTACCGATACTTAAAAAAATGTCATGGGTTGCGTCAGTGTGCGACCGTGGTGTTTGTTAGCGGAGGAGAGAGACACAGCGGCATTAAAGTTAAGAGCCTGTGTCCCAGTTCACTTGAAGGCAACACGGCATTGCCTTGAACCAATGGTGACTGGTGAAAAGTGAAAAAAAGCTCTCTCTGACTCTGTCTGCTTCATGCCGACTTTCCCCCCTTCCCTCTCTGCTCGCTCTATGGCCAGTCCTTCAGTCCTCACTGCACAGACACAGCGAAAATGGCAGCGGCTTCTTCTGAGTCTTGCAAGCCGCCCAACGCTTGTAGAAAAAGGAGATGCACAAAGCGAAATATGGAAATATTTTTCTTACGTTGCCGACAGCGAAGGCAAGCCCGTGGACACATCGAAACCAGTGTGTAAAAGGTGCTTCAACGCGACCCAAGCGAAAGGCTCAAACACATCGAACCTGGCTAAACATCTTGCAGATAGGCACCCCGACCTGTTCAAAGAGTTTAAAGACCGACAGGTTAGCGAACGTGAACGATAAACATACATGCCCTCAAATAAGTCCAACGAGTATTGTGTGACAAGCGAACTTGTTTCACTGAAAAAGTTCGCTTGTCACAATAGCCTACTCGTTTACAGTGAAACACGAGGCAATGTGCTCGAGCACAGATCTCTGCCAAGGAGCAAGTCATGACATGTAACGTTTAGGGCAGGGGACATCAGATGACTGCATACCATGTACAATATTTAATAACACTATGGCCCTCAATGCCAGTGTTATTAAAGCTTTTACATGGTAAGCAGTCATCTGATGTCACCTATCCTAATATTTACAATAATCCCAATTATTAATGATATACGAATTCATTGTAAAAAACACCTAGCCTACATGTATGGGGGGGGGGGGGGATACACCACATAATAAGCCTACATTTCAATAGCCTACTTTTATGTGTGAAAATAATATATATTACTAGATTAACCATAAATCTGGCACTTCATGTTAATGAAGCTTAAACCCAGGATTATTAACCCACATAGGCTTCACTACAGCACAGGCACACTACAGTTGATGTGCACTAAAGTAGACTGAACACAAATGACTCAATACACCTTGGCAGAGTTCTGCACTTTACTGAGCACATTTTCTATTTAGATTTTTTTTTAAATTGAGTAAATTAGATATAAAAATGACAATGATATCAAACTGAAAATGTTTTGTCCCCTCTATTTTTTCCACTACTTTTCCTGATGTTTTAGTTTTTTGCCATGGTATCGTTTCAGTATCGGTATCGAGATACTTAGGCAGGTATCGGTATCAAACTCATAATTTTGGTATCGTGACATCCCTAGTCCCGTCCCAGAGGCTCTGGGTTTTGAGCCCCCTGAGTTCTTGTGCCCGTGGGCCTGGGAGGCCCATTCGTTAATGCATCACTGGTTAAGCCGGCCAAGAACTATTAGCAACAAAGGCTGAATGTTGCATCGCCTCACGTAGCCTGTGTCGGGTCCACACTCTGCAAAGACTACAGCCGGCGGTCAACTAGTGCAACTAGTGACTGCGGATATACAAACCAGATACATGCAACAGCGCAGCGTTTGCCTACCATTTTCACACCACTCTCACTCACCACTTGGCACTGCCGTTGTCAGCCCTTGCCTGGTCTTGTGTGCTTGTGGAAGAAGAAAGGAAGATGATATGCAGAAACAGGCTCAAAGGGCTTTCCCGAAGGGGCATTGTGAAAATATCTGTGTATTGACCGTGTAACTTTTAGATACGCCTGTTTTGTGTTCAAATGTCTTCATGGTCAAGTGTAGCGCAGATGCTCCATAGGCGTTGCGGGTATATTGGTTCTCTAGGATAATGGCAGAAATCCAACTACACACACACACACACACACACACACACACACACACACACACACGTGCACATACTATGGCACACTCCCAACAAGCCATCAGTCACAGAGGGAAAAGCAATTATAGCAAAATTACAGCCACAGCCTCGGGAACCCCCGTCCCACAGACAAGAATCACATTCAATTGCTACTTGTTCTAAGCCACTATGTTTTTTTTCTCTCTTTTTCATATGTATGTTTATTGGGTTATCAATCTTAAACATACCTTCCTCTGAAAGTATGACGTTACCCGGTTTTACAAACACAAAAAACAAGGCATAACACCCCACCCCCCAACATGAGAAACAAGTTCACATAGACATGAGAAAGGGGGGGGGGGGGGGGGGATACAAAAACATCAAAAACGGAGGAACCTAAAGAAAGATAAGAAATACAGACATATATACTACATGCCCATACAGTACACACTACATACATACTGTACCAACAGTTTCTCACTCCGAGCGCGTAGCATATTGACGCTTTGTCCCGTCCCTTGTGCGTCGCTTGTACCTTGAGCGACCCATGAAACGACTTGGGCTTTCCGACTAAACTCAATGTAAACCCATGGAAGTCATCTTTGACGCTCATGGCAACTGCTCCCCCATTAGTCAACTGCTCCCCCATTAGGGTCTGGGGGGAGGTTAGGTTTAGGCGTGGGGGGTGGGAGAGGTTAGGTTTAGGGTTAGGGTCTGGGGGAGGTTAGGTTTAGGTGTGGGGGGTGGGAGAGGTTAGCTTTAGGGTTAGGGTCTGGGAGAGGTTAGCTCCTCCCCCCAGACCCTAATGGGGGAGCAGTTGCCATGAGCGTCAAAGATGACTTCCATGGGTTTACATTGAGTTTAGTCGGAAAGCCCAAGTCGTTTCATGGGTCGCTCAAGGGTACCGTGTTAGTAACAAGCGATGCACAAGGGACGTGACAAAGCGTCAATATGCTACGCGCTCGGAGTGAGAATGGGTTGACTGTACATACGTACATATATACAAATGTAACCAGCTGCATATGGCAGGAACTCCCCAAGAAGTCACGAGGACAGCAGTAGTTCAGGTTGATTTGACTTGTTTACTGTGTGAACAGACAAGATATCCCAGGCAGCAGTGAATATACAGGTCACAGCCACTATCACTTCTCTTCAGTCGCCTCGTTCAACTCACAGGTGTTATCCTATACAATTGAATATAAAAAACTCCAAGAAAATAAATGAATCTTAATTACAACAGTGTCATCACATACCTGTGTGAACAGACAAGATATCCCAGGCAGCAGTGAATATACAGGCACAGACAGGACGGTCACAGCCACTATCACTGAGTGAATACAAACAGGATATCTTTTAACTTATACATTTACAATAATTTTTCTGTTCACACTTAACACACATGGACAAGGTACAACCATTTTTTATACATACATACAAAATACTGTTTCCATTTACATCAGAGTTGCTTTTCTTAAACTAACCAAATTACTTGCTGATATCAACACCAGCGCCGCCATTACTGGGCTTCTACCCACGTGAAAACGTGAGTTGATATAAACCAGAGGAGGTTTTTCCAGTGAGGCATAGGAGGATGGTCCTCCTCTATTAGATTGGGGATTTTATATTAAAAAAAAATATATTAAAAAAATATATTTTTTATTTTTATTTTTATTTTTTTCATTTTTCATATTTTTTTTTATAATAAAATATCAATCAAATGTGTTTTTTCTTATGTGCAGACGCTCATTTTTTCATTCATTATATAGCTCCATGCAGACGAGTCACTCTGGCCCTGGTCCCAGCATGGGGGAGGGGATTAAAAAACACCCGCCCTGTGGGCTTGATTTATTTGGTAATTTATCTAATGAAAAAATAAGATTGGTTGAAAAAGACTTGCAATTCACAGAAAACAGTGAGAGTGATGTGTTTTCCAACGAATCAGATTGAGGAGGAGGGGAGCTCTCCCTTAGCCCGTGAAACCAGGTGAAACCCTAATTGGTTGTTGTTTGATTGATAGATTGCTTGACATTGATTGACATTCTGTATTGTCCACACTGTAAAATGTAATTAGTTGACGTTACTTAAAAGAAATGTGAAAACTCATTGCCTCAAACAACTTGAGTAAAGTAAACTTAAGATGGTGAGTTACAGGAACTTGTTTATTCCAAGTGGGCAATACTTAAATTAAGTGATTAATTAGTAAACCTAACATAAACATTATAAGTTACTGTAACTTGACCATTCAGAGTAGGCAATACTTAAATTAAGTGATTCATTCGTAAATCTAACATAAAACCTTTACGTTGATGTAACTTGTTTATTCTGAGTCGGCAATACTTAAATTGTCATTATTAATTAGTAAACCCATACTTAAAATAACTTCACCATAAAAACATGCTCATTTATTTTGCACATGCTCTCACACATATCTGAAAACTGCAAACAGTTTTGCAGGCAATCATTTAGTCTGACAGTTGACAGTTGATTTAAGTGTAAGTTGAGGCCAGTGATGTTTGAATGACATCACTGGCCCACACTTAACTCAAATAAACTCTCAATAACCGTCAAACTAAATCTGAATGATTGCAAAACTGTTTAGTTTTCGGATGTGCGAGATCCTGTGCAAAATTAATCAGCATTGTTTTTTGGTTTCTCCTTTAAATCAATAACTAACCACAACTTAACACTTTTACCCATTGACTGTAAATAGATTACCATTCATACTTTTTTCAGGTTGACTTAATTAAACAAACATGTCACTGAACTGAGAAAGCTACTATACCAGCTACAACAACACTTAATAATGTATCTACAAACACATTGTGGGAACTAAAATAATTACAGAAAAACAATGAATTGTGAATTTAGCAGCATTGCAACATTTATTTTCAATGGCAACAATTCAACAGTGAACTGGGACAGATTTGGGCTGAACAATTAAAAAGTTCTATGGGTGGTGGCTGCAAAAACCCTTCACATGGTGAAAAGTAGACATTTACATACATTGTACATTAGAAACTCTCCCCTATAAGTTTTCGAATAACAGAAATCTCTCTCCGATCAAAAGTTATGAGTATTCTATCTGTCTAAAAGTAAAACGTCAGAAAAATGGGGTTTGAACATTCAACAAAATTATATTTTCAACAGTGGCATTCCACCGAAACATAAAACTAATCCTTTACCCTCGTTTTATGAAAATAATTATTCACTATGATGGAGTATGGAGATGAAAGTAACCATCACACAAAATCTCAAAATACCATAGTAAGAGTTCTCCCAGGCCGCCACACACATATTCTACTGCATAATATATAACCTTACTTTAATCGATAAAATGACTGTTCTCATCCTTTTCATATAAAATAGCGCAAACCTCTTATCCCCCCGCCCAATAAATTGATTAAGTAGCTACTCAAAAATAATAATGTTAAAGTTCCAGGTACTTTGGTCCAGTGAAATATTTTACTAGTTATTAATGTTTTTACTATTACACCGTTAAAATGGGAATGTTTTTTCTTCCTTCCGGGAGACAAGAGGTTTGCGCTGGACAGTGACAATATGTCTTTTGAAACAAATTTTAAATTGTACATACTGTGAGATTTACACGATTGCAGTAGGAATATGAATTTAATCCACTGTTCAGCCTCAAGTGAACTTCTGTCCGTAAACAAGCGGATTTTTCTATGACAGTTGCAAGAGAAAATTAAAAACCTTTGCAAAAAAGAACAAGGGAAATTGTGCCTCAAAAGGTTAATGTCAAACCCTGCAATCTCTCGTAGAGTCAAGTATAAAACAATAGTTCGATTTTAGTTAGAACGGCAGAACATGTCAAGGTTAAATAAAAAGTCTAAAGTGCCTCACAATATTAAACTTAAACTTAAAGTATAAGCACCCGTTATCCTCTTAACTGTGAACTTCTTATTTTCACCTGACAGTGAGGAGTTTCACTGGCAGGATGTAGCACCCCCCCACCGCCACCCCCGTGAGCGAACAGGCCAACCGGAGGAGGCTCTAGTTTAGCGACCTGGACACCACCGGCTTCCTTCCCGCAGACACGGCCAAATGTGTCTGTAGGAACACCTGACCAAGCTGGATGTACCGCTGTGGGAATTGAACCCGGGTCTCCTACACTACCAAGACACCCCCTGACCTAATGCAATTCTGACAATATTTTAAAACATTTAAAACAAAACATTGTCTCCCAAACAGCGCATCACTCCCCGGACCAATGCTTGATTATTTTCTGGCCACATCCTAGCCTCCTTTGTTTTTCTTTTCTTCTTCTGTTTTTTAAACACTGAGCAATCAACCCTTGCAGTCACAATGGGGGCACTATTGCCACCACTGTAAAATATTTTACTCAATTGAATGTCAATAGAAGATTGTAGCTCGGACAGCAAAATAAGCAGTTTCCAAAAATATAACTTCTCTCAACAGTACCGTTTCACAAAAGTATCTGACCTTTCTCTCATAACAATTAAGAGTACCATTTATCAAAAGTAGCAGATTTTTCTCTCATAATTAGGAGTACTGTTTGAAAAGTATCTGACTTTTCACTCATAATAATTAAGAGTACTGTTTCTCAAAAGTAGCTGACTTTTCTCTCATAATAATTAAGAGTACTGTTTCTCAAAAGTACCCGACTTTTCTCTCTTAACATTTAACAGTACCCTTTCTCAAAAGTATCTGACTTTTCAATCATAACTATTTACAGTACAATAATGCAACAGTTGCAAAGTGCTATCAAGCTGATGACTCTTTACTGGTCTAAACCAGTAGCTTGTTTTTTAGTGTTTGCAGTTTTGGTGGGAGCTTTGTATTTCCCAATCCAAGCATTACTAGTTGGATGAATTTGAGTGTATTTGCCATGCATTTTGGGTAATCCAAATGCAAAGCATATGTAAGCCCAAATAACAGGCAAACCGCCTGAGGCAAGTCTCTAATATTGTCCATGACAATACCTCCCTCAAGTATGATGGCATTGGAGATGGGCTGGAGGTGCAGTGAGCTTGGACCCGGCTGAGGATTATCTTCACCATCTTCACTGAGAACAGTCAGCACACCAACTGTGACGTCTGTTAGGGCCTCATCTCTCGCAGCACCCTGCAAAGAAACACATCTTTAGAAACTGTACCAAGTTATGTTTGCTACCCATTGGATTTCCTCTTCTTATGAACATTAATTTTTAGCTGTCCCCGCAACTAGCGACGGTCAGCTCTACATGTGCGAATGTCCGTGAGTGAGTCGTGATCAAGTTTCACCATTGGTCGGCACCTTCGGGGAGAGACAGACACACAGAGTGGACAACAGCAACACCACATGGAATGGTTTATCAAAATGCCACAGTGAGTGACTGAACTACTAGATAGCTACAAGTCAAAGTACAAGTGACGCTAATTTCAATTGGTTTCCTGCTCAGTTGCTGGGAAAATTGTTTTTGCTATACACGCCGGGTGCATGAGTTTTCCCAGCTTGAAGTATAGACCATCTACAATGCACTTGCAGAATGTAGAAGAGATGGTCTGGGTTCAGAGACTAGCCGCGAGTGGTCTTCATAAGAAGAAAAGTGCTCCAGAACTTAGTAATGAGCCGGGTATATATCTAAAGAACTTGAATTTCTATTCTTACACAATATATAAATTCAAGCACTTTCAATGAGCCATCTATATTTATGTCGAATTTACAAAACTTTCAAGGTCTTGATTTTTCTTCTC
Source organism: Poromitra crassiceps (assembly GCF_964638095.1). Lineage (NCBI taxonomy): Eukaryota > Metazoa > Chordata > Actinopteri > Beryciformes > Melamphaidae > Poromitra > Poromitra crassiceps. The sequence goes on from NC_139630.1 coordinate 1,687,986, forward strand.
ATCAGATTTACAAACTTTAAAAGGATTTCAAGGATCTGTGGGAACCTTGACCGTCCTAAAGTAAAATAAAAATGCAGACCAAACTGTTTGGGTGTGCAAGTACTTACCACGCATGTCTTGTAGAATTCACTGGATGTGTCGCCGAGTACAATGGGGATGCCTTTGAGGACAGCGGTGCGCCGGGCAGTCACGTCTGGTGACTAATGATACAGAGACAGAAAAAGATCAGTTAAGAGATACATTTATTTGGCAGAAACAAGTCAGACAGGGAGGGGAAAAGGTTGGTCTGTCTTGATGATGGGCTTGTCTTGAGTCACAAAGCAACGACAGGTGACTATTCACCAGTGGTTAAAAAAAAGGAAAAAGTAACAGCTTAAAACGGTGGAAAAACATTGCATTTCCTATAAGTTCTTTACAATAAAAGCCTTTGGCTAGTTAGTGCAAAGCTTTTGATATGAAGCAACAGAGAATGTTTTCATCAGCTCGGCAATAACATAACAGCTCAGATACAACTGAAAGCGATGAGGAAATGGTAAAACAAAGCAGATATCTGAAAGTCCAAACAGAAACACAGGAGAGAAACCAAAACTTCAAACCACAGACACAAACCACAGACATAGACCACAGACTCAGTTAGAGGCTACAAAAGCACAGACAGCTGAACACAGACGTTTAAAAACGCCTTTCTCTCTGCACAGACATGAGTTTGCTCACAATACAGCTACTTTGAGAGGGAGAAGGGGGTCATCATGGGTTCTTGAGTTGTCACTGCAGCCCTAGTCTCACTGGCCAGCCTCCCCTCGCTTCTGTGAGAGTCGTCTGGCTGCACGGAAACAAGCAACTGGGATAAGCCCTCCTCTGCTCTACAGCTGCTTCCCAATGGAGCAACGGTTTCAGTTGCTGCCGGATGTCCGCTCCCGGCTTATTACAACCATGTCAATCAGAGCGGCTTCCGCTCCCTCCTCCCTGTGTGTCGCTGTAAATAGTGCCCTGCCGCGTCAGTGAAAACAACAACGCTAACTAGCTACCAAGCTAACGGCAGAAACCTACACGCTAGCTCATTGCTACATGCTGAAAATGGCAAGTAGGATTGTTGGAAACTATTTTCCAAGGGCACTACCACCGAGCGCCGTCCATCGCAATCCCACTATGGAGACCTGCGCCGCCAGACTCATCTCACAGTAGGGAGGGGAGGCTGGCCAGCGAGACTACTGCAGCCCGCATGGAGGCAGGCCCATCTTGAGCGTTCTTCAGAAGGTGTTGACATTTTTAGGGCAAAGAAAAATCATGGTTTGGTGGAGCCAAAGGTCCCAGTGGAAGAGGGGTATAAGGATGAAAATAAAACGTTTAACAGTTACATCGTGGTCCACAAGTTATAAAAACAAAAAACATCCGGGTAACCGGTTACACACTGCCAGAAGGTCCCGTGTACCCGTGTAGAAAATGTAATAAGGATTCCTCAAAGTTGCAAAATGATATTACTTACCACCAAGTTGATGTGCTGCATTAACTCGGTGAGTTTCTCTCCAACAGCTCCTTTTTTGGACTTGAAGACTTCAATGAGAGCTGGGGTGTGCTGGTCTAGAGCTTTAAAGAAATCTCCCTCAAGATTCTTACTGGCAATTCTATTGAACTCCGCAAATACCTGAAAAAGCAGAGGGGGGGGGGGGGGGGCGGGAAGAAAACCAGCAGATTAAGTTGACATTGATTTGATTCATAATAGTTATGCAAACTAGCAACCACTATAGCTGCTTACAAGATTGTTACACTTCTAGCTTGCTAAAATATACCATTTTCAAACAATCAGACACTAGTGTATATACTACTTTATAACCAACACAAAATACTGATTTGCATCAATAAATCCTGAGTGTAAGAAAAATATCTCTTCAACTTGAAAATAATGTGTATTAACTCATTGAGTGCCAGCCACTTTTGGAAGACGGATGCTCCCAGTGCCAGCCCTTTCAGAGCGTTTTCAGTGATCTCTCGAGGCCCACAGAATATTGTGTGATATTACTATGTAAACACCGAACACGCCCAAAGAACGATGAGACTATTGTATCATCAGCAAAAAAAAGTAAAAAAAAAAATTCCGTTCTTTAGTTATCAGCCGGCGAAGATAGGTTGTTTTCAGCAGACGTTTCAAATTAGAAGCTGAGATAATCAGCCTTTTGTGAAATGAAGCATTTCAAGCACATCACTGACTCTGAAGCTAATATTTTCTGATGTAGTGACACCTCAAAAATAATTTCCTTCAATAAAACAGCGAAAACAAAGGAATTTTGTTTGGTAAAATAATATTTTTTAGCTGCAACCAGCAGCGCTGGCCCCTGCGTGCGCAGACCCTACACTTTCTTGCTGGTCTTGATTTACTGCTGGTGGGCATCAGATATTCTAGCTTGCCAATCTGTCCATCGAGCCTGCTGTCTGGGTCTGTCTGGGTCGGTGTTGTATGCTGCCCTGCATGCCCCACCCCCCTCTACTGCAAACCCCTCCTCTGTGGGTGTGTCTCTGGTGGCTCTCTGCTGAGTTTGCTCTGCACTGAAAACCCAGCTTTTTCACAGCGTTCCGCGTGTATTTGTCACCGGCTCCCAGCGCTTCCAGTTGAGAATAATAACAACTCCACAACTAATCATGTGGATGGGGCTATCGCAGCGGACACGGAGGGGCTCAATTGTGGCAGCGGATTGGTTGTGGCAGGCACAGCTAACGTTATGCTTCATGCATATCGATGCATACCGATGCGGTTTCCGTTTCATCACAGGGCTTCTTCTGCTGTTTTTCCTCACCTTTCTAATCTAATCTGGAGAGCACTGTCGCCACCTAATGGGTCCGTAAAATAGGTTATACACATTCAACATGCCCCAAATTTTTACAGGAGATGCATCAGGCTTTGATCCACGTCCCACCGTCAAAAAACGCAATTGACGACTATAGTCATCATTGGCACTCAATGAGTTAACATCCCTAAGTGTGCTGCGAGTTCTGCCCTCACAACTAGAATTTGTTGTGTTTTGATTGGCATTTCAGGCACTATTAAAAAATATAGTTACCTGACTCTCCGTGAAAAGTGCTGGCCATCGTTCAACCATGTTCTGTACAGCAGGCTTCGTTGTGACTATCTCTCGTCTGCGTAACGGGAATGTTCGGTCCATCTGTTGTGAGATCAGAGTTCCATTTGGGTGTCTTCTCTTCATCTCCTCCGTGAGAGCCTCTCTGGCATTCTCAAGGCTTTCTTCATCATGTCCCTCAGGTAAATTAGGCAGATAATTTGCTTCACCTCTTTTTCCTCGTTTGATATTCTTGCGTGATGGTTCCCCCTCTGGGTTGTGTGAACTTCTTTTGCCCCCATTGACTGCTACATCCTCACATCCAGCATTTCGCAGCTTTCTGCGGTAGTTTCCCATCTTAAATCTAATCGTTAAGTAATTTATCATATCCTGGTGGAGCAGCCTCTCTAAGGCTGGGGTGCTTGCTGATTAGTGCTTTTGCAACATCTTCGTACTCCTTTTGGTTAGGATAAGGCTTGTAACTGTATATCTTCTCAGCAATTTTTTCCATGACGTCATGCTTCATATCATGTGATAAAATGAAACGTGTTGTTCCATCTTTCATATAGGCAAGATCTGCCTGTCTAAGTTTGTACGCAACATCAATTGCGAAATTGGGTATGTCAAAGAACTCAGGCCATTGTTCTCTTAATGGTGGTGTTCGGCAAGGGGGACTCAAAGTTCCTGCAGTCGATGTGTTCTCAGTGTCTGTGCTGCAGTCAGCGCCTGATGTTGCAGTGGGGGATTGGAGAGTTGTTAATTGGAGAGTCAGAAGAGGGATGATTTTCAACGTAGGTTTTGGCGGCAAATCTGTCATATTAGACAAGCTGAAGAGGCGATCGTCAAAGTCTGGATCTTCATACTGGATTTGAAAGTCATACGACAGTGACAGTTCATCCTTTATCAATGTTTTTAATTCTTCAGTGGAATCCGGTCTCTCATTTAAGGTTATCTTCCGAATATCACCTTCTGGGATGACAACTCTCAACACAAACCTTTGGTCCATTTTGATAACGTTCCTGAGAAAGGGAGAAACTTGTGAGATTCCAACAGTGTTTATGTTCCTCAAAGTCGAATGCAAAATAGAAAAAAGGACCTTGGATATTAAGTTCACATTTTAATTTAGAAGTAATGTACAGGTGTACTATACAAGTTTACTAACATGTACATCTTCAAGCAAAAACACGGGCAACCAAACGCAACGCGTTTCAACCTCGCTGGTCTTCGTTAGGCTGTATTAGCTAGGTGTGGGGCTGCCGCACCTGTATAAGAGAGCATACGTGGCACAGGTAAGGTGACGTGCCACACGGAAGGAGTTTCTGACGCAGTGGTGATGTCAAAATATAGGAAATCATATAATAGCATGTAGGGATGTCACAATATATCGTCCCACGATATCTTGCGATATCAAAACGTGACAATATGCATCGTTGAGATGAAATCTCATATCGTGAGAAAAAGAAGCTAAACATGGTGGCACTGATCTGCATTTGATTGCATGCTCGCTCTCCTTTTCATTGCTTTGTTTGAACAGACAAGGCACGTTACAGACACGGAGTATGAAAATGGTGAAATTACTCAAATTAGCGTGGAGGATGCCCCCTCAACGTACAAATCGATCGCAAAAAATATTGTTAAAATACCGTTATCGTGTGCCACGTATGCTTTCTTATACAGGTGTGGCAGCCCCACACCCAGCTAATACAGCCTGACGAAGACCAGCGAGGTTGAAACGCGTTGCGTTTAGTTGCCCATGTTTTTGCTTGAAGATGTACATGTTAGTAAACTTGTATAGTACACCTGTACATTACTTCTAAATTAAAATGTGAACTTAATGTCCAAGAAGCTCCTTTTTTCTATTTTGCATTGTACTTGGCCTGCTGAGCTTTCTTCGCCAACTTTTTTGTATTCACCTGTTCCTCAAAGTCTGCATAATATGTACCGTTTGAGTGTAACAAGCTGTCTGCCTCTAACTCTGTAAAGTGACAGGGGGAAAACATCATTGAGTTCAGACAACTGGGTGACAGAGAGGGTGGACAAATGGCTGCTGCAGAGCTCATATGCATGAAGATGCTCATCATACCATGTGGTCATAAGCCTGCAGACAAATACTATGTCGGTATTGATCACGACAATCTTTGCAATTTGTCTGAAATCTGGGAGCCCTGAACAAGATCCAACCGAAATTACCATATCAGCATTGTATTTAATGCCATCTATGCAGACAGAAGATGCTACAAGGACTGTGTTCTGATGGGCATTCCTGCGATAGAGACAGTTCTGCACATTTTCAGGAAATGAAGTAACCATCACAGACTTCACTTTATTAATTTCAACAGATGGCTTGAAAAAGGAGGTTGACGATAACTGGAAGGCTATCATCTTCTGGTGTCTGACAGCTAAAGTAAGGGCTATGTTCTTGAAATTGTGAGCGTGACGCACAACCTTTTTGAAAAACTTGTGTTTCCCTTCGAAACGCATTGTCCACACATCAGATAGCGGGCCAAAAGTTTGAATTAATTGAGGGTAGTGCTCAATGTAGTGGTGCTTTGGCCGTAGTCTTTCGTTCGAGAAAACTTTTTGAAATACATCTCTATGTTCTGCTATCTTGCCTTCAAGAAAGTGCACCGACTGCTCTGTAAAGCGTGTGGACACTGACAATTCCACTACATCTTTCAAGTTCATTAAAACCTCCCAAGTTTCATCCCTCTCAGGAACGTGATGACCAATCAGTAGTGGCAGAAGACGGAGAAGTGCCCAGTTTTCATGACCATTTCCTCCAATTGTTCCCTTGGAGGAAAAGGTCTTTCCGATGAGCTGGGGTTGATTTGTTTTGTCTGAGAATGTATACGGAAACTGTTGAATAGCCACATTCAAGGTTTCAAGTGAGAAGTATCTCTTTGATATCAGTGCCTTCAAGCATAAGGCCAATTCAGCTGGAACAACACCTTCCAGAAGATCATGCAAAAGGTCTGGGGGGAAACCATTGACAACATGAAAATGTTCCAAGCTTTCACTAAGTGGGCAGCTTCTTTTCACACCATATTGTTGAGCCAAGGTGGCATCCTCCAATACTTCTTGCACATGTCTGTCATGGTTGGCTTTTGTTCTTGGTTGGAACGAGCCTGTCCGCACTTCCTTGTGTTGTATTTCCTCCCGCTTAGCCATACAGAATCGACACATCTGACTAACTGTGAAGCTTTCAAAGAATCCTCCCAAAGAATGTGCAGCTAAATTGTCTGCTGCAATGAATAATACAGTACCCTTTATGCTGGCTCCCAAGCGTTCGACATACACACCCTGTTGCTCAAGAGAAACAAGGTCCTGAATGAGAGGGTGGAGAATTTCACCATAACCATATTCTTTGAGGTCGTTGGTCTTGCAAAGCAGAGCAAGCTGAATGGAATGAAGAGAGGAGCGATATTTCGGGTGCAGATTGCCAAGGACCCAGTAGATGGCACATAGCTTGTGCTTCTTTCTGGAAGTACCCAGAGGGTTGGCCACTTCAAAGTCATCTATGTACAAGCAAAGAGCAATCCTGAACTCTTCCTCTGTCAAGAGAGCATTTTCTTTAAAGTGGGAACCATCCCTGTAAGATGTGTATCCCTCCGACGAGTTTGTTTCAGGTGACATGGCCTTATCCAAAATGTCTCCATTGCTTAGCAATGTCTGCAGCATTTTTAGTATGGGGACATACACAACTGTCTTGTCATTTTTTATGAGAAACTCAACAGGCATTACCACAGGGAATTCTCTCAAAATGTATGATGTTCGCTTGCTAGCTGTTGACAGTGATCCACCAGTAGAAGTCAATTTCAGGAATACATTATTCTCAGTAACTACTCTAACTATCTCACTCAGTAAAGAGTCATCAACATCTCCACAATGCTGATTTAGTATTGTTCGAATTGAGGAATGTAACAATGGCTGTGACAGCAAATAAATTTGGTTGATCTGCTCTATGACCTCTTGCATTGCATGTTCAGTGATGTTAAGGATTGATGACATTTTGAGAAAAAGAGCAGCAACATTATGTTCCAACTGACTCTCCAAGTCTTCCACATCTTCGCTGAACTCGGTATCCTCAAAAACATCATCTTCAGCGACACTAGCCTCAGGTTGAACATTCAGATTAGGGGGAAGTTCTTCAAGTACATTCTCTGGAACAATTTCATGTTTGAATGCCATCTTATTCTGGTGCACTCTGCTTTTGTGTGCATTAAAGGTGGAATAAACATTGCTCTGAAAGTTACAGCCTTGATATGGACAAGTAACCATTTCCTTCAGCCTCAAATGTCTCCGCAAATGAGTGAAAAAGTCTGCTTCTGTGCAAGGCTCAACAAAGTCACACAGCTGACAGTGGAATGGAGTTTCACCCACTTCTCCTTGATCCTTTTGACTGTGCCATGTTGATAAGTGGACCTTGAGTGCATTAAAAGTTTTAAACGTACACAGGCATTCCTTATGAAGGCATGGGAGAGGTGATATCCGGGTGTGGGACCCATGTTTTAAGCGGTAATGCTTAAGTAAGTAGCTTCTCTTCTCAACGGAAAATGTGCAGTACTTACAGGTCCACTGCATTGGAAGTTTCTGATTCTGCTTGGTAAATCTGAAAAGAATGAAAAGATTATTTTAGCATCAAGCACCATGACACAATGTGAAATTCAGCACTGCACAGTTCCCAGCATCACATTCCCCGAGTTTGAAGTTGATCGGACGAACCGTTCTCAAGATAAACCACTTTTTGTGTTGCCAGTAGGTGGCGCTATGCCGAATTGCAAGGAATTCAGCTCCCTGCACTCTGTTGCATCCCCTTAAGCACACTCCCCGAGTTTGAATTTGATCGGACGAACGGTTCTCAAGATAAACCACTTTTTGTGTTGCCAGTAGGTGGCGCTATGCAGAATTGCATGGAATTCAGCTCCCTGCACTCCCTTGCGCCCCTTAAGCACACTCCCGGAGTTTGAAGTTGATCGGACGAACGGTTCTCAAGATAAACCACTTTGTGTTGCCAGTAGGTGGCGCTATGCCAAATTGCAAGGAATTCAGCTCCCTGCACTCTGTTGCATCCCCTTAAGCTCACTCCCCGAGTTTGAAGTTGATCGGACGAACGGTTCTCAAGATAAACCACTTTTTGTGTTGCCAGTAGGTGGCGCTATGCCAAATTGCATGGAATTCAGCTCCATGCACTCCCTTGCGCCCGTTAAGCACACTCCCCGAGTTTGAAGTTGATCGGACGAACAGTTCTCAAGATAAACCACTTTTTGTGTTGCCAGTAGGTGGCGCTATGCTGAATTGCAAGGAATTCAGCTCCCTGCACTCTGTTGCATCCCCTTAAGCACACTCCCCGAGTTTGAAGTTGATCAGACGAACGGTTCTCAAGATAAACCACTTTTTGTGTTGCCAGTAGGTGGCGCTATGCCGGATTGCAAGGAATTCAGCTCCCTGCACTCTGTTGCATCCCCTTAAGCTCACTCCCCGAGTTTGAAGTTGATCGGACGAACGGTTCTCAAGATAAACCACTTTTTGTGTTGCCAGTAGGTGGCGCTATGCCAAATTGCATGGAATTCAGCTCCATGCACTCCCTTGCGCCCGTTAAGCACACTCCCCGAGTTTGAAGTTGATCAGACGAACGGTTCTCAAGATAAACCACTTTTTGTGTTGCCAGTAGGTGGCGCTATGCCGAATTGCAAGGAATTCAGCTCCCTGCACTCTGTTGCATCCCCTTAAGGTCACTCCCCGAGTTTGAAGTTGATCGGACGAACGGTTCTCAAGATAAACCACTTTTTGTGTTGCCAGTAGGTGGCACTATGCTGAATTGCAAGGAATTCAGCTCCCTGCACTCTGTTGCATCCCCTTAAGCACACTCCCCGAGTTTGAAGTTGATCAGACGAACGGTTCTCAAGATAAACCACTTTTTGTGTTGCCAGTAGGTGGCGCTATGCCGAATTGCAAGGAATTCAGCTCCCTGCACTCTGTTGCATCCCCTTAAAGGAACACTCCGCCCATTTTCAACCAGCTTTGTATCATTAGAACATCAGTAGTATATCAGAAAACTGTAAACGGTTTTGAAGTCTCATTTAATTTGACAGTTATTGAGTGTTAAAGTGTGGACCAGTGACATCACTGGTCCACACTAACTCAAATTAATAACTCATTAACTCAAATCAACTCTCAATAACTGTCAAACTAGATGAATGATGAATTTGAGTTAGTGTGGACCAGTGATGTCACTGGTCCACACTTTAACACTCAATAACTGTCAAATGAAATGACAGACTTCAAAACCGTTTACAGTTTTCTGATATACTACTGATGTTCTAATGATACAAAGCTGGTTGAAAATGGGCGGAGTGTTCCTTTAACAGTTTTTCAGACATTCATTTAGTTTGACAGTTATTGAGTTGATTTGAGTTAAGTTGTGGACCAGTGAGGTCATTCCTGCACAAATGGTCCACAACTTAAATCAATTGAACTCTCAATAACTGTCAAACTAAATGAATGTCTGCAAAACTGTTTGCAGTTTTCAGATATAGTACTGATTTTGTAATGATAGAAAGGTGCTTGAAAATCGATGCAGTGTTCCTTTAAGCACGCTCCTAGAGTCTGAAGTTGATTGCACGAACGGTTGTGAAGATAAACTGCTTTTTGTGGTGCCAGTAGGTGGCCCAGGCCAGTGCCAAAACCATTGATTTAATTCATGCTCAAGCGACATCACTGGCACTGTAGGGGCATTCGAATATGCAGCAGCAGGCTTGGGTTTCCCCCAATGACGGCTCACTTTCAGCTCCAAAATCTCAATTGTTTTGGTCAAAACAATTGACTTTGGCTGTCAGTACTCACATACAATGGTTGGTGACAGAGGGCCGGGACAGAACAGGGCTTTGCGTCTCTCCCCTGGGCTGGAACTCTCCGGCTTGGCCGTGGGGCGGAGGATGGGACGCAGAACGAGAGGGGAGGCTGGGAGGTACAGGGAGAAAGAGAGGAGAGGGGGATGATAGAGTGAGAGGGACAGGGTGGACACAGTTGGATCTCGGTTCCAACCTATAGCTAGTCTTGTTTACAAAGTCACAAGATAGGAATCTATGCATTTATTTTGATTATCGTTGGTTGTAATCAATTGTGGTGATGTAAGCATAGCTTTGACTGGACATCATAAAATACACATGCTGAGAGATTATGAATTGTTCAATGTGGAGACATTGGATGAAAATACCTTTTTTACTGCTGGGAGAGCAGATACTGCCAGCTGGTCACTCTCAGTTTGAGCCTGGATGGAGGGCAGTTGTGAAGAATCAGATTTAAGGCAACTATTTAAAAACAGACATTGAAACTTGCATCCAACCAACATGGCAGCAATCTCACATGTGACCAACAGCTACACCACACGTATCAAGTGCAAGTAAAAATAGCACAAATACAGTATAAACCACAAATACAGTTGCCAGTAATGACATTTAGATATGCTGGACATGAGCTTACAAAATAATCTAAGCTACTTGAATATGCCAGCCAAATGAGTAAATATATTCACTATCATCACAGGTTATGATAAAATAGAGTAAGCATTATACTCGTGTTAGATTAATTACAGTAGATGTGGTTTCTGATGGAATCAGGGTCAAATTAGCAGTAGGCTACTTACGCCTGTAGCACAACTGCTCACCATGATTTAGTTGTGGGCAGGACCTTTGGCACTCGTATCTTTGGCTGTCAATACTCACAATGGCTGGTGACGCAGAGGACCACAGTCGGCCGCCTTTATTGCGTCTCTCCCCTGGGCTGGAACTCTCCGGCTTGGCCTTGGGGCGGAGGATGGGATGCAGAACGAGAGGGGAGGCTGGGAGGTACAGGGAGAAAGAGAGGAGAGGGGGATGATAGAGTGAGAGGGACAGGGTGGACACAGTTGGATCTCGGTTCCAACCTAGTCTTGTTTACAAAGTCACAAGATAGGAATCAATGCATTTATTTTGATTATCGTTGGTTGTAATCAGTTGTGGTGATGTAAGCATAGCTTTGACTGGACATCATAAAATACACATGCTGAGAGATTATTAATTGTTCAATGTGGAGACATTGGATGAAAATACCTTTTTTACTGCTGGGAGAGCAGATACTGCCAGCTGGTCACTCTGTTTGAGCCTGGATGGAGGGCAGTTGTGAAGAATCAGATTTAAGGCAACTATTTAAAAACAGACATTGAAACTTGCATCCAACCAACATGGCAGCAATCTCACATGTGACCAACAGCTACACCACACGTATCAAGTGCAAGTAAAAATAGCACAAATACAGTATAAACCACAAATACAGTTGCCAGTAATGACATTTAGATATGCTGGACATGAGCTTACAAAATAATCTAAGCTACTTGAATATGCCAGCCAAATGAGTAAATATATTCACTATCATCACAGGTTATGATAAAATAGAGTAAGCATTATACTCGTGTTAGATTAATTACAGTAGATGTGGTTTCTGATGGAATCAGGGTCAAATTAGCAGTAGGCTACTTACGCCTGTAGCACAACTGCTCACCATGATTTAGTTGTGGGCAGGACCTTTGGCACTCGTATCTTTGGCTGTCAATACTCACAATGGCTGGTGACACAGAGGACCACAGTCGGCCGCCTTTATTGCGTCTCTCCCCTGGGCTGGAACTCTCCGGCTTGGCCTTGGGGCGGAGGATGGGATGCAGAACGAGAGGGGAGGCTGGGAGGTACAGGGAGAAAGAGAGGAGAGGGGGATGATAGAGTGAGAGGGACAGGGTGGACACAGTTGGATCTCGGTTCCAACCTAGTCTTGTTTACAAAGTCACAAGATAGGAATCAATGCATTTATTTTGATTATCGTTGGTTGTAATCAGTTGTGGTGATGTAAGCATAGCTTTGACTGGACATCATAAAATACACATGCTGAGAGATTATGAATTGTTCAATGTGGAGACATTGGATGAAAATACCTTTTTTACTGCTGGGAGAGCAGATACTGCCAGCTGGTCACTCTGTTTGAGCCTGGATGGAGGGCAGTTGTGAAGAATCAGATTTAAGGCAACTATTTAAAAACAGACATTGAAACTTGCATCCAACCAACATGGCAGCAATCTCACATGTGACCAACAGCTACACCACACGTATCAAGTGCAAGTAAAAATAGCACAAATACAGTATAAACCACAAATACAGTTGCCAGTAATGACATTTAGATATGCTGGACATGATGAGCTTACAAAATAATCTAAGCTACTTGAATATGCCAGTTATTAATTTGAGTTAGTGTGGACCAGTGATGTCACTGGTCCACACTTTAACACTCAATAACTGTCAAATTAAATGACAGACTTCAAAACCGTTTACAGTTTTCTGATATACTACTGATGTTCTAATGATACAAAGCTGGATGAAAATGGGCGGAGTGTTCCTTTAACAGTTTTGCAGACACTCATTTAGTTTGACAGTTATTGAGTTGATTTGAGTTAAGTTGTGGACCAGTGAGGTCATTCCTGCACAAATGGTCCACAACTTAAATCAATTGAACTCTCAATAACTGTCAAACTAAATGAATGTCTGCAAAACTGTTTGCAGTTTTCAGATATAGTACTGATTTTGTAATGATACAAAGGTGCTTGAAAATCGATGCAGTGTTCCTTTAAGCACGCTCCTAGAGTCTGAAGTTGATTGCACGAACGGTTGTGAAGATAAACTGCTTTTTGTGGTGCCAGTAGGTGGCCCAGGCCAGTGCCAAAACCATTGATTTAATTCATGCTCAAGCGACATCACTGGCACTGTAGGGGCATTCGAATATGCAGCAGCAGGCTTGGGTTTCCCCCAATGACGGCTCACTTTCAGCTCCAAAATCTCAATTTTTTTGGTCAAAACAATTGACTTTGGCTGTCAGTACTCACATACAATGGTTGGTGACAGAGGGCCGGGACAGAACAGGGCTTTGCGTCTCTCCCCTGGGCTGGAACTCTCCGGCTTGGCCGTGGGGCGGAGGATGGGACGCAGAACGAGAGGGGAGGCTGGGAGGTACAGGGAGAAAGAGAGGAGAAGGGGATGATAGAGTGAGAGGGACAGGGTGGACACAGTTGGATCTTGGTTCCAACCTATAGCTAGTCTTGTTTACAGTCACAAGATAGGAATCTATGCATTTATTTTGATTATCGTTGGTTGTAATCAATTGTGGTGATGTAAGCATAGCTTTGACTGGACATCATAAAATACACATGCTGAGAGATTATGAATTGTTCAATGTGGAGACATTGGATGAAAATACCTTTTTTACTGCTGGGAGAGCAGATACTGCCAGCTGGTCACTCTGTTTGAGCCTGGATGGAGGGCAGTTGTGAAGAATCAGATTTAAGGCAACTATTTAAAAACAGACATTGAAACTTGCATCCAACCAACATGGCAGCAATCTCACATGTGACCAACAGCTACACCACACGTATCAAGTGCAAGTAAAAATAGCACAAATACAGTATAAACCACAAATACAGTTGCCAGTAATGACATTTAGATATGCTGGACATGAGCTTACAAAATAATCTAAGCTACTTGAATATGCCAGCCAAATGAGTAAATATATTCACTATCATCACAGGTTATGATAAAATAGAGTAAGCATTATACTCGTGTTAGATTAATTACAGTAGATGTGGTTTCTGATGGAATCAGGGTCAAATTAGCAGTAGGCTACTTACGCCTGTAGCACAACTGCTCACCATGATTTAGTTGTGGGCAGGACCTTTGGCACTCGTATCTTTGGCTGTCAATACTCACAATGGCTGGTGACGCAGAGGACCACAGTCGGCCGCCTTTATTGCGTCTCTCCCCTGGGCTGGAACTCTCCGGCTTGGCCTTGGGGCGGAGGATGGGATGCAGAACGAGAGGGGAGGCTGGGAGGTACAGGGAGAAAGAGAGGAGAGGGGGATGATAAAGTGAGAGGGACAGGGTGGACACAGTTGGATCTCGGTTCCAACCTAGTCTTGTTTACAAAGTCACAAGATAGGAATCAATGCATTTATTTTGATTATCGTTGGTTGTAATCAATTGTGGTGATGTAAGCATAGCTTTGACTGGACATCATAAAATACACATGCTGAGAGATTATTAATTGTTCTATGTGGAGAGGAGACATTGGATGAAAATACCTTTTTTACTGCTGGGAGAGCAGATACTGCCAGCTGGTCACTCTCAGTTTGAGCCTGGATGGAGGGCAGTTGTGAAGAATCAGATTTAAGGCAACTATTTAAAAACAGACATTGAAACTTGCATCCAACCAACATGGCAGCAATCTCACATGTGACCAACAGCTACACCACACGTATCAAGTGCAAGTAAAAATAGCACAAATACAGTATAAACCACAAATACAGTTGCCAGTAATGACATTTAGATATGCTGGACATGATGATGAGCTTACAAAATAATCTAGGCTACTTGAATATGCCAGCCAAATGAGCAAATATATTCACGATCTTCACAGGTTATGATAAAATAGAGTAAGCATTATACTCGTGTTAGATTAATTACAGTAGATGTGGTTTCTGATGGAATCAGGGTCAAATTAGCAGTAGGCTACTTACGCCTGTAGCACAACTGCTCACCATGATTTAGTTGTGGGCAGGACCTTTGGCTTATCAGATGCCAAATAGTTGACCTGCATTGGCTTACTGTTATGTTCATTTAAAAAGCTCCATCATTCACTAAATTAACTTCTTAACACTGTTCATGAATGGAACAAAAATTGAATTGCTAAACAGTGTTTCCCTATTTAAATCGACTTGTGTGGTATTGATTCAACTTATTTCCCCTTTATTTTAATGTTTAATCACAAACTACTTTTATCTGCTCACCTTGCCCCCCTTCGATTCGACTACCACCACAAGCACTCCCCCCCCCCCCCCCCACACACACACACACAGTACAGGAGGGACCAGAGAAGGTCTCTCTCTCTCATTACTGTACATCCTCACTAGAAAGATTGCATGAACAGGGCAGGACCCCCCCCCCCCCCAACACACACACCAACTCTGTACAGGAGGGGCCGACCAGACCAGACAACATATCTCTCGTTACGGTAGCCTACTGTACATCCTAGAAAGTTTGCATGACCAGGGCAGGATAAAGATCTGTCACACTTGCCTTCTATCCCGCCATCACACATAATAACCTCTGAATTTACTGGGGAAAACCCGTTTGCGCACCACATGGGAATGACAAAGCAGGGGAAAAAACAAGGCGATTAACGTTAATGAATGAAACGCGCACATCCAAGGGAAGAGTGGGGGATGGGCGCAAGTTAACGTTATGAACCAATATGTAGAAATACTGTGGCCCAGTTAAAATGACAACACCCGAATTAATTACCATTTAAGTCATGGGTTGAAAACGTGTAGCCTACAGTAGGCTAACTAACTTACTCATCTAACAACCATTGTTGCAACAGGTGGACCGCATGATGTGGCCGAGCTAGCTAGTTAAACTGGGCACCGTCTTGTCCCCAACAAAGCAAGCACATAGCCTACACCTAGCACTGAATTAACAAGCAATGATCAAATATGTACTCACCAGTTAAAACAACAACAACACCCGAATTAATTACCATTTAAGTCACGGGTTGAAAACGTGTAGCCTAACTAACTTACTCATGGGCGACCATTGCAACAGGTGGACTGCATGGTGTCGCCTAGCTAGCTAATTAAACTGGGCACCTCTTGTCGGCAACAAAGAAAGCACATAGCCTACACCTAGCACTGAATTAACAAGCAAGGATAAAATATGTACTCACCAAATCAGTGTGCTAAGCACGATAATCAAAAATACTCCCAATAAAATGAGGAAAATGTCCGTGTGTTCAGCTTCAGGGCTTGATGGCTCCATGGAGAATGTCGGAGAAGGAGGGCGTGACCCAAGACGAGGAGTGATCTGCGCATGTCTAAATGTTTAAGTAAAGTTTTCCCAGGGGTATAAGTAGCCAAAGCTCATGTACAGTGAGTTAATTAGCGTGTTCATCATTTTTTGTCCCAAACTAAAAAGTAACTTATTAAACATGAGTGTTAATAACAGGCTGGTAAAAACTGATTTAGGTGCACTCATTGTTTCTGATTAAATACCATGTTAGTATTTACGGTGCAATGCTGAATACGTCTGAAAATCTGCAACGTTGTTCCACTGGCTGGTCTGTGGTCACGCTGAATCAAGGAGGTGAAATCCACTGCTTGACCTGACAGGAAGGATTTACTGAGACAGTAGCAGCATATCATATTTCCCTCTTATTTTTATTTACTTTTTTATCAATCAGTAAGTGTTCACAAGCCAGACAGTCGTTGATATTGGATTACCACCAAAACGAGTTTCGAGTTGCGGGGAGACTTGAGCTGCGCGATACGGGCTTTTTGCAATGTCAGAAAACTGGAATATTTGCAACGTCTCGACTGCAGCGTTTCCCCTACAGACAGCACGGATATTCAAGTAAGTCAATTGATTTCAAGTTATCCGAACCTTCTATTAAATTCGGCGTGGAAATGGTTCACCGAGCAGCGCTATTTTTGTCGTATTGAAGTTTCATCCTGTAATTTCTTATACTAAAACCCGCGAACTTTAGATTCACACATTTTTTAACTGAATTTGGCCTGTAAATCGATAGCTGACAGCGGGCTCAATTTTAAAGCTTGAGTGGTGATCTTTATATCATATGAAAGTAGAAGAAATAAGGAATCGATTGGGATGAAGCATGTCAACCTAGGATGTCGGGAAGGGGGGGTAAATAACGCTCCAAAGTTGATAACTAAATGAGTAGTGCAGCACTGTTCACAGGAAGACACACTCTCGTTCCAGATGCAATTAAGTGTAATTTAACGCTATTTGACAACAGTTTCGGCCATAGACTTTGTCAAGTATCATACAAACAGTGCAAGACAGCCATTATAAAGACAGGTTAGCTGATTGAATGGACAACACCTGTCTTGTGAAAGCACACCTGAGTGTGAGACATCATAGGATGAATCAAAACATTGATGTCACAGGTAGGCTGTATACCATAATATATCATGAATCTATGTGAATAAATAGATTTATATAAATAGTAATCACAGCCTAATGCATAGAGATAAATCCTGAAACCTTCTCGCAACAGTTCTAGCCTAAGCCAGTGGTTTTCAAAGTGGGGTCCCCAGCAAAAAGGGGGGATAATCTATTTTCACTATAATTCCATGCCATCCATAAGTAACACAATCTAAGATAGTGTAGAAGTGAGTAACTAGGCTAATTATAACCATAACAGCACAAATAATTGACAAAAATCTCGAAATAAATATACAGTATTTACTCTGAGAAATGAAATAATGAGAAAAGGAACAATTATTGATGGTTAAAACTGAATAATGACATCACAACAGTCTAATCCTAATGCTAATTTAAAATGAGATTTGGGCGTTTTGGGCAAAAACTGCTTGTGGGTGAGAGTATCAGCAGCAGAGCACACGTCATATTTTCCCTGGTACCGCCTCAGGTGCCAGGTGCTGTTCCGTCCTGTAGTCCTCTCACTGGGTGCTAATGCAATGCTCCTCACTGGGTGGAAAGCTAAGAGGCTTGACAGCATGGGAAACATGGCAAATACACACACACACATGCGCGCGCGCACACGTGAAAAAAAAAGCCCTTCGGTCGCCGCACTAGCTTCCTCCCCTGGTTCCAAGCTCACCAGCCACCACTGATATAAACACTTGGGTAATTACGTTTAAAGTTGTATCTTCTACAATGATTTGGAGGGAACGTACAGAACAAACCACTCTAGAAATGTGCTAACCTATGCACTGTTTTATCTCTGCATGGAAAATGACATGTCTGTATGTATTTTACACCAAGAGGACAAAAGTACACACCTTCTCTTCAGTCGCCTCGTTCAACTGAAGAGGAAGTGAGCGCGCTCTGTGACAAGCAGGCTGGAACATACCAAGTATTCCAATCCCACGGGGGGGAAAGACAGAATGCGAGTTGCAAACAGGAATGTACCAAATATTCAATTCCACGGGGAAAGAGACAGAATATTACATTCCTAGATACTGATTTCCTAACTAAAATAAAATAAAAGACTTGGCAGACATTGTAAATGCTTCACAATTAACTAGAACTTATGGAACTGTTTTGTAACCCTTCTAAATTACCAACACTTTACATGGGTTGATGAAATCTATATTACCCTGTTACACAAACATACACACACAGACACACACACACACACACACACACACACACACGTGCACATACTATGGCACACTCCCAACAAGCCATCAGTCAAAGAGGGAAAAGCAATTATAGCAAAATTACTAATACCAAATGCTTTGGTCAAATCAGTAAATACGCCTTAGAATAATAAATGTATGCATTAATCGGTGGCTAATATCTATCCTCCATATAGGATGCCTTTCCACAGCCTCGGGAACCCCCGTCCCACAGACAAGAATCACATTCAATTGCTACTTGTTCTAAGCCACTATGTTTTTTTTCTCTCTTTTTCATATGTATGTTTATTGGGTTATCAATCTTAAACATACCTTCCTCTGAAAGTATGATGTTACCCGGTTTTACAAACACAAAAAACAAGGCATAACACTCCACCCCCCAACATGAGAAACAAGTTCACATAGCCATGAGAAAAAGGGGGGGGGGGGGGGGGAAAGGATACAAAAACATAAAAAAGGGAGGAACCCAAAGAAAGATAAGAAATATGTAAGGCATAATGTATTGTGAGCCGGTGATTACTGGCGGAATAATGACCGACAGGTGAATGATTGAGCCCGACGCGCAGCGGAGGGCTTAATCATTCACCTGAAGGTCATTATTTCCAGTAATCACCGGCTCACTATACATTATCCCACTTAGAACACGGCCTACAACTAAATTATTTCAGTAATCTGACAAAAATAATTATTCAAATAGATTTTTTAATAGCGTTTTCAACGACAAAGGGGTTTCATTCGTAATTGGCACACAAGACACCACAGCTGCAACTGGTTGGCCTAATTAGTAGTGTCTGCAGACAAAATGCTCTTATCAACTGATTAATCCAGGTGTGGCAGAGCAGCGGTCGGTTGTCGAGAAATAATGACCGGTGAATCTTGTTGATTGACCAATCAGAATCGAGTATTCAAGAGAGCCGTGTTCTAAAGGCATATATACTACATGCCCATACAGTACATACTACATACATACTGTACCAACACGTTCTCACTCCGAGCGCGTAGCATATTGACGCTTTGTCCCGTCCCTTGTGCGTCGCTTGTTACTAACATGGTACCCTTGAGCGACCCATGAAACGACTTGGGCTTTCCGACTAAACTCAATGTAAACCCATGGAAGTCATCTTTGACGCTCATGGCAACTGCTCCCCCATTAGTCAACTGCTCCCCCATTAGGGTCTGGGGGGAGGTTAGGTTTAGGGTTAGGGTCTGGGGGAGGTTAGGTTTAGGCATGGGGGGTGGGAGAGGTTAGGTTTCGGGTTAGGGTCTGGGGGAGGTTAGGTTTAGGTGTGGGGGGTGGGAGAGGTTAGGTTTAGGGTTAGGGTGTCAAGACCCGGTGTAACAGTTTAGGACTTTAAGGCAGAGAGGCACGGGAGGCAGTTAGCAGGGAGAACAGGTGTTTTATTTATAGAACGGCTGGTGGCAGGTCTGCAGGTCAGGCAGGAGTCCAGAGGTTCCAGCAGGCAGACAGGTAGGCAGACAGGCAGGCAGGAGATCCTGGGCAAAAGAGATTTTAGGAGAGGTTAGTATCCTGAACGAAGCAGAAAGCAACCAATTGCTAGAGAAGCTGGAGAGACGCGACTGACGTGAAGACAATCTATAATCCGGCGTGGACTGGGTGTTGGGCTGGAGCTTAAGTAGGCAGGCTGATTCTGATGGCAGGCAGCTGAGGCTCCGACTCCCACACACCAGGCTCCAATCTGCTGTAATCATGCCACACACACTCATACACCACACATAGAGAGAAGAGGGGAAAAGACTAGGGGGTAGATGAGGCTGAGGGCATGACAGTACCCCCCCCCCCTACGGGCGCCCTCTGGAACCGGTCAGGGTGGAGACGGCGGAAGTCACTGATGAGTGAAGGGTCCAGGATATCCCGCCGGGGGACCCAACAGCGCTCCTCGGGACCATAGCCCTCCCAGTCGACCAGGTATCGGAAGCCACGCCCCTGGCGGCGAATGTCCAGTATACACCGCACCGTGTAGACGGGACCACCATCAACCATGCGGGGGGGAGGGGGGGCAGGGTCGGGGGGAGAGAGAGGACCGAACAGGCTTCAACTGAGATACATGAAACGTTGGATGAATCCTCCAAAAAGAGGCAGGGAGCTTTAGCCGGACCGCACAAGGGTTAATAATAGCCTCGATTTCAAATGGCCCAACATACTGGGGAGCGAGCTTCCTGGACTCAACTTGGAGGGGCAGATCCTTGGAGAGTAGCCACACTTTTTGCCCCGGGGCATACTTGGGCGCCGGAGCACGGCGGCGGTTGGCCTGGGCCTGGGTCTTTGAGGAAGCACGGAGCAGAGCAGCACGGGCACGCCTCAAAGTGCCACGGCATCGATGCACCTGGGCCTGGACTGACGGAACCGCGACCTCCACCTCCTGATCTGGGAACAGAGGGGGTTCATACCCAAGAGAACAGAGGAACGGGGACATACCAGAGGAGGCGTTGGGGAGCGTGTTGTGAGCGTACTCCACCCAGGGTAGCCGAGAACTCCAGGACGATGGCTCCGCAGCAGAGACGCAGCAGAGTGCAGCCTCCATCTCTTGGTTAGCCCGCTCGGTCTGGCCGTTAGACTGAGGGTGGTACCCGGAGGACAGGCTGGCCATGCAGAACGCCTTCCACACCCGAGATGTAAACTGTGGACCTCTGTCGGAAACAACATCTGAAGGCAGACCATGAATACGGAAGACATTTTGCACCAACAGATCAGCTGTCTCCCGAGCAGAGGGCAGTTTGGGCAGCGCGATGAAATGTGCGGCCTTGGAGAAACGGTCAATCACAGTGAGAACAACAGTGTTACCTTGAGATGGAGGAAGACCAGTCACAAAGTCGAGGGCGATGTGAGACCATGGGCGGCTGGGAACTGGCAGAGGACGGAGCAGACCCGCACTAGGCTTAGTGGTGGTCTTATTTCGGGCACAGACGGAGCATGCTGCCACAAACGATCCGAGTGTCTGCATGCATGGTTGGCCACCAGAAGCGCCGTTTGAGGAATGAGATTGTTCGATGGATCCCCGGATGACATGTAAGGCGGGAGGAATGTGCCCACAGCAGAACCTGAGAACGGACAGAGTCTGGAACATAGAGGCAATTAGGGGGACCGGTACCTGGGTCGGGCTGGGTGGTCTGAGCCCTGCGGACCTTGGCCTCAATCTCCCAGGTGAGAGTGGCAATGATATGGGAAGGAGGTATTATGAGTTCAGGTTCGGCGGGAACCTCCTCAGCCGTAAACTGGCGGGACAGGGCATCTGGCTTCACATTCTTGGACCCCGGACGGTACGTTAAGGTGAAGTTGAATCTTCCCAAGAACAGGGCCCACCTTGCCTGACGAGAGTTCAGTCGCTTAGCCGTCTGGATGTAGGAGAGGTTTCTGTGGTCTGTCCACACCATGAAGGGATGCTCGGCGCCCTCCAACCAGTGTCGCCACTCGTTCAACGCCAGCACCATGGCCAGCAGCTCTCGGTTGCCAACGTCATAGTTCCTCTCTGGTGGGTCAAGTTTATGAGAGAAGAAAGCACAGGGGTGCAGCTTATTGTCTTGTGGCGAGAGTTGAGAGAGGATAGCACCTACCCCAGTGTCTGACGCGTCCACCTCCACAACGGTTAACACAACGGTTAACATTTCATGTTAACCGTAAAGCTGACCCACTCTGCAAAGCCTTTCTATCTTTAGTCGACACCCTTGGCTTTGCTCAGCATGGTTCATGAACAAACGCATTCTAACGGCAACACGCTTGATCTCGTCCTTGCTCGTGGGATTAACGTCTCAGATCTGTCAGTCATGATTTACCCTCCAGCACTGTCAGATCATTATCTCATTCAATTTAAAATAGACCTGCCCCTCCGGCAATCAAACCTAGCCGATACCTATACCGCCCGGCGTATCGATAGTTCTACTCCCACTGAACTCGCTGATTTGTTATCGGGGCCGCTTTCCTCTCTCCCAGAGCGGATCGACTCCATTAATGAATTCACAAATCAATTTAATTCAATCCTACTCGCCTCGCTTGATTCTATCGCACCTCTACGTACTAAAATCCGTCGCCCTAAAAAACCCTCGCCTTGGTATACTGACGATACACGCGCACAAAAACTAATATGCAGAAAACTAGAACGTAAATGGCGATCATCCAAGCTTGAAGTCTATCGACTAGCTTGGAGTGATAGCCTATTAAAATACAAATGTATGCTCTCCGCTGCAAGAGCCTCCTACCTATCAGATCTTATTAACACTAATAAAAATAATCCTAAATTTTTATTTGACACGGTCGCAAATCTTACTCGCAAACCATCCCCCAATACAAACTCTCCATTTACAGCTAATGACTTCCTTGACTTCTTTAACCGTAAAATTATCTGTATTAGAGATGAAATTAGCAACTCTCTATTACTCACAAAGGGTGCTAACCCCTTTCCTAGCCCTGTCCTTAGAACCTTAGACGAGAGTACTATACTCTCGAATTTTGAGACTATCTCCCTAAATGCACTTTCAAAAATTGTACTTTCATCTAAATCCACAACCTGTTTATTCGACCCTCTCCCTGCAAAGTTGATTAAGGAACTCCTTCCAATACTAGGCCCCCCCTTACTTAACATTATCAATAGCTCCCTCTCCTCTGGCATTGTCCCTGCCTCCTTCAAATCTGCTGTAATCAAACCTCTACTTAAAAAGCCAAACCTTGATTCTGAGGTTCTTAACAACTTCAGGCCAATCTCAAATCTCCCCTTCCTCTCTAAGGTTCTTGAAAAAGTAGTCTCAACACAATTAACTGACTACCTCTCGCATAATAAACTTCTCGATCCCTTTCAATCTGGTTTTAGATCACTCCATAGTACTGAAACTGCTCTTACAAAAGTAACCAATGACCTTCTCCTCGCGTCCGACTCTAATTTCTCCTCTCTTCTCATTTTATTAGACTTAAGCGCAGCCTTCGATACAATCGATCATAAGATCCTCCTAGACCGCTTATCTAACTACGTAGGTATCCGGGGCACTGCCCTATCCTGGCTAAAGTCATATTTGTCTGATAGGACACACTGTGTCTCATATAAAAATATTATGTCCACATTCTCCTCAGTGAAGTTTGGTGTACCGCAGGGATCAGTCCTGGGTCCCTTACTCTTTGGAGTTTACTTACTGCCTCTTGGCGAAATTTTCCGTAGATATGGCATTAACTTCCACTGTTATGCCGACGATACCCAAATTTATATACCAATTAGACCAGATGATCGCTCTAAACTCGCTAATCTTGAATCCTGCTTAATCGCTGTTACAGATTGGATGTCAAATAATTTCTTACGACTAAACGCCAACAAAACTGAACTACTAGTTGTTGGCCCAAAAACCCAACTTCCATTTCTCACTGATCTTAGTCTGAACATTGAGAACTGCGTAATTACTCCAAACTCAAAGGTGAAAAACCTAGGTGTTACCTTTGATCCTACTCTGTCATTCGATGCTCACATTAAGGACATCACTAAAATAGCTTTCTTTCATCTTCGCAATATCTCAAAGATCCGTCCCTTGCTAAATGCAACGGATGCCGAAACCTTAATACACGCCTTTGTTTCATCTAGACTCGATTACTGTAATGTCCTATTCTCTGGCCTTCCACTTTGTAGCACAAATAAATTACAACTCGTGCAAAACGCCGCTGCTAGAATTCTAACTAGAACTAAGAAGTTTGATCATATAACTCCGGTCTTAATCTCCCTCCACTGGCTCCCAATTCAGGCCAGATCAGACTTTAAGGTGCTTCTGTTAACCTATAAATCTTTGCACGGGCTCGCACCTCCGTACTTATCTGAGCTAATCATTCCTTATGTTCCCACGCGTACTCTCCGCTCACAGGACGGTAATTATCTTACCGTCCCTAAAATTAAGAAAAAATCAGCAGGTAGCAGAGCATTTTCTTACCGTGCTCCACATCTCTGGAACCAGCTTCCTCTGTCAGTTAGGGAAGCTGGCTCCATTGAAATCTTCAAAACTAGACTCAAAACCCATTTATTCTCCCAATCATTTGGTTGTGCTTGATGGTTATGTTTGATGATGTCATTCTCTAGAAATATTTATTAGCTCTTGAGTACATACAATCCTGAATTGCTGAGCGGGCTGTCTCAAGCCAGCAATATCAGTATAAACTTAGACTTGACCTAATTTAAATAATATGGCATCAGTCGACCCAGTAGCCTAGATAGAAAATCAAATAGTTGGTGAATAAACTTAGTCCTGAACTGCTGAGCGGGCTATCTCAAGCCAGCAGTATCAGTATAAATTTAGACTGGACCTAATTTAATAATATGGCATCAGCCGATCCAGTAGCTCAGATATAAAATCAAATAGCTGGTGAATAAACTTAGTCCTGAACTGCTGAGCGGGCTATCTCAAGCCAGCAGTATCAGTATAAACTTAGACTTGACCTAATTTAATTTAATAATATGGCATCAGCCGATCCAATAGCTCAGATATAAATTCAAATAGCTGGTGAATAAACTTAGTCCTGAACTGCTGAGCGGGCTATCACAAGCCAGCAGTATCAATATAAACTTAGACTTGACCTAATTTAATAATATGGCATCAGCCGATCCAGTAGCTCGGATATAATATCAAATAGCTGATGAATAAACTTAGTCCTGAACTGCTGAGCGGGCTATCTCAAGCCAGCAGTATCAGTATAAACTTAGACTTGACCTAATTTAATAATATGGCATCAGCCGACCCAGTAGCTCAGATATAAAATCAAATAGCTGGTGAATAAACTTAGTCCTGAACTGCTGAGCGGGCTATCTCAAGCCAGCAGTATCAGTAGAAACTTAGACCTAGACTACCTAGACCTGAATTAGCAGTATAATATTAGTCATCCTAAATAATCCTAATAAATTTTGATTTGACCTAATTTTATTGTTGTCTATAGAGTTAGTTCCACCTCTGCGCAGATTCCCCCGCTCTCTTCTCTCTCTCCCCCTCAGGTGTCCTTCATTGGCCTGACGTACACCCCACCGCTGCAGCCCTAGGTCCGGCCGTCATCGCCCTAGCCACCTGTCGTCACTCTAGGCCATCTACCCACTACTCCTTCTACTGTCTGACACCCCGGGCTCATCACCATCACCGACCCCTATCCTCATCATCCTGGTCACCTGCTTGCCTAAGGGAAGGGGGGGGCGCCCTCCCAGCCCCCCCCCCCCGCCGCCTCATCATCACCTCCAACTCCTATCCTCCCCTCCTCTTAATCATCACCTCCGACTCCTATCCTCCCCTCCCCTCCTCTTAATCCATGTCACCAACGCGGACTCATGGATTCCTCAGATCATCCTCATGGAACTCCCAATCTTGTTACCCCTTTTTGTCACCTAGCTAATTAACTAGTATTCTCTAAACCTACGAACACTTAAAGACTGCATTTTCTATTTCTTTTTGGACTCTACTTTTTAGATTTTCAACTCCCTTCCCTGATCTTAGGATAATTTAAAAATTACATTTTTATATCCCTTCTGTTGGACTCTTTTTTACATTTTCAATTTTCTGTTCTCTTGTACATTTTATTTCCATAATAAACCATTCACAGAGTTTCATTATCGGAAACTCTGTGCATGGTTTAGCCCGGCATCTCTCGGCCTGTCTCGGAGGGGAGTCCCCAGATGGGGGTCCGCTGCTGTGGCCTGGGTGGGCCCGTCCCCCGCGTGGCCTGCTCTCACGCTCTCAGTCACTATGCTGGTGGCTGGGGGCTGGGGGGGCGGGTCGCGTGGGGGCTGGGTCCGCCCGGGCCGCAGCAATTGGCCCCTAGCACAACGACCTCACAAGGTTCCTCCTCAGCCAAGTCACTGGGGCAATCCATGCGGCGATCCATATGGTGGAAAGGTTTTCTTGCATTCACTGGGGGTGAGGGGGTGCCGCTGTGTCCCGGCCTGGCCTTCCCTCCCACGCCTTATGTGGGCGGGGGCCGGGTCGGGGGGCATCGGTGCTCTTCATCACTGGTCGAGGGCTGCCGGTTGGTTTAGAACAGCCTAGGTAGGCGATAGATTAGCTACAGCCTAAGGCTGACCTGTTAGTGTTCAGGCTAAAATCAGACTAGAGCAGGGTAGGATAGGCCAGATTAGGCTGTAGATTAGCTAGATACTATGTCCCAGTTAGCTCTGGTTAATGCTTAGAGTAGTCAGTTGTCTGATCTTCCCCCCCCCCCCTCTCTTTCCCCCTTCCCCCGCTTCTTCCCTTCTTCCCCCTTCTTGTTCTCCTCTCTTTCCATGCTCTTTCCTCCCCCACATCCCACCGCCCCCCCTCCCTTCTCCTGCTCTCTCCTCATTCTCCCCCCCTCTGCTCCTTCTCCTCTTCTCCCCTATTTTCCTGAATCCCTGCCACTTCCTGCTCTCCCTTCTCTCACATTCCCCCTGCTCTCCTTCCCCTGCACCCTCCCACCTCTCCTTCTCTGCCTCTCTGTCCTCCCCCCTCTCTCACATTCCCCCTGCTCTCCTTCCCCTGCACCCTCCCACCTCTCCTTCTCTGTTCTCTCCTCCTCCACATTTCCCATTTTCCCCCCACCCTCGCCCTAATCCGGGCCCGTATCCTACTCCCTCCCTCCACCCTAGACCCTACCTCTACTCTCTGTCCTCCCCCCTCTCTCACATTCCCCCTGCTCTCCTTCCCCTGCACCCTCCCACCTCTCCTTCTCTGTTCTCCCCTCCTCCACATTTCCCATTTCTCCCCACCCTCGCCCTAATCCGGGCCCGTATCCTACTCCCTCCCTCCACCCTAGACCCTACCTCTACTCTACCTCCCCTGTACCCTTCCACCTCTCCTTCTCTGTTCTCTCCTCCTCTCTGTCCTCTCCCCTCTCTCACATTCCCACTGCTCTCCTTCCCCTGCGCCCTCCCACCTCTCCTTCTCTGTTATCTCCTCCTCTCTGCCCTCTCCTCCCTCTCACATTCCCCCTGCTCTCCCTCCCCTGCACCCTCTCCTTCTCTGTTCTCTCCTCCTCCACATTTCCCATTTCTCCCCACCCTCGCCCTAATCCGGGCCCGTATCCTACTCCCTCCCCTCCCCCAACCCTAGACCCTACCCCTACCCTGGCTCTCCCTCCCCTGCACCCTCATCTCTCCTCCTCTGTTCTCTCCTCCTCCACATTTCCTATTTTCTCCCCACCTCCCCCCTCTCCTCCCTCCTCCCTCTCCCTCCCTCCTCCACTCTCCTGCTTTCTTCAAATGTTCAAATGTTATCTTTATTCTGTATATTCTTGTTACTGTGTGTTAGCTAGAATCAGCTAGACATACTTTCTGTGAAGCCCTCTGAGACATGCTTGTGAATTAGGGCTATATAAATAAACTTGACTTGACTTGACTTGACAACAAACTGCAGTGACCGGTCAGGATGAATGAGGATGGGACCCGAGATGAATTGGCGCTTGAGCTCCGAAAGGCCACTTCAGCCTCTGGCGTCCACCGGAACGGAACAGAAAGAGAGGTTAGTGCAGAGAGAGGAGCAGTTATGGTGCTGTAATTCTTGACAAACCTCCTGTAGAAGTTGGCAAAGCCATTGAAGCGCTGTAGTTGCTTTCGGTTGATGGGGGTGGGCCAGTCAGCGACAGCGGATACCTTGGCTGGGTCCATCTGGAGCCCCCCTTGAGAGACAACAAAGCCGAGAAAGGAGGTAGTGGAGGCATAGAACTCACATTTCTCAGCTTTGACGAAAAGTTTGTTCTCCAGGAGGCGCTGCAGTACTGTGCGGACATGCTCCTTATGTTCCTGGAGAGAGTATGAATATATTAGGATGTCATCCAAATAAACAAACAAGAACCGACCGAGCATGTCTCGGAGCACATAATTTACAAGGGCCTGGAAGACCGCTGGAGCATTAGATAGTCCGAATGGCATCACCAAGTACTCGAAATGGCCTAATGGTGTGTTGAAAGCAGTTTTCCATTCATCACCCTTCCTGATGCGTACCAGGTGGTAGGCATTGCGCAGGTCCAGGGTGGTGAAGACGGTGGCTCCTTGGAGAGGGACAAAGGCAGAATCGATGAGAGGCAGGGGATACTTGTTTTTAACAGTTCAACCCCCTGTAGTCAATGCAAGGCCTTAATGAGCCATCCTTCTTCCCTACATAGAAATATCCAGCACCTACCGGAGAAGATGAAGGGCGGATAATCCCAGCAGCCAGGGATTCCTGAATGTATTTCTCCATGGCCTGTTGTTCTGGACGGGAGTGATTGTAGAGCCTGCTACTGGGAAGTGGGGCCCCTGGCAGAAGCTCAATAGCACAGTCATATGGTCGATGTGGAGGAAGGGACATAGCTGGCTTTTTACTGAAGACCGGAGCCAGGTCATGGTAAGTGTCAGGAACGGAAGACAGATCGGGTGGCTCCACCACCGGTGGAGGCTCAGATGTGGGTCTTTGGCCAGAACGGAGACAGTGGGAGTGACAATATGGGCTCCAGGAACGGATACTTCCAGTCGGCCAATCCAGCTGAGGATTGTGGAGTTTGAGCCAGGGAAACCCCAGAAGCAGAGGGACATGATGACATTTAAATGCATACAAACTGATCCTTTCTTGGTGATTTCCAGACAGATGTAGGTTTACAGGGACTGTTTTGTGGTCGATTCTGGCCAGTAGCATCCCGTTGAGGGCCTTGGTTTCCAGCGGGACATCGAGGGGCTCAGTCTCGAGGCCCAGCTGCTGGCACACTGTCTGGTCAATAAAGCTCTCGTCAGCCCCGGAGTCAATGAGAGCCGTGAAGGGGAAGGAACGACCTCGCCACACGAGGGAGACGTTGAGCTGTGGACGGTCTGGTGGAGAGGGGCTGACAACACGGCTCGACAGTATTTCTCCTACTACTGCCGAGCCGGGCCTTTTGGTGGACGGACGGGGCAGTTAGCAATGAAATGGCCCGTTTGGCCGCAATACAAACATGACTGGGATTTTATTCTATGGGCTTTTTCCTCAGGGGACAGGTGAATGCCGTCAATCTGCATGGGCTCGGGCTCAGGAAGGTTCGGCATATTCCGGCGGGGCTCGTGATAGCTCTGCATCTCACGGCGGAACCCAAGTGGGTTTGGCTGCTCAGAGCGATAAGCAGGGGAAAGGACAGAATCAGCACGCCATAGGGTGAGTTGGTCGCCGACCTTAACTCATTCATGGCCAGTTTAGGACTGCCAATATTTAGCACAGGCCAAAGATTTTCATAATTGTTGGTCATCTTTCAAGACCCACAGTAAATTATCTATTAGCACCAAAGTGATTTGCAATACCTCAAAATGAAGATGTACGTCTCTGGGTTCACCAGGAAAAAAAAGTGAGCTTTTAGCATGTTCTGTACTCTACTTATAGCCATTTATATACACCCTGTTTTCACCAAAAAGGTCTCTCTGAGAAGACAAACAGGAGAAAAGGCAATTTTTGTAAAAGACACAATCTCAGGCAGAACTCGCTCTCAATTCTTTTATTTTGAACTGTATTGACATCAGACATGTAAATATTATTCGTTATGACACAAATGACAAAAAAAAAAATATATATATATATATACATGAAGTGCTTTTTTTACATTCAACAATACAGTTTACTCAGTGTGAGTGAGTGTGCAGACAGACACACAGACAGACAGACAGACAGACAGACACACACACACACACACACACACACACACACACACAGAGAGAGAGTTCTGTCCACAGCTGCTGCTGGATCGCACCTCTTCGCAGGGAACTCTACTGATCGCCCCGCAAATTAGCATAGGAGGGGAACAGCAAACTGGTCTGAGATCAGCGTCTAGCCTCCTCTGCCTCTGCTGCTGCTGCTGGGACGAATGCTGCGACACAGGAACGGGTCGGCTTGGCTTTGGGACCAGGAGCTGGAACCGGATCGATCATGTTGGTTTGACTACCGTGAACAACTCAATCCAGGTTCGCCCTGCAGCAGAGGCGACCAGCGCAGCGCGCCGAGGGGTGTTTCAATGGCGTTTCTCCTCTATGCAACAGGCAGCGTTTCTCCGTTTTCTCCTCCTCTTCCATTTCAAAACAACAGCTGCGGTATGTGTTTGATAACGTGTTGTCGGCTTGCCTTCGAGGCTAGGGACCTGATAACATGTCACAGGCTGGGGAAGTCTTTGAACTACGCGCTGTACTAATAAAAACAAAAACACGTCAAACACGTCTTTGGCGTGGATGGCTATTCCTGATAACACGTCAAAGACGTCTTTGGCGGTGAATGAGTTAATGGCTATTTTAATGGCCTCATCCAATGTTAGAAACTCTCCACGCAGTGCCATTTCTCTCCCGATGTCACGGTTTAATCCCCCTTGGAACGCCGTGATGAGTGCTGCATCGTTCCAGCCAGACTCCACCGCTAAATTTTGAAATTGGGTTATGAACTCCTGGATTGACAGTCTTCCCTGACGGATCTTTGAGAGCCGCTGCCCGGCTTGTTGGCCCTGTATGGGGTGGTCGAAAACACGCTTCAGTTCCGTAGCAAATGCACCAGCGGAATTTGCGAGAGGGGAGCCCTGCTCAAAGAGAGCGTTGTACAGGCTAAGTGGAGGACCCTCCAGCAAATTCACCAGGTAAGCCACTTGTGCTGCTTGACTGGCATAACGGATAGGCTGGGCATTAAAGGATAACTGGCACTGTGTGAGAAAATGGCGACATGTGTTTGGGTCACCAGAGTATTTAGCGGGTGGGGGGATATGGGGTTCAAGCGAAGCCGAAACAGATACCTGAGCGAGTTGGGCAGCTGGGTCTGGTGCAGCGGCAGCAGCTGGCTGAGCCACCGGGGCTGGAGCAGCATTGAGCCGTGTGTTGAGATTAGCCAGAGCAGCAGTGATTTGTTGCAGCTGGTCCGAGATGCCCTGCAGGGTATCATCGTGTTGGCCCAAGTGTGTTCCTTGTAGAGCCTGTGTCTGTCTAATTGCCTCTGCCTGCTCTGCAAAGTCCATTGTGGCCGGATTATACTGTCAAGACCCGGTGTAACAGTTTAGGACTTTAAGGCAGAGAGGCACGGGAGGCAGTTAGCAAGGAGAACAGGTGTTTTATTTATAG
Source organism: Poromitra crassiceps (assembly GCF_964638095.1). Classification (NCBI taxonomy): domain Eukaryota; kingdom Metazoa; phylum Chordata; class Actinopteri; order Beryciformes; family Melamphaidae; genus Poromitra; species Poromitra crassiceps. The sequence continues at coordinate 1,719,311 of NC_139630.1, forward strand.
AACGGCTGGTGGCAGGTCTGCAGGTCAGGCAGGAGTCCAGAGGTTCCAGCAGGCAGACAGGTAGGCAGACAGGCAGGCAGGAGATCCTGGGCAAAAGAGATTTTAGGAGAGGTTAGTATCCTGAACGAAGCAGAAAGCAACCAATTGCTAGAGAAGCTGGAGAGACGCGACTGACGTGAAGACAATCTATAATCCAGCGTGGACTGGGTGTTGGGCTGGAGCTTAAGTAGGCAGGCTGATTCTGATGGCAGGCAGCTGTGACGCTGAGGCTCCGACTCCCACACACCAAGCTCCAATCTGCTAATCATGCCACACACACTCATACACCACACATAGAGAGAAGAGGGGAAAAGACTAGGGGGTAGATGAGGCTGAGGGCATGACATAGGGTCTGGGAGAGGTTAGCTCCTCCCCCCAGACCCTAATGGGGGAGCAGTTGACTAATGGGGGAGCAGTTGCCATGAGCGTCAAAGATGACTTCCATGGGTTTACATTGAGTTTAGTCGGAAAGCCCAAGTCGTTTCATGGGTCGCTCAAGGCTACCGTGTTAGTAACAAGCGACGCACAAGGGACGTGACAAAGCATCAATATGCTATGCGCTCGGAGTGAGAATCGGTTGACTGTACATACGTACATATATACAAATGTAACAAGCTGCATATGGCAGGAACTCCCCAAAAAGTCACGAGGACAGCAGTAGTTCAGGTTGATTTGACTTGTTTACTGTGTGAACAGACAAGATATCCCAGGCAGCAGTGAATATACAGGCACAGACAGGACGGTCACAGCCACTATTCCTTCTCTTCAGTCGCCTCGTTCAACTCACAGGTGTTATCCTATACAATTGAATATAAAAAACTCCAAGAAAATAAATGAATCTTAATTACAACAGTGTCATCACATACCTGTGTGAACAGACAAGATATGCCAGGCAGCAGTGAATATACAGGCACAGACAGGACGGTCACAGCCACTATCACTGAGTGAACACAAACAGGATATCTTTTAACTTATACATTTACAATCATTTTTCTGTTCACACTTAACACACATGGACAAGGTACAACCATTTTTTATACATACATACAAAATACTGTTTCCATTTACATCAGAGTTCCTTTTCTTAAACTAACCAAATTACTTGCTGATATCAACACCAGCGCCGCCATTACTGGGCTTCTACCCACGTGAAAACCTAACGTGAGTTGATATAAACACTTGGGTAATTACGTTTAAAGTTGTATCTTCTACAATGATTTGGAGGGAACGTACAGAACGAACCACTCTAGAAATGTGCTAACCTATGCACGGTTTTATCTCTGATGGAAAATGACATGTATGTATGTATTTTACACCAAGAGGACAAAAGTACACACCTTCTCTTCAGTCGCCTCGTTCAACTGAAGAGGAAGTGAGCGCGCTCTGTGAAAAGCAGGCTGGAACATACCAAGTATTCCAATCCCACGGGGGGAAAGACAGAATGCGAGTTGCAAACAGGAATGTACCAAATATTCAATTCCACGGGGAAAGAGACAGAATATTACATTCCTAGATACTGATTTCCTAACTAAAATAAAATAAAAGACTTGGCAGACATTGTAAATGCTTCACAATTAACTCATTGAGTGCCAAGGACGAGTATGTTCGTCAATTCGTTTAGTAACGTAGAGTGCCAAGGACGAGTATGTTCGTCAATTGCGTTTTTTGACGGTGGGGACGTGGATCAAAGCCTCCTGCATCTCCTGTACAAATATTGTAGCTATTGAAGGTGTATAACCTATTTTACGGACTCATTAGGTGGCGACAGTGCTCTCCAGATTAGAGAAAGGTCTGGAAAACAGCAGGAAAAAGCCCTGTGATGAAAGAGAAACCGCTCATGCTGCAGCCAGAGCCATATCTCTGGCTGCAGCTGATGTTGGCTGCGAACAGCAGTCAATCCGCGCCCACAACTGAGCCTCTCTGCCTCTGTCTGTCTGCATAGTTTCTCCACACGATTAGCCGCCAGAAAGGCAGCACCCGACACCGAAGGGCCAAACCTTTCCCTGCAGTCCGGTTTGGCATTTCTGTGTCGTGCTGGGAGCCGGCGCACAAAAACGGAGCGCTCCGAAAATAGACTGGGTGCGTGTTAGGCTGTGTGTTAGTGTGGGGAGGAGTTTGCAGCTGAGGGGGGGAGAGGGGGGTGGGGCACGCAGGGCACCACACAACTACACCACGTCACTACATCAGAAAATATTAGCTTCAGACTCAGTGAATGTGCTTGAAATGCCTCATTTCACAAAAGGCGGAATAACTCAGCTTCTAATTTGAAACGTGTCTTTTTGCTCAAAACAACCTATCTTCTCCGGCTCATAACTAAAGAACGGAAAATGGTACCAATAAACTCTTTTTTGCAGATGATAGAAGAGAGTCTCATCGTTCTTTGTGCGTGTTCGGTGTTTACATAGTAAAATCACACAATATTCTGTGGGCCTCGAGAAAACACAGCATGCGTTCTCCAAAAGTGGCTGGCACTCAATGAGTTAACTAGAACTTATGGAACTGTTTTGTAACCCTTCTAAATTACCAACACTTTACATTGGTTGATGAAATCTATACTACCCTGTTACACAAACATACACACACACAAACACACACACACACACACACACACGTGCACACACACACACACACACACACACACACACACACACACACACACACACACACACACACACACACACGTGCACATACTATGGCACACTCCCAACAAGCCATCAGTCACAGATGGAAAAGCAATTATAGCAAAATTACTAATACCAAATGCTTTGGTCAAATCAGTAAATACACCTTAGAATAATAAATGTATGCATTAATCGGTGGCTAATATCTATCCTCCATATAGGATGCCTTTCCACAGCCTCGGGAACCCCCGTCCCACAGACAAGAATCACATTCAATTGCTACTTGTTCTAAGCCACTATGTTTTTTTTCTCTCTTTTTCATATGTATGTTTATTGGGTTATCAATCTTAAACATACCTTCCTCTGAAAGTATGACGTTACCCGGTTTTACAAACACAAAAAACAAGGCATAACACCCCACCCCCCAACATGAGAAACAAGTTCACATAGACATGAGAAAGGGGGGGGGACAGTCTCCATCAAAGGTCAAACACACAGACAAACTCTCCTCCCTTTCCCCCTCACGATATCGTGTCAATCTCTTTGCATCCAGCACACCCTCCACACTGACAAACAACTCAGCCTCTACCGACAGAGGCACACCACTCACCACACCCTTCTTCTTTGCCTCAGATCCAAGTGAAAAACATGTTACACGTTCACCTCTACTACTTCTAGACCACTTTATTCCCTCTACAGCTTTGTCTCTCTGCTCTTTTGACACACACTCGATTATAACTAGTCCACTTCTTGCTATCCTAACTGACCTTACCTGCCCAAGTACCTTCTCCACAAACTTCCCTACTTTATGTTGATCACTAAATAGACCATCTACTTGCGATACCGCCCTCATCCCTACTATAAACTCCTGCTTCTTCCTCACTGATCGACTGTACTCATTATCTGAACTTAACATTGATTGTTTTCTTTTCTTTCCATTTAAATCTCCACTATCTCCCGCTTCATCCTCCGAATCCATTTCCTCTACGTCCGCCATCTTGCTGTCTACCATCCATTCCTCTCAGTCACCTTCTCTTCAGTCGCCTCGTTCAACTGAAGAGGAAGTGAGCGCGCTCTGTGAAAAGCAGGCTGGAACATACCAAGTATTCCAATCCCACGGGGGGGAAAGACAGAATGCGAGTTGCAAACAGGAATGTAGGCCTACCAAATATTCAATTCCACGGGGAAAGAGACAGAATATTACATTCCTAGATACTGATTTCCTAACTAAAATAAAATAAAAGACTTGGCAGCCATTGTAAATGCTTCACAATTAACTGGAACTTATAGAACTGTTTTGTAAGGAACTGTTCGTTATTTATGAGAGGGGGGGTATGGTGCAGAAAGGGTATCAAATATTTTTTTGAGTAGCCTACTGGGGAGGGACTTGTGTTTTTTATTTTGGCTTTAGGGAGGGTTATACAACTTTCATTTTTTGTATTTTGTATATATTTTTAAATGCGTTTTTTCGTTCCAAAATTCGTGTTTACTCCCCTATTTATATCTATGGTTTACCTGTATGGTGACTGGACTCCGCTCCAGACCGCTCTCCGCTCGATACAGATTTCACCCGCACGCACTCACCGCTCCGCTCAAAAGAATAAAAGAGATAAGATCCTTCTCGTCTCGCAGCAGCTGGCAAGAAAATAGTGGGCGTGCACATGAAGTAAGCCAAGTCTTATGGAGGCTGGAGCGGACATCACAGTGCATCAGTGTCACTCATCCAAATAACGTTAAATCTGCAAGGGATATACAGTATATAATATATAGCACCTGGATTACATACATGTTTCACATAGGGTTGTGTTTTGATTTTTATTGTTTTATTTTGTCCAATATTGAAATGTTCTACAATTGCATGTTGTGCTAACATAAACATTATTTATATCTACCACTTAGCCTATTTAGGCTGATTTGGTTGCTATTTCTTGTCAATGTATTACCCTCAATGCATGCTGGGAGATTTCACATGTGGCTCAATTAGCCACGCACCGATGCATTCTGTTTCGAACATGTTGTGATTGAAACTGGAGCGGGACTGAGCGGTACTGTGCGGGTGATCGGCTTTATAACTAGGAGATAAGGCCGTTACTAAACGTTATATGCCCCCCGCCCCCTCTCTCCCCTGATGTCATAGGGCGCTATCAAACATAGCCAAATCATCGGGAAAAGTCATATTTTCTTCAGTATACCTTTGGTGTGAATATGATAAAGTGTGGTTATTTAAGGAGGAGGGAGGGTCATGCATTTATCTCCAGTCACTCAGGGAGGGACATGGAAAAATATTTATAGATCTGGGGAGGGTGAAGGAAAAAAACTAAAACAAAGTTGCCCCTGCACCATACCCCCCCCTCTCATAAATAACGGACTGTCCCTAAGGCCAGTCCTCCGTCAGACTTGGGTTTTTGCAAGTGAATTTTCGAAATTCTGTGGTTATACATACATACATACTTCCAGATGTAGGACAGAATCACAGTCTAATTTCTTGAAAAACGATGACGTGAGAAAGATGGGAAGATTTTGACAAAGATAAATGAACCTAAAGGAAAACGACCTTGATTTTATACGGCCAATCATGGAGAGGGGCAGGGTCCTCCAGTTATCTATACACTGTTTAAGTCTTGAAACAAAGTCTGCAAAGTTCAATTTAAATATTAGTTTAGGATCTCTGGGTATGGTCAGGCCAAGATAGGTGAGGCGGTCCCTTGCCAGTTTGAATGGGAGATTTTCTAGGAAACCAGGAGTGAAGACATCAGAAAGACGCATAAAGTTACTCTTTGTCCAGTTAATTGTGTATCCAGACAGCTTACCGAAGGAGGTGATTAATTCTATGTGAGGGGGGGATCCATTGTTCCGAGTTATGTAGCTATAGTATTACGTCGTCGGCGTACAAACTGATACGGGTCTCAATACCTCTGACCTTCAGACCTGGAATACCTGGGTGACCACATATTTTTAATGCAAGGGGCTCGAGCGCAACAGTGAAGAGGGCCGGCGAAAGAGGGCAGCCCTGCTGGACAGAGTGAAGTAATGGAAACCTGGCTGACTTATAACCATTGGTTATATGTCATGTCGGACTAGCGTATAAGCTTTACCCAGGATATTAATGAATCGCCAAACCCAAATCTACACAGTGACTCAAACATATAAGGCTACTCAACCTGAGTGAATGCCTTCTGCGCGTCAAGTGATAAAATCGCTGCACCACTGTCATCTGTGTATGGTGTTGAGGAGACGTCTGACATTTGAGAAAGATAACCTATTCAGGATGAACCCTGTCTGGTCAGGATGAATGATGGATGACAAATGTCTATTTAGCGTTTCAGTGATTGCCTTTCTGTCATAATTCCGGAGCGCTGGCTGGATCTGCTTCCTCCTTCCCCTTCTTTAGAATGAGAGAGATGTTAGCTTCATACAGAGTTTTAGGTAAGACTTTGTCCTTCTTAGAGCTAGATATTTTGAGGAGTGGGGCCGCTGGGGCGAGAATATCACAGAATTTCTTGTAAAATTCAGGACCAAATCCATCCGGCCCAGCTGCTTTGCATGATGGAAATGATTTAATGGCAGAAATTATTTCTTCCAATGTGAAATCAGAGTTTAAGTTCTCTCTGGCAGCGTCGCAAAGTTTGGGTGTTTCAAGAGTGTCAAAAAAGTCAAAATTCAGATCAGATTGAGCAGCATCACACTTAGATGAGTAGAGTTAACTGTAAAACTCCCTAAAACGGTAATTTATCTCCTTGATATTAGTCTTAAATATGATTTTTAAGTCACCCTGGTAAGTCCGGTTTGATTCCCATTAACTGAAACAACGTAGATTGAATGACAAATGCGGCTGAAGATGTTCTAAAAGGGCCACTTTACTTTTGGGAACCAGTTTGCCATCAAACAATTCCAGGAATCCTATAGCAGGATATTACACAGAAACCAGAGAAACTGAGAGGGCTCAGGTATCAAAGAACACTGTTGGCAAACAGCCCCAAAACACTCCGTTTACAGAAGCATGCAACAAGGGTAAACATTGAAAAGCATGTTTAACTATCACATTCAGGAACATCCTGCTGATAGAACAGAGCACATATTTACTGTTTGAGAGGGACTACGTGTTTGATGTTGACTGATCACCTAAAACACACAAGTGTTCAATTTCCAACTGCCTCTATGTGACTTTGCTTTTCTGAAATTTTGTTCACCCTTAATGACATATGTTTAATCTTTCATCAAAGCGCATATTATAGATTATTCCAGTAGGGCTACACTGCCCTACAAAGCCTAACCACAGTAACTACGCTAACAATGAACTGAGAAAAATGGCTTTAAGGTTTTTAGACTGTCCAGCCAAATGAATTATAGGTTGAAAAGTGGTAATGCGCTTATTAAATATGTATACAGGTACATTAAGTATTTCTGAAGTCACTTGATGTCATCGTTGTCAGCATCATCTTCACCACTGGTGGTGTGGCTTTTGGTCATCATTCTGACACAATGAATTGATGAGCACTGTTTTTTATTATCTTAATTTAGAGCAGTTTTTCCATTACAAATCAGATCAGCTTTTCAGATTGATAATACATACAAGAACATAGCATATTAAAAATGTTGAATAAAATGAATTACAGACTCAGAGTTTTAATGATAATTTATGCAGCAATTAAAAAGCTCATCCGAGCTAGCTAGTGATACCAAACTATTATCACTATCTACTATGATTGGGTTAGCTGATAATAGCCCACAGATGAAGAGTTCCTGTTGGAGAACAAAAATGCCATTTTCTACAATTTCTTTTCTCAGAGAGACCTTTTTGGTGAAAACAGGGTGTATATAAATGGCTATAAGTAGAGTACAGAACATGCTACAAGCTCACTTTTTTTTTCCTGGTGAACCCAGAGACGTACATCTTCATTTTGAGGTATTGCAAATCACTCTGGTGCTAATAGATAATTTACTGTGGGTCTTGAAAGATGACCAACAATTATGAAAATCTTTGGCCTGTGCTAAATATTGGCAGTCCTAAACTGGCCATGAATGAGTTAAAAACATTGATTTTTACAACCTGTCCTGTTTTCTATAATTGCACTTTACCATTATATTAAGTTCCTCATTTAAACCTAAGGGCTCTACTGAGTTCAGCTCATGAATCCAGAAACTCTCTCTTTTGAGTAGTCTGTTCACTATATCACCACCTCTAGGGGAGATCTTGATTTTTTCTATACCCCAAAACTATAATGAGGCTGGTGAACCGTGATTAGCTTTGACATAATGGCGGGCAATTGAGTAATCTAGATTTTTATTACAAATTGCTGCTTTATATTCTGCTATTCTAATTTTAAGAGTGTCTTCCTTCTAGCCTGACATGCTTTGTCGACCAACAATCCAAACTATATTCAGTGGTGTATAAAGTACTCGAAATCCATACTTGAGTAAAAGTATAGATACTTTACCAGAAAATGACTTGGGTAAAAGTCAAAGTAACCCATTATAATATTACTTGAGTAAAAGTCTTAAAGTAGCTAATATTTTCTGTAGCCTACTTAAGTATCAAAAGTATTTTTTTTATATTAAATGTACTTAAAGGTATTGAAAGTAAAAGTACAAGTAAATCCTGTTTATAAGAAAGCAAACAGCCCGGATTTTCAGAATTTTTTGCTTTATTGTGAGTTTGCTTACATATTTATCTTATAGTCTGCCATTTGAACTGACTGCAGCTTTTGGCACAAGTGTCTGCTTTAGGCTGTCATGCCGATGAGATATCTCCATGTCAAGGTGAAATATATAATAATAATAAAATAATAATAATCATCATCATAATCACCATCCATCATTGTGGACATCTCCTCCATATAGCTATATGCCTGGATATTGTCACGGCCAGATAAACAGTTAATCAATGTAATCACTCTATAGAAATTGAAACGGACGTTACCTTTCTGAAACACAACAGTATTATTGGGCTGTGACAAAATAGTGACAGTTACAGCAGACTAGCAACGGAAATACCACGATTTGCTTTCAGAATAAAATGCTTCTCACCGTTGGAGAAACAAATAAAGCACTTAGGATTTATTTTGAAATCCTTAAGCGGAAGACCTATACTTTTACGTTCTGGCTGCGTGGACCTTGACCAATTTGAAGCTTACCCCAATTGAGACGCTTGGTTTCTTGTTTTCTGGTAGCATATTCCGTCATTCTGGTTCAATTGGACAGAATGTAAAGACAATTACCGTAATTCTTCCAATAAGCGCCTGTACTCTAATTGCCGCCGGGTCTTCCCTTTACCGTCGGGTCCAAATTGATTTAGCATAATAAGCGCCTGACTCATTTTCCCGCCAGGGCTTTTTTAGAATAAATCAGTTTTTCAGTTTTTTTGTACTGTATGTTTTTGTGATGACTAAATTCAGTCACTTACGGTAATGACGTTGTTTTGGAGGTGGAAGTTTCTATTCTATATTCTATTTATATCTCTATATTTTCTATTCTAGTTTTATATTTTATTTATACATACATTTATACAAGAAGCCCAACAACCCACGAGAGGCCTTTTAGGAGGGCCATTCAAGCCGCAAGTGGAGACTGCAGTGCCACCAAGTACTGGTACTGCATGGTGTCCAGTAAGATACCATCACCTCGGAATGAGATGTTTGGAGCATCCTGAATTGCTGAGCGGGCTGTCTCAAGCCAGCAATATCATTATAAACTTATACTTGACCTAATCTAATAATATGGCATCAGTCGACCCAGTAGCTTAGATACAAAATCTAATAGCTGGTGAATAAACTTAGTCCTGAACTGCTGAGCGGGCAATCACAAGCCAGCAGTATCAGTATAAACTTAGACTTGACCTAATTTAGTTTTGTTTGTTGTAGGTCATGATTAACGGTCCGCATCAACAGGGCTGAATCATTGACAGTGGTGTTAGGTGGTACTTAGACCTGAATTAGCAGTATAGTATTAGTCATCCTAAAAAAAAAAAGAGAAGAGAGCGGCAGATTCCCCCGCTCTCTTCTCTCTCTCCCCCTCAGGTGTCCTTCATTGGCCTGACGTACACCCCCGCCGCTGCAGCCCTAGGTCCGGCCGTCATCGCCCTAGCCACCTGTCGTCACTCTAGGCCATCTACCCGCTACTCCTTCTACTGTCTGACACCCCGGGCTCTTCACCACCACCGACCCCTATCCTCATCATCCTGGTCACCTGCCTGCCTAAGGGAAGGGGGGGACCCCCCCCCCCCCCCGGCCTCATCACCTCCAACTCCTATCCTCCCCTCCCCTTAATCACCACCTCCGACTCTTATCCTCCCCTCCCCTCCTCTTGTATTCTCTAAACCTACGAACACTTAAAGACTACATTTTCTATTTCCTTTGGACTCTACTTTTTACATTTTCAACTCCCTTCCCTGATTTTAGGATAATTTAAAAACTACATTTTTATATCCCTCTGTTGGACTCTTTTTTTACATTTTCAATTTTCTGTTCTCTTGTAAATTTTATTTCCATAATAAACCATTTACAGAGTTTCACTGCCGGAAAACTCTGTTCATGGTTTAGCCCGGCATCTCTCGGCCTGTCTCGGAGGGGAGTCCCCGGATGGGGGTCCGCTGCTGGGTCCACTGCCTGGGTGGGCCCGCGTGGCCTGCGTGGCCTGCTCTCTCAGTTCCCAGTCACTAGCTGGGGGCGGGTCTGGGAGCGGGTCGCGTGGGGGGTGGGCTTACCCAGGCGACCATTGCTGGGCCCCTGTAGCACAACGACCTCACAAGGTTCCTCCTCAGCCAAGCCAAGTCACTGGGGCAATCCATTTGGTGGAAAGGTTTTCTTGCGTTCACTGGGGGTGTGGGGACGCCGCTGTGTCCCGGCCCGGCCTTCTCTCCCACGCCTTATGTGGGCGGGGGGCCGGGGCGGGGGGCATCGGTGCTCTTCATCACTGGTCGAGGGCTGCCGGTTGGTTTAGAACAGTTTAGGTAGGCGATAGATTAGCTACAGCCTAAGGCTGACCTGTTATAGTGTTCAGGCAAAGATCAGACTAGAGCAGAGTAGGATAGGCCAGATTAGGCTGTAGACTAGCTAGATACTATGTCCCAGCTAGCTCTGGTTAATGCTTAGAGTAGTCAGTTGTCTGATCTTCCCCCCCCCCCTCTCTTTCTCTTTCCCCCGCTCCTTTCCCTTCTTCCCCCTCCTGTTCCCCACTCTCCCACATTTCCCACTCCCCCCCCGCCCCCTCTCTTTCCATGCTCTTCCCTCCCCCGCCGCCCCTTCCCACGTTCCCCCTGCTCTCCCTCCCCTGCACCCTCCCACCTCTCCTTCTCTGTTCTCTCCTCCTCCCTGTCCTCTCCCCTCTCTCACATTCCCCCTGCACTCCTTCCCCTACACCCCCCCACCTCTCCTTCTCTGCTCTCTCCTCCTCTCTGTCCTCTCGGGGTGGGGGGGAGGAGGGGGCGGAGAGGTCTGTTCCCTCCCCCGCCTCCTCCTCCCGCGTTCCCCCTGCACCCTCCCACCTCTCCTTCTCTGTTCTCTCCTCCTCTCCCCCTGCACTCCTTCCCCTGCACCCTCCCACCTCTCCTTCTCTGTTCTCTCCTCCTCTCTGTCCTCTCTGGGGGGGGGGGGGGGGATGTGGGACGCTCCCCCTGCTTCTCTACCCTGGCTCTCCCTCCCCTGCATCCCCATCTCTCCTTCTCTCCTCCTCCACATTCCTATCTTCTCCCCACCTCCCCCCTCTCCTCCGTCTATATTGTTCATTCTCTCCCCACCTCCTCCCTCCCCTTGCTCTCTTCTCCCCCACACCTCCCCTCCCTTCCCCTCTCCTGCTCTCTCCTCTTGCTCCTTCCCCACCTCCTATACCCTCCCCACCCCATCACTCTCTCACATTCCCCCTGCTATTCTCCCTTCTCCTGCGCTCTCCTCTGCTCTCCCCTCATTCCTATATTTTCTATATTATCAATTGTTCAAATGTTATCTTTATTCTGTATATTGATGTTACTGTTGTGTCAGCTAGAATTAGCTAGACATACTTTCTGTGAAGCCCTCTGAGACATGCTTGTGAATTAGGGCTATATAAATAAACTTGACTTGACTTGGAGCGGGGGAGTCTGGTGCAGCGCACAGGTCGTAGACCTGGTGAGACGAGGGAGGAACCCGGCCGGGTGGCAACCCACAGAGCCCGGTCCCTCTACGTACCAGAGCCCTCCCCCTCCCCCGGTCCCAGCAGAGTAGTTCCGGAGCAGCGGATTGAGTGGCCCTGACCACGTGACCACCTTCGACCCTCCCTATAGGGCTGACCGTGGGTAGCTACTGGGACGTAAGTTGGGGCTTGGCCAGCCCCGGCTGGGTCACCTGGGCGAGGGTGTATGATGTTGCGAGACCCGAAACATCCTATGACCCCAGGGTACATCACTGAGGATACGTCCCAGTTATGCATCCATGCGATGTTTTTTTTCTTTATTAGTTAGCCTGGCCTAGCCAGTGACTCATAGGAATAGACTATGTGACAACCAGGAAAGACTAGTGACTACTGGAGAGTCAGTTGACAGCCGGAACAGGGACGGCACCCAGGGAAGCAGTATGGGTTAGCTCCCCAGCCTGCGTCTTCCGTGAGGAAGAAGCCCAACAACCCACGAGAGGCCTTTTAGGAGGGCCATTCAAGCCGCAAGTGGAGACTGCAGTGCCACCAAGTACTGGTACTGCATGGTGTCCACTAAGATACCATCACCTCGGAATGAGATGTTTGGAGCGGGGGAGTCTGGTGCAGCGCACAGGTCGTAGACCTGGTGAGACGAGGGAGGAACCCGGCCGGGTGGCAACCCACAGAGCCCGGTCCCTCTACGTACCAGAGCCCTCCCTCTCCCCCGGTCCCAGCAGAGTAGTTCCGGAGCAGCGGATTGAGTGGCCCTGACCGCGTGACCACCTTCGACCCTCCCTATAGGGCTGACCGTGGGTAGCTACTGGGACGTAAGTTGGGGCTTGGCCAGCCCCGGCTGGGTCACCTGGGCGAGGGTGTATGATGTTGCGAGACCCGAAACATCCTATGACCCCAGGGTACATCACTGAGGATACGTCCCAGTTATGCATCCATGCAATGTTTTTTTTCTTTATACATGCTGTAACCGACATGTTTCAAGTATGCATACCGCATTGTTTAATGCTACGGATTCCTGTAGGCAACGTGTTGGAGATGCTGTCTAACCAGGAGCAGTGGGCAACTTACGCTATCGTAGCTCAATTGTGCCTTGTAAAAGTGCATTTCTCTCAGCGGAACAGCGATCATAAATGCAGTATGGATTATACCCATTATACTGGACATGTATTGGAAACTTGGCGTCTACCTACCGTATTTGGTAAGTCTCCTTGTTTTGTCTAACGCTAGTGCTGCAGTGCTGTTTGTTTGGTTGGCGTTAGCTTGGTAGCTAGCTACGTTAGCGTACCTTCTATGTTGCTTTGCTGGGAGTGTCTGGCAAGCGAGACTAATAACGTTGCTATGACTTCTTTCCAATGAAACACAAACAACTGAATGTGTGAGCGGTAGGCTAATGTTACTTGTTTAAAATATGGTATGGCTGTTTGCAGAGGGAGAAGAGGAGAGCAATGAACTGATACAGTAGTTGGATGATGATGATGATGATGGCGATGCAAACGAAGGCTATCAATTGTTTTCGTTCATTCCAGTCCGTTGTACAATACTAGGCATGTTCAAAACTGCCTGTACCTACCCTCTTGTGTGTATTAAGTCCTATCTCACTGGTTTAAACTGTCTGTAGCCTACCTACCCTCTTGTGTGTACTATTTCACTGGTTTAAATAAGCAATTTGATACTTTCCATTTTTGCTGAGCAGGCATTTCTGTTAAAAAAATAATAATCGACTGGCTCAATTATGTCAAAATGAAAATAACCACCTGACTCTAATTGCCGCCTGTCTTGCTTTTACTGCCTGGGTCCAAATCGATTTAGCATAATAAGCGCCCGGGCTCTTATTGGCAGAATTACGGTAAGTAACTGTCGGATTTCAGCCTGTGGGAACTTGTAACATGGATAGGGGGGCGGCTTTAGCTCAGGAGGTAGAGCGGGTCGGCCAATGACGCAAGGGTTGGCGGTTCGATCCCCGCTCCCTCCCAGCTGCCGTCGCTGTGTCCTTGGGCAAGACACTTAACCCTCCTTGCTCCCGATGGTGTGTAGGCACCCTGCGTGGCAGCCTGCCGCCATCGGTGTATGAATGGGTGAATGTAGACTATCTACTCATTGTAAAGCGCTTTGGATAAAAGCGCTATATAAATGCAGACCATTTACCATTTACCATTTACCATTTACCATGGATGAAAAGACTTGGGAAGCACTGACGGTAAGCAATTGGCAAACGCAACTTGCAACACAGAAGCGCTGATTCGCTAGCCAGGCTACTGATTCGCCACAACACAAGCTGTTTATTTTATAGTAACGAGTAACGAAGATGCTTTTGGGAAATATATCGGAGTAAAAATATCGATTTTATTACGAAAATGTAGTGGAGTAAAAGTGAAAGTTGAAAGAAAAATAAATACTCAAGTAAAGTTACTTTACACCACTGACTATATTGAACTATTCGAAAAACAAACACAAATCAAAACTTCACCGATTTGGCTCCTACAATTCCGGCCCCTAATTGGAAGCCATGCAGACTGACAATTACTTATCAAACAAAGTGGAGCCAAATAAATATCCAATATCGGCATTACCTCAAAGCTAAGCGACAGCATCACTGAAAGGTATGGTTCATGTACAAATTTGTACATCAAGTGTCTCTCTCACAGATGAGGCACAGCTTGTCCACTGGTCTCCAACGTCCTAGTCCTTGTCTTGATCAGTACACGTCGAACAAGTCCGCTCGCATCAGGTATGGTCTGAGCGGCTCTGCCCAGCGTCCACGACTCTCCACGGGTCTGAATCGTCCATTATCATGACCACGTCTCCTATGGCCGGGTTCCTCACAATCTAAGGCTGCGTTTACACACAGCACCCAAGCCTTGCCTACGCCTTGCCTTTACCCACGCTTTTAAATAGGCGTCCTTTTTAGTCAATGAGGCCGTGTACACTGGGCGCCTCAACGTGAACCTTGCGTGTACCCACGCCTCGCCTGAGCTGCGCCGATTTTATCGTTTAGGCGTGAGTTCTATTTTCAAGCCGACTAGGCGCGTGAAGGCAGACTTTTTCTGTCAAGCCATGAAGGAAAAACGTGACAATATGCGTGGGAAATGGCAACGTCAACTAAATTTCAAAATAAAATGGGGTTACTAGAACAGCGTTGAGCAGAGAGGGAGAGAGAGAGAGTGACTATATAGGATACAACACTGTCTATTGTTGTTGTGCTAGCACATTCTTGCAAGATTACCTCGCTAAAAACTCCCGACTACAGTCACCCAAGAAGGAGACCTGGTTATACATATCCAGCATCAATTATCAATCATTAAATATATCCGATTTATTTTACCAACCCATGATAATTCGGGACCACGCGTGAAAAAAAAACACTCGGGAGAGAGGAGAAGCGCTTGTAACTCGGCTCAGGTTCAGCGTGGAATAGGCGTCCAGTGTGATCGCAAAAGCGTGTGATAGGTTCACGCCCAGCTCAAGGTATGTAGGCGTAGGTGTGGGTTGAGGCAAGGCAAGGCGTAGGTGCCCTGTCTGAACGAAACGTTAGTCCATCTTTGGCGCTCTTGAAGCAGAGGCATGGCACTGCTGTTCATCCTTTCTTTCGAACATCTTTAATTCCATGTTTTCTTCTTGGTTTTCTACCATCCAGCATGGCTCCTCCTCCATTAGGGCTGTCCTGTACCCACTCTCGCTAGCATCTGAGAAATGGTGAATCTGTGCTGTAGCGGTTGGTCCAAACTGTTCACGCTTACTTCTGAGAGCTGCTGAAGCTCTTGCTTCGTTCACTGTTCAATGAGATTCCTTGATAGCTAGCGGCACGGTCAAAGGTCACACACAGCTTCTGCCTTTGTGGGTGGTATACCCCGTGGTGGGGAAAGTACCACAATGTCCCATCTTGACGATGTAGCTAGTTAGCGGGCTGGTTGGTTGCGTACCCTTTGTCCAACATATCTGTCATGAGGTTAGTGTATTCTTCATGGAACGCAGAATTCTTCTTCAACCTGCTCCCGAGACCCAGCGCTCGTTGTAGCGCAGCGCCTCGACTGGCATCTGGACCATTGCTTTCTCCATGGGAAGACCCATGCAATGATGTCCATTCACAAACTGTGCAGAGCTTGACACAGTCCAAAAACCTGTGGTTGTACTGTTGTATGGGCAGTTGTACCACGCTCTCCATAATAATCCTGTAGACTGTAGCACACGGCAGCATGCTATGATTCATTGTAGTTTTAGGTCCGTTGTCTTGGCTATGGATCACGCCCCAAGGTTCCTGACCCTTGTATTTCTTGGTTCCGATGAAGAGTTCAATCCTGGCGTTGATGTGAGGTAACTTAACCTCCTTGAGGTATATGGCCATTTGTCAATGTCTTCTTGCGATGGAATGTTCTTTCTCGTTACAGGCATGCTTTTCTGTGTATACACTCTGGATAGCTCGATGAAATTATCATCTTCCACACCACTGACCTCCAAGCCAGTGAACATGTAGCTTGGCTCCTTTGATTCACAGTTAAAGGACGGCTTTACCGTGGGGGATATGAATATATATTAAATCTCACGCCCCTAAGGTTTTCTAATCCGTTGAAATTTTTGAAATTGGAGCCTCACTCCCAGAGATATCAAGCATCTCTCACATATTTTTTGGGCCAGCCGACGCGTTTCGCGTCATCTGGCCCAAGTCCGCCTTGAGGAAGTCGTGCACCTATGAACTACAACTGTTGTGAGCCATGGTCCCGCCTCTAGAGGTCCTCCACGCCCCTTCAGAGGTCTTCAACAAAAACGAAAAGGCAGCCATCTTTTTCAACCGCCTAGCCTGCTGTAGCTAATATTAGCTTCCCATAGTTCCTTGCAAAGAGACCGATCTCGGGAACGGAAGCACGGACAGACACGGGACTGGCGGCATTGGAAAGCTCGTAAAATTTTACATCTAGTAGTAGGTGGGTTGAAGTAACGAAATCAACGCTGGGCAATGTACCCGTTTTTACACATTTTTACAGAAAATAGTTACAACATCAGATGCGCGTAACTCCTACGAAAATGCCTTAAAATGCATGATTTTTTTTTATGAAGACATCTCCCGACATATATACTACCGTTTAAATTTGGTGCAATTTGGAGGCAATTTTATTTTCGATTTATTTCTTCTTCTCTGTATGTTTTATTGTCGAAGCCTTCTTCTTCTTCTTCTTTGAGTTTTATGCGGTTGGCAAACATATATGTGCATTACCGCCACCTACTGGAGTTTGATATCAGCCAAATCCCTGAGGGGTGGGCATGGAAACGAAGGCCACGCGAGCCCAGTGCATTGTGGGAAATGTAGTATTTCGAGTCCCCGCACCCGCACCTCCCCCCCACCCCCCCCCCCCCCCCACACACACACACAGAGTGGATTTCGGTTGATATCTCTGTGAGTAAACCTCCAATTTCAAAAATTTCAACGGATTCGAAAACCTTAGGGGCGTGAGATTTAATATATATTCATATCCCCCACGGAAAAGCCGGCCTTTAAGGGTTCTCACCAGTAGTTCCATCTTTCTGCCTTGAATGTTTAGCTGCCTTGCCAGTGCCTTAATACAAAAGGTTGCAAAACTGCCTGAATCCATGAATGAGTAGGCTTCAACGGCCCTGTCGCTGTCCTTGGACCTTACCTTGACAGGCACGACAGCCAGTCTGCATGTATCTCTGGCCCTAGTGCAGGCAGACACCAGTTCTTCATGAGGTGGTGCAGACGCACTGCCAGAGTTTGGCTTGTTGGCGGCTTCCTCCATTTCAACTTTCTCCGCTTCATCTTTGCTTGCTATCAGCCCCTCCTCAAGAGTCTGCTCTATGGCGCCATCCTCAGGTTCTGATTGCTGCTGCACCTCCATCTCCTCTTTCATGTCCACCAGGGACATGCAGAGAACATTAGAGCGGAAGGGGTCTGCAGTATGACTTCTGTCACTGATGAAGCTCTAGAAGCAATTCAGCATTATTGTTACTCTACACAGCCTTGCCCTTATCAGGAGACACATTGACAAAAAAATATTTTCAAGAGCAACAATTCTGCATTTGTTCCCTATATTTTGGTTATTTATTTATTTTTGGCTGGTTTATTTATTTATTTATTTATTTATTTATTTATTTATGTATTTATGTATTTATGTATTCATTCATTCATTCATTCATTCATTCATTCAATCATTCATTCATTTAAGTCGAACAAGAGCCACAACAACTACCCAGGCCAGTAGCCATAAATGAGGCTCACTCAGTCATCACTGGCTAGTGCATACATGGGCAAACTACGGCGGCGCCACTTTTTTTTTTTTTTTTTTACACAGTGCACCTGAAGGCAACATGCAAGATACCCGCTGAATAAGTGTCCAAATGTTCATGTCATTCTGGCCAATACTCCACTTCTGTTATAGCATTTCAGTCTGGAATATGGAATATATTTCAATAATCTTTATGACTAAAAGGCTACATTGAATTAGAAATTTAAATAATTAACTCATTGGTTTTGGATTTATTTAGCTTCAAGACTGCATTTTTGTTCGTGTGACCCTCAACACAGGCTTTGATCATCCCGGGCCACTTACTGATACTTATGCTTAAATTAACACACTCATATTCTGATTTATTTCAAGAAAAACATTTTGGCTAGTGGAAATTCTAATTGGCTGGTAACTTTAAAATCTAGCAGCCATATTGGCAGGTGGTCAAAAAAGTTAATTTCAAGCCCTGAGAGCAGGTGGTGACATAGGAGTGAGTGAGAAAAGGATGAAATATTGGTGGTTAAGACTGAATAATGACATCACAACTGTTAATTTAAAATGAGTTATTCCTCTGAACGTGGCTTCAAATGCACCAAATTTTTCACGCTGCCGCCGTTCGGCCCTCAGCAAAACCTGGTTAGCGAGGAAATTTTTTGTGGCCCTCTCTATCATCAAAGTTACCCATCCATGGGTTACGGCATGACAATATTTGTTCGGCCCCCGGCAACAATCTGGGTTTCTCATGTGGCCCCCCATGAAAAATAATTGCCCACCCCTGGGCTAGTGGCTACGTAATACATATCGATATCAGACAAAGCCAAATTACAGTTGCAGTTATTTAACTCCGTTTTTGCTACATAGACCACCATAAGATGTGATTTGCATCCCCTCCAGACCTGCCCTCCAGACCTGCCCTCAGTGCCCTGGCACATAAACACAGACTTTAAAGCATAAAAAAGCATTGAGGTGACTTCCATGTTTTGGGGGCTCTCTCCTAGCACATGAAGGCTGAGTTTGGTGCTTACCATCCAGGTAGAGGTGATCTCGACATCTCGGGGCTGGTGGGGTGTAAAATGGCATTACAGGCTGCTGCATGCCTGTCTGTCTGCACCGCCGAAATTTCAACATGAAACTGAAATGGGGGTGGTGGCTCTCTGTATAATTCTTTGTTTTGACAAACATACATACCTGATTCACGTTGACTGATATCTGTCAGTGTGCGCCGGCTGTGCTGCTGTCATTCAGTCTGCATGTGGCTGAGTGCACTGCTGGAGTGGGCGGGGACGGCCGTTTTGGGCTGCTGACTTCAGGGGCGTCTTGAAAAAAAAACACTGGTCCATGCAGAGGCCTATTATAAATGGTGCATTCAAGGCCAAGAGAGCTCGGAAAAGGCATTTCTCTTTGAATGCTGCCTTCAGTGACGGCATGGAAAGGGCAATTTCCATACAAAGCACCATTAGAAATGTTGCATTCATGGTCAGGAAAGGGCACTTTTTACAGACTGAAAAAAAGCCAGGGGCTCAAGCCCCCTTTGATGTCTATGTGTGCACGTGCCTGCCTGTGTCGGCCCGCTGATAGATGTGGGTGGGGTGCAGCGAGCTTGAGAAACGAGATCTTCACTGTCAAGAAACAAGCAGCACACAGCTCTAACCTTAGACAGGATGAAAACGCAAACAACACAACTGTGTTTTCCCCCGATGCAAGAATGAACAGTGTTGGGAACGTTACTTTAAAAAAGTAATTAGTTATAGTTACTCACTACTTGTTCCAAAAAGTAACTGAGTTAGTAACTGAATTACTCTATAATAAAACTAACTAGTGTCTTGATCCTCTGCCAATAGTTCTCAATCCAGTGAAGACCGATCACTAATTGGTTTACAGCTCTCCGTTATAAGGGTTAGAAAGTGCAGCTCAGTTGTGTATAACTCCAACTAGCTTCTGCTCTTTGATTAAGCTGTTAGGTGGGAACAATTCGCCTAGCTCTAACTGCCGGATGGTGCTCCAGACTTCTCACCCCATCTACCACTGACTAGCGGCCTCGGCTGAACAGCCTGGAGCCGGGCATAACTAGTCAGTCAAGTCTGTTATTATGGCAGCTTGTTCCTCTGAATCATTGCACTTGTTATCGACTAGGTAATATTTAACGACTAGATAAAGTCGTAGGGGCGCTGCTATTTCAACCAGTAACCATTAGTGTGTCACACGCACCTTTTAACCATATGATTACCATCAAGGGAAATAACACATAAATCATTGTCCACTCCTATACTTTAAATCCAATTGATTTGTTTTATTTATAGAGTTTAGCAAGGTGCAGCATTAGCATTGATTAATAATACAATTTCATGATAATACAATTACATATTATGGTTGCTAATGAGCTTCTTCACTAATTGGGAAGTACTTATCCAATTTGCTATGGTGGGGATAGACTGAAGTTGTTTCTTCGTCAAGAAACTTCCTCTTCACCGTCAACGTTGAGCGGTATGGCTGAGCACGGAGGTGCCGCGTCCTTTTGGAGTGGGGATGGATAAAGAAGATTGATTGATGAGGCCTACTGCGTTTCAGCCGGCCCCGTCGGCCCTTTCTCCTCCTGTGCAGCAAGAGCTCTCAGGAAGGCCTCCAGCCTGTGACTCACTGAACAGCCGCGTCCAGTGTCAAATGGGGAAGTGCCTCTGTGCCGCTGTGGTCCTTTCTCAGGGCCGCCGAGTTCTGCAGTTTCCACCTCCCAAGCAACTAATCCACATACATCACTTTAAATCCATCCTGTGCGTCCTCTCGATATAAGGCTCAGTCTCCTCTTCTCGCTGTGGTGGTGAGCCTGGAAGGTACAGGCAAAGTCCAATACACTACCTCAGCGTGGGGAAATGTCCAGTCTCTTGGTAGCTCTGCCCGTGAGTTACTGAGGCAGATCCTTGCGCACCCCCCCGATGTGCGGCTCACAAGTCCAGCCCGTGCAGCTGGGTCCAGAGTGAGATCCTCTTCTGTGTGGGAATCCTCTTCGTGCAGACTGGCCACGATGTATTTGAGCCAATTACTTTTATAATGTTTGTGTGACCCATGTACAGAGAGGCCTGTTCAAATGCTGGCCATTCACCATCGCTCCACCTCGCTTCTGTCCATATATGGTTATCGCTCTGTCTTGATTTCGCAATTGATGGAAATTCCCGTATTCGGTTGACACGAATTCCCGTATTCGCTCAGAAGTCACATGACTGGTGTCTCTTGTGTAATAGTCATCACAAGATCACAAGACTAAATGATTTCTATTCACTCTGCTTAATGAACATTTCACATAGCACTAACATCTTTAACCTTTTAATACCTTGGTTTCAATACTCATGTCAATCACACCTAGTCAATTCATCTCTCGATAATTGACAATTAATACTGGCTCAATCATCAACAACAGCTTATCATTATTAATGATCATTATCACCACTGATTGTAATAATGGCTCATTGATTGTAACATGTACTGATCGACTGTCGTCACAATCAATCACTACATCTCTCAATCATTTAATCCCTCGTGACCTATATTCCATTACCAGGTAACACGGCTTGACCTTTAACCCAATACTCCAGAATACTTTGCCTTAATCATCCACTCTCCATTGAATCACTTGTAATACATATTCCATCAACACATTTCTTGATTACCCTGATACATTTCATTCTCATTCCATTCTCAAAGATTAAACGTATGATTTAGATGATACATGATATGATATGATTTATGACAGATAGAGATTATTATTCATGTCAAGTATAAATCCTTATGCATTGCTTAGTTTGTTAATTATAACCAATCATTTCACATGGCTAAGACCTTATTTTTGTGAGTTCCATACTTCTGCTTTTTGGCTGCCATGTCCATTCTGCTGAAGACATGGCGCAACGGACAGATTGGCTCCGCGGCCTCGGTGACTCATGAGCTAAGCCGTAACATTTAGGCCGCACATAGTGCTTCATCTGCGGCCTATTTCGACACCCTCTCCTCGGCTTCAGCTCTGTCACATGTACCCCTGTCACGGGAGTCCTCCCTCGGTGTCGGTACTGACCAGGAAGGTGTCAGAAGCAATGGGCTCATCTGGGCCGGGCCCAGGAGCATCAATCACCAGCGGGCTCTCCGCGCCGCCGTGTTGTGAGAGCGCATCATTATCCTCCCCCGTTAGGGAGGGCAACGATGACAGTGGGCTCCGTACTCCATTAATCCGCTGGTTATGACTTGCAAGAGTTGTGTAATAGTCAAACCTTACCGCAACAAACTGCAAAATTTGAGCATCACTGAGTATTACTCCTCGCTCACGGCAAGCACGATCGATCACATCCCCCCTCCCATCGTTAGGGGTCAGCTGAACGCTGGAGGTGGGATGCCACACGGGGGTCAGGGGCGTCAGGGCCCCAGGATCTTGAAGCGGTTCCCCCTGCGGCATTTGTTCAGGAGATGGCATGCCCACACTGGAACAGGGGTCCTGGGAGGGATTGTCGATCTGTCTCAAGCCCTCCACCGTATGGTCTCCGTCTTCCCCAATCCCTGGCATTCCTTCGACGTTGCTCTCCTCGTCCATATTTCACCGTCTGTGAGGGCCAGTGGTGCTGCCACAGCTATACTGCTGTAGGAGTGGGGGTTCGGCTCCCCCTCCACTCAGGAGACAGCTGCTTCCTGTAATGAAAAAAGGAACGCGCACCGCAAGTTCCGGCCCCACGCCCTAGTGGGCTCTCTCTCTCTCAGCGACAGGGCCCCTCTGACGACGCGGACTGAGACTCAGCCAGCTTGGCTTCACAAAGTCTGTTTAATATTTATTGTTCACACTGATTATAATGAGCATTTAAGCTTGCGCCAAGCAAGCAGGGAAGCAGAAAAAGTAATCCATTGAAAAACAGTCCACTTGGGAAAGTAATCCACAGGAAACACAAAGGTGTAAATTGAGTAATCCTCAGGAAAAACAAAGGTGTAAAGTGAGTAATCCACAGGAAAACCAAAGGTGTAAATTGAGTAATCCTCAGGAAAAACAAAGGTGTAAAGTGAGTAATCCACATACGATCGGAATGTGCTCCAAAAATTTTGCCTGGAAAATCAGTCCAAATTATTCCTCACATCTGGGGCGGAGTACCCGGCCGTGTATTTATAGGCCGTTAACAGGGCACATGTATGCCTGACCATGTGGCGGACAGCCGCATTACGGGGGGGTCTGCGGCGGGCTTTCTACTCCCCGCGCCTTTACCAAGATGTACCCCGCCCCCGACATATCTTCTCACCACCAGTTACTGCTCCATCAAGGGCCCACTTCCTGCGCCCACGGAGCATTGGAGCGGTAGCAGATCCTGTAGGAGTGTGTTCACCTCTTGTTCCAGCTGCTCCACGTGTTTCCGCAGCCTCAGGTTCTCTTCCCGCCCAGCCACCGCCTCAGCTGCCATGTGGCACAGGAGAGCCCTTGCCTCGCTCCACGTCACGACGTGACCGGGGCTCAATTCCCCAATTGGACCCTGATTAAATGGGGAACTTTCAATTCGCTGGGGGGGAAGCATCACCCATTTCTCTGCTTCGTGTTGTGATGTTTGTGTTGCTTTGTGCTTCGTGCCCACCTCCTCACACTGACAGTAGTCCTCGCTCCCCCTGCCGACGCTTCCCGTGGTGGCCATTGCGCACGGAGGCCAGTGGTGTGGTAGCAGGAGGGGAGGAGAGTAGGCCAGCGGTGCGTTGACATAGCCCTGGTTGCTTACGCTGGCTGCTGGGCTGAACTCTCCTTGTTGTGGACTACGGATGAGGCTATATTGACTCTGACGCGCCGGTTGAGCGTTTTGAGAGCGGTAGGAAAAATCCTCTATGGAGTGGGAGGATAAAGACGGGACTAGCATGCCCTCATAGAAACCCCCTGGCCCCTGAAACCCCCCTGGCTCTGCATTGGTAGTGCTGTCTGCCATCGTCGCTGCTGTTCGTCTTGGTCTGGAGGTGTTTGCTGTACCGCTGCAATTAATTCTCAAGTTCTGCCAGTCTGTGGGTACTGTAGTCGTGCGAGCGTTTGTCACCACCTTTCTGGGGTCATTATTTTCCTGGGAGGGCCACCCCGCCAAAAAACTGAGTCCAGGGTCTGGTATTCGAGGCCAGAAATTCCTTTTGATAGTGTCTTTATAGCAGATGCAGAACAGCACAGTCAGCAGAACAAATAATAAGAAGCCAAACGTTTCAATTTTCAAACAGACTTCTACCATAACCACATCGGTCCCTCCTGGTGTTTGTGGTGTCCGTTGTCTCTTCTTCCTTCGGCAAGGGCTCTTCCTTCCTTCTTCCTTCCTGTTGGGCCCACAGACCTGAGGTGTTTTCCCACATGACAACCACCCCATAGACAGTGGCTAGTCTGTATAGGGTGGGAGGCTAGGTGCGTTACTAGCCATAGGTTACTGGTTTTTCCTCTAGTTTGGAAATGGTTTGAGTCAACACACTCATTTTTCGTTCCTCGAAATCGTTCACTTCCTGGATGCCATCCTTTCTCAGTCTCTTCCTCTTTCTCGGCCTCCCGGCTCGACGTCTGTAAAAGGGTCTCTTTGGAGATAGAGGGCCTGTCGGCGCAATGGCTTTTAATCAAGACCCTCCGGCTCGAGCATGTCCATCTACTCGACGTATCTAATTCTAGGCCATCCAGCGTTGACTCTCCATTTCCTGTTCCGTGTGGGGCGGATGACTGCATG
Organism: Poromitra crassiceps; assembly: GCF_964638095.1. Taxonomy (NCBI): domain Eukaryota; kingdom Metazoa; phylum Chordata; class Actinopteri; order Beryciformes; family Melamphaidae; genus Poromitra; species Poromitra crassiceps. The sequence continues at coordinate 1,744,022 of NC_139630.1, forward strand.
GCTGAGCAGTCATTGTTTTCTGTAGCCCACCACCAATCACCCCCTCCACGGACCCTCTTGGACCACCCGGCTTCGCTGGGTGCGTTGTCCCACTTCTCGATGCCGACAAAGACATTCTTCTCTCTTGGACGAAGCGGCCTACTTCGTTTTTGAAGTGCGCCAGTTTTCCCTGGGCTCCTTCAAATCCATTCAGTTTACAATGCAGCTGCTTTTAGTGTCAGCTCCATTAGATGAGTCTTGTAAATTCCACTTGTATAATTTCAGACAAATAAGGAGCTGTCTGTCCACAGACGCTGCATTTTTATTTTTACACTCAATGATCCTTTCGCATCTGAATTATTGTATAACTAGCTGGTCGCTGACAGGAGTAACCATCCTCAAACCAGCCGAACTACTTTATAAAAAAGCCCTGAAAATACTAGATAAAAAACCCTTTTCTCATCACCACTGCCATGTCATACGTAAATATGGCATGCTAAGTTTTGAGAACTTTAGAAATTTCACCTCTGCCTGTCTAATATACAAAGTTCTACATGGACTGGCGCCGCCTCCTCTTGCTGACTTTATCAAATATCGTGCGACCGCCAACTCGACCCGTGTCACCCGGGCCATTACGAACAAGGTCTGTGAGGTCCCCTTTAGAAAAACTTCCTTTAGTCAGAAGACCCTATCCTTCATGGGAAGCACTCTCTGGAATAATTTACCTCCCTCGATTAGAGAATGCCCGAGTCTCGCCACCTTCAAAGGCCAGTTGAAAATATGGCTCAGATCAAACCAACAATGTGATCACAATTAACATACTTAACAGATCATTTGCCATGTTTTGCAGCATGCTCTGTGTGTTTTATTTATTTTAGGTCTCACTAACCTTTTATACTATTAATTTTTTTTGGTACTATTAATTGTGTGTTTTAATCATTTTTGGTTTTACTAACTTTCTGTACTTTTAATCTTTGTTGTATTATTAATTTTTCTTTCGCTTTCATGATTACATCAACCTGCCATGGGACTACAGGTGGAAACTAGCCCTTGGGCTACAACCTGGCATATTTACTGTACGGCTGTACTGTTCATTAATGTGTAAAGTCCCATTCTTTAAATAAATGAATCTGAATCTGAATCTGTACAGGACTTATGAGTTTCTTGAGTTGCAGATGACCCAGAATTATCTGGGTGATATTTCCCCGTAGGCTACCTCTCCTTTTTCCCGCTTACTGCGTTGCAGTTTTTGCGTTGCAGTTTTGCGGCACCGGCCGCTCTGATTCACTCTCAGGGCGCCGGCTGTTGGCACTCGGACTGGTTGCTCCCGTTCCGCGCGCCTTTCTGTGGGTTGCTTCCCCGCAGTTTAGCGGCTCTTTTCCGCTGGATTCCTTCTCAGAGGGGCCCCGCTTGTCCGCTAGGGTCCCTGTTCGGGCGCCATGTCTTGATTCTCTGCCAATAGTTCTCAATCCAGTGAAGACCGATCACTAATTGGTTTACAGCTCTCCGTTATAAGGGTTAGAAAGTGCAGCTCAGTTGTGTATAACTCCAACTAGCTTCTGCTCTTTGATTAAGCTGTTAGGTGGGAACAATTCGCCTAGCTCTAACTGCCGGATGGTGCTCCAGACTTCTCACCCCATCTACCACTGACTAGCGGCCTCGGCTGAACAGCCTGGAGCCGGGCATAACTAGTCAGTCAAGTCTGTTATTATGGCAGCTTGTTCCTCTGAATCATTGCACTTGTTATCGACTAGGTAATATTTAACGACTAGATAAAGTCGTAGGGGCGCTGCTATTTCAACCAGTAACCATTAGTGTGTCACACGCACCTTTTAACCATATGATTACCATCAAGGGAAATAACACATAAATCATTGTCCACTCCTATACTTTAAATCCAATTGATTTGTTTTATTTATAGAGTTTAGCAAGGTGCAGCATTAGCATTGATTAATAATACAATTTCATGATAATACAATTACATATTATGGTTGCTAATGAGCTTCTTCACTAATTGGGAAGTACTTATCCAATTTGCTATGGTGGGGATAGACTGAAGTTGTTTCTTCGTCAAGAAACTTCCTCTTCACCGTCAACGTTGAGCGGTATGGCTGAGCACGGAGGTGCCGCGTCCTTTTGGAGTGGGGATGGATAAAGAAGATTGATTGATGAGGCCTACTGCGTTTCAGCCGGCCCCGTCGGCCCTTTCTCCTCCTGTGCAGCAAGAGCTCTCAGGAAGGCCTCCAGCCTGTGACTCACTGAACAGCCGCGTCCAGTGTCAAATGGGGAAGTGCCTCTGTGCCTCTGTGCCGCTGTGGTCCTTTCTCAGGGCCGCCGAGTTCTGCAGTTTCCACCTCCCAAGCAACTATTAATCCACATACATCACTTTAAATCCATCCTGTGCGTCCTCTCGATATAAGGCTCAGTCTCCTCTTCTCGCTGTGGTGGTGAGCCTGGAAGGTACAGGCAAAGTCCAATACACTACCTCAGCCTGGGGAAATGTCCAGTCTCTTGGTAGCTCTGCCCGTGAGTTACTGAGGCAGATCCTTGCGCACCCCCCCGATGTGCGGCTCACAAGTCCAGCCCGTGCAGCTGGGTCCAGAGTGAGATCCTCTTCTGTGTGGGAATCCTCTTCGTGCAGACTGGCCACGATGTATTTGAGCCAATTACTTTTATAATGTTTGTGTGACCCATGTACAGAGAGGCCTGTTCAAATGCTGGCCATTCACCATCGCTCCACCTCGCTTCTGTCCATATATGGTTATCGCTCTGTCTTGATTTCGCAATTGATGGAAATTCCCGTATTCGGTTGACACGAATTCCCGTATTCGCTCAGAAGTCACATGACTGGTGTCTCTTGTGTAATAGTCATCACAAGATCACAAGACTAAATGATTTCTATTCACTCTGCTTAATGAACATTTCACATAGCACTAACATCTTTAACCTTTTAATACCTTGGTTTCAATACTCATGTCAATCACACCTAGTCAATTCATCTCTCGATAATTGACAATTAATACTGGCTCAATCATCAACAACAGCTTATCATTAATAATGATCATTATCACCACTGATTGTAATAATGGCTCATTGATTGTAACATGTACTGATCGACTGTCGTCACAATCAATCACTACATCTCTCAATCATTTAATCCCTCGTGACCTATATTCCATTACCAGGTAACACGGCTTGACCTTTAACCCAATACTCCAGAATACTTTGCCTTAATCATCCACTCTCCATTGAATCACTTGTAATACATATTCCATCAACACATTTCTTGATTACCCTGATACATTTCATTCTCATTCCATTCTCAAAGATTAAACGTATGATTTAGATGATACATGATATGATATGATTTATGACAGATAGAGATTATTATTCATGTCAAGTATAAATCCTTATGCATTGCTTAGTTTGTTAATTATAACCAATCATTTCACATGGCTAAGACCTTATTTTTGTGAGTTCCATACTTCTGCTTTTTGGCTGCCATGTCCATTCTGCTGAAGACATGGCGCAACGGACAGATTGGCTCCGCGGCCTCGGTGACTCATGAGCTAAGCCGTAACATTTAGGCCGCACATAGTGCTTCATCTGCGGCCTATTTCGACACTAGTTACCAGGGAAAGTAACTATTTGCGTTATATAACCACCTTGAAAATGCCAACTTTTCATCGGATTGCTCCAGTCTCGCCATTTCTGCTGCTTCCTCGAATCTGTTTGGTGTGTCTGTGTGTGTGGGTCGCGCGTGTGATGTGTCCTGGCTCGTGTGTGAAAACACTGGCTCCGATTGGCTACCATGAAACACATGACTGCCTTAGCCAATAATCGCTTATCTCGTTGTTAATGTCCTGGCTCGTGTGTGAAAACACTGGCTCCGATTGGCTACCATGAAACACATGACTCTGCCTTAGCCAATCATAATCGTTTATCTCGTTATGTTAACCCACCCGGTCTCCTCACAGTCACTTGACAACACTAGTGTAGGCTACGGGTAGTTTACTCAATCATTTCATAGTAACGCACCGCATTTAGCGTTCAGTAACGATAACGGCATTGTAACGACGGAAACAGTAATTAGTTAGATTACCCCGTTACTGAAAAAATAACGGCGTTACCTAACGTTCTTTTAAACAGCGTTATTCCAAACACTGAGAATGAATAAATACTCCGGGGTTACGGCAGCCAATCGGCGTTAACACATTGAGTGCCAGCGACGCCATATGGCGTCAAGAGAAATTTACCGTACACTGCCAGCGACGCCAAATGGCGTCAATAACTCCAAATTCATATTCTGACGGGGGAATGTCAATCTAAGCCTCTTACATCGCCTCTTACAATATGGGAGCTGTTGAATGTGTCTAGCCTATTTTACAGAACCCTTAGGTGGTGACAGTGCCCTCCCGATGAGACAGAGGCCAGGAGAAAAGAGAGAAGAAGTCATGAGGAAACAGAAATCGCCATTGATATGCTTGAAGCATAACATTACTTGGCTGTGCCTGTGAACAGCAGTCATCTGCTGCCACGGTTGAGCCCCATCCGTGTGCGCTGCGATGGTCCATCCATATGATTTAGTTGCCGACAGCGGCGACAGCGGCGTCTTTCTGAGGGGTTACATTGTTCTCGGCTGGGAGCCGAGGACACGCTGTGAAGGAGCGGGGGATGCAGGCAGCGGACTTTTCAGTTCAGAGCAAACAGAGCAAACCGCAGAGCAGAGACACTCGACTCCTCCCACCACGGAGGAGGGGGAGGAGGGGGGTGGGCACGCAGGGCACTAACAGCATACAACCATTGACACACACACACCCAGGCAGCAAGCAGCAGGCTCAAACTCAAAGCAGAATTCATTCTGTCGCCTTTCTAACATAAAGATGTGATTATCTCAAAAACTAATTTCAGCATGCTCTTTTCGGTCGAAAACACTCTTTTTCAGAGGGGTGTATTTCCAAAATGGAACGGTTTATAAACACAGTTTTTTTTTAAATGAAACAGAAGGGTTCAAAGTTTCATTGAGGCTATTGGTTGTCCATATAAGAGGAACACAAAAAATGATATGGCTATATTAAAATGCATTGCGGCCTATGTGGCACAGTACAGCACCTTTTGCCCAAGGGCCGTGGCACTCAAAGTGTTAAGCAGCAAGCGACTGTTGGCAGCGAAATTTCGCTCGAGTTGGGATATTTCATCTCGGGCGACAAGCAAATTTTCGCTCTCTCTCTCTGTCTCTGTCGCTCAGACGCCCAGCGATTTTTCTCCTGGTCGAATATATGCTCAATCGCTCGTTTGCATTGACTTTGTATGTAAACTCGATGCCAGCGAAAAACGTTAACTCATTGAGTGCCAATGACGACTATAGTCGTCAATTCGGATAGTAACGTAGAGTGCCAATGACGACTAAAGTCGTCAATTGCGTTTTTTGACGGTGGGACGTGGATCAAAGCCTGATCCATCTCCTGTGAAAGTATGGTGGATGTTGAATGTGTAAAAGCTATTTTACGGACCCATTAGGTGGCGACAGTGCTCTCCAGATTAGAGAAAGGCGAGGAAAAAAGAGAGAAGAAGTCATGGGGAAACGGAAATCGCATCGGTATGCATCGATATGCATGAAGCATAACGTTAGCTGTGCCTGCAGCAGCCAATCTGCTGCCACAATTGAGCCCCTCGTGTCCGCTGCGATAGCCCATCCGCATGATTAGTTGTGGAGTTGTTATTATTCTCAACTGGAAGCGATGGGAGCCGGTTACAAATACACGCGGAACGCTGTAAAAAAGCTGGATGTAGCGCACTTTTCAGTGCAGAGCAAACTCAGCAGAGAGCCACCAGAGCCACCAGAGACACACCCACGGAGGAGGGGTTTGCAGTTGAGGGGGGGGGGGGGGGGGGCATGCAGGGCAGCATACAACACCGACCCAGACAGACCCAGACAGCAGGACAGGATTGGCAAACACAAGCTAGAATATCTGATGCCCACCAGCAGTAAATCAAGACCAGCAAGAAGCTGCAACCAGCAGCGCACGCAGGTTGCAGCTAAAAAATATTATTTTGCCAAACAAAATTCCTTTGTTTTCACTGTTTTATTGAAGGAAATTATTTTTGAGGTGTCACATCAGAAAATATTAGCTTCAGAGTCAGTCATGTGCTTGAAATGCTTCATTTCACAAAAGGCTAATTATCTCAGCTTCTAATTTGAAACGTCTCTTTTTGGTGAAATCAACCTATTGTCACAGGTTTGAAATAGGATCCATATGCAGAAATCACTTGGAGTCAGGAGTCAAAGTGTCAGGGTTCAAGAAAAGAGTTTTACTAAGAAACTTAAAGAGTAACACAAGGTTTTCGGCAGCAGACCAAAATACCTCAGCACTGTCTCCACAGACAAGGGAGCTTAAATAAGAGTCACTGTAATCAAGTCCAAGTGGCACCAGCCACTGCTGATTGAGATGCAACCCAGCTGTGTGGGCGAACCAGGCTCTTGGGTTGCCCCAGGACGCCATCCAGTGGGCCTCCTAGGGAACTGCCGTCAGTTGCTGACAGGACCCCCTCTCCTAGAGATGGCTCCAGACGTCCCACCAGGTAGACCAGGGTTCTGGTTGTGGAAATCACGGATCATCTGAGGATCTACGATGTGACGGGTAGGGACCCAAGACCGCTCCTCTGGGCCATATCCCTCCCAGTCGACCAGGTATTGGAACCCCCTGCCACGGGGCCGCACCTTCAACAGCCGGCGAACGGTATACACTGGACCCCCTTCAACCATGCGAGGAGGTGGTGGCGGCGGAGGGGCCGGGACCAAAGGGCTGGTGGAGACAGGTTTTAATTGGGAGACATGAAACGTTGGATGCACTCTGAGGGACCTAGGAAGCTGGAGACGGACAGCAACAGGATTTATCACACGGAGCACTTTGAAAGGACCAATGTAACGTGGAGCCAATTTTTGAGATTCAACTTTCAAAGGCAGATCCTTTGTGGCGAGCCAAACCTTCTGACCCGGGCGGTACTCAGGAGCCGGGCGACGATGTGCATTTGCGTACTTCTGGTACCGAGCGGCTGCACGAAGGAGAGAGGAACAAGCCGTTCTCCAGGTCCTCCGACATCGACGAATGAAGGCGTTCGCCGATGGCACTTCGACCTCCCTCTCGACCTCCGGGAAGAGAGGAGGCTGATACCCCAGAGAACACTGGAAAGGAGATAAACCAGAGGCAGAACATGGCAGAGAATTATGTGAATACTCCACCCAGGGCAGCTGACTACTCCAGGTGGTGGGGTTAGTAGATGCCAGACAGCGAAGAGTTGTCTCCAGGTCTTGGTTGAGCCTCTCAGTCTGGCCATTGGACTGAGGGTGATATCCTGAGGACAAGCTGACAGAGGCGTTAAGCAGTGAACAAAATGCCTTCCAAAAACAGGATGTAAACTGAGGCCCCCTATCCGAAACAATATCTTGTGGTAGGCCATGAAGCCGAAACACATGTGTCACCATGAGTTGAGCAGTCTCGGCAGCAGAGGGCAGCTTCGGGAGAGGCACAAAGTGGGCAGCTTTGGAAAACCGATCAATTATAGTCAATATTGCCGTATTCCCACTGGAGGGAGGCAGGCCAGTAACAAAGTCAATGGAGATGTGAGACCAGGGCCATTTTGGAATAGACAGAGGATGCAGGAGCCTGGAGGGTTTCTGTCTAGGGACTTTATTTTGAGCACAAGTGACACAGGCGGCAACAAAGGAGCGGACATCTCCCCCCATGGCAGGCCACCAAAACCGTTGCCGTACGAGATACAGAGTGCGTTCAGCTCCTGGATGGCATGCCAGGTTAGATGAGTGCCCCCACTGGAGAACCCCTGACCGAGCAGACGAAGGAACATATAGACGATTTGGAGGCCCCCCGATGTGCCCCGGATCCTGTCGCAACGCCTCTTGGACCACCGACTCAATAGCCCAGGAAATAGGGGAGACGATGCATGCACTGGGCACAATGGACTCGGGCTCTGGATCTCTCTCCGATGAACCAAACTGGCGAGAGAGGGCGTCTGGTTTGCCGTTTTTCGAACCTGGGCGATAAGACAAAGTGAATTGAAAACGATCCAGAAACAGAGCCCACCTGGCTTGACGAGAGTTCAGTCTTTTGGCTGCCCGGATGTACGTGAGATTTTTGTGGTCCGTCCAGATGAGAAATGGATGTGCTGACCCCTCCAGCCAGTGTCTCCACTCGTCCAATGCTAGCACCACAGCTAGCAGCTCCCGGTTCCCCACATCATAATTCCTCTCCGCTGGATTCAGCCCACTGGGAAAAAAAGCACAGGGGTGCAGCGTCTGATCCTGCGGAGAACATTGAGACAAGACAGCACCAACCCCAGACTCTGAGGCATCCACCTCAACCACAAAAGGAAGTGTAGGGTCAGGATGAGTGAGTATGGGAGCAGTGGTGAATCTCCTCTTCAACTCACCAAATGTCCTCTCCGCAACAGGCGTCCAGTGGAACTTGGATGGAGAACCAGAGGTAAGTGCGTGGAGTGGGGCTGTCACAGCACTGTAATTACGGATGAATCACCTATAGAAATTGGCAAATCCTAGGAAGCGCTGAAGTTCCTTCAGCGTCGTGGGTTGCGGCCAGTCAGTTACCCCGCTGATCTTCGATGCCTCCATCCTGACGTTCCCCGCCGTCAGCACGTAACCCAGGAAGGAGATCCTCTCCTTGTGGAACTCACACTTTTCCACCTTGACGTACAACTGGTTCTGTAGGAGGCGCTGTAACACTTGGCGAACATGCTGAACATGCTCCCCCTGGGATCTGGAGAAAACCAAAATGTCATCCAAGTACACAAATACAAATTTGTTCAGCATGTCCCTCAGTACGTCATTCACTAATGCTTGGAAGACAGCCGGGGCATTAGTAAGACCAAATGGCATCACAAGGTATTCATAGTGGCCTGTGTGTGTGTTGAAGCCTGTCTTCCATTCATCCCCCTTACGGACCCGAACCAGATTGTAGGCATTCCTAAGGTCCAATTTAGAAAACACTGTGGCTCCCTGCAGAAAGTAAAAAGAAGAGGCAATCAGGGGTAACGGGTACTGGTTTCTGATTGTCACAGTGTTCAAACTTCTGTAGTCGATGCAGGGCCGTAACGAGCCATCCTTCTTCCCCACAAAAAAACCCCCAGCCCCAGCCGGGGAGGTTGAGGGTCGGATGAACCCAGTAGCGAGAGCCCCTTTAATGTACTCCTCCATTGCCGCTGACTCAGGAGCAGACAGAGAATATAGCCGGCCCTTGGGGGGGGGAGTGTCCGGCTTCAGCTCTATCGCACAGTCATACGGTCTGTGGGGTGGCAATGTTGTGGCCCGGCGCTTGGAGAAACACAGACTGAGATCAGCATATTCACTTGGCACTCCAGACAGATCCGGTGGCTCAGAGGACTCTGGAGGGAGAGACTCAGGAGAACAAGAGGCGGACAGCAAACAGCTTGCATGACAAGAGCGCCCCCATTCCAAAATGTTGCCTGTAGGCCAATCAATGTGAGGATTATGCTGAATTAGCCAAGGGTGGCCCAAAACAACAGGAAAATCAGGAGAGTCAAGAATGTGCAACTGAATGGTTTCACTGTGATTACCTGAAACTCGTAGCTTCACAGGATCAGTAACGTGTCGAACCACCCCGGTGCCCAACGGACGTCCATCCAATGTTGTCACCTTCTGGGGTTCGGGTAAAGCAGAACATTGTATCTTGTACTTTTCAGCAAACGAAATGTCTAGAAAACAACCGGCGGCCCCTGAGTCGAGCAGCGCGGTTATAGAAAATTCCTCTCCCCCCCAGGAAAGGACAGCAGGAATTTTACAACAAGAAACAATTGGGGAAAACATTGTATGGCTCACCAAAACCCCCCCAGTCACTGGTAAGCCTGATCTTTTACTGCCTTCTCGGGACAGGTCTCCACCAAATGTCCAAAACCCCCACAGAAAAAACATCTCCTCTCCCTCATTCTCCTCCCTCTCTCCTCCTCAGAGAGATGAGTGCGGCCAAGCTGCATCGGCTCACTGGAGATCTCAGCTTGACGAGCTGTAGAGGAAGCAGAAGGATTAACAGCTGGAAAACCCCTCCTTAAACCCTCACGGGAGGACTCGGGGTACTTTGGCGGAAATGCCCTCCTCGGAGCCTCTCGGAAGGAATCGGCGAAGGTCGGTGCCCTGGACCACGCCCCCCGGCTTCTCTCCCGGCGGCGTTCTCGGAACCGTGCATCCAGGCTCAGTGCGAGGGAAATCATCGCCTCCAATCCTCCGGCTACTTCGCGAGCGGCCAACTCGTCTTTTAATTCCTCTGATAATCCCTGGATGAATGTGGGCAGTAACGTATCCTCCGGCCAGGCCGTCTCTGCGGCCAGAACACGGAACTCCAAAGTATATTCGGCCACCGAACCTTGTCCCTGCCGGAGATTCAACAGGCGAGTGGCAACCTCTCTCCCTCGAGCGGGATGATCAAAAATCTGCTTCATTTCCTCAGAAAAAGAAGCTAAATCAAAACATACTGCAGACTGTCTCTCCCACAGTGCATTAGCCCACTGTAGTGCCCTGCCTTTTAATAGCGTGATTACATAGCCCACCTTGGAGACCTCGGATGGAAACGAGGATGGCTGGAGGGCAAAAACAAATGAGCACTGGGCGAGAAAACCACGACATCCCTCTGGATCACCCCCGAACCTCTCAGGAGCGGACACGTGGGGTTCTCGTGGACGTACTGCTGCTGCGGGAGCAGCCGGTGGTTGAACGGGCGGATCAACAGGCACCACAGGCGGCATCGATGCAAGATTCTGGACAGCGGTAGAAAAAATGGTGAGTTGGTTATGAAAGTCTGTGAGTACCTGACCATGTTGTGCCAGAGTCTCTCGCATCTGATTCATTTCCGCTGGATCCATTGTGGCTGAGGTATTCTGTCACAGGTTTGAAATAGGATCCATATGCAGAAATCACTTGGAGTCAGGAGTCAAAGTGTCAGGGTTCAAGAAAAGAGTTTTACTAAGAAACTTAAAGAGTAACACAAGGTTTTCGGCAGCAGACCAAAATACCTCAGCACTGTCTCCACAGACAAGGGAGCTTAAATAAGAGTCACTGTAATCAAGTCCAAGTGGCACCAGCCACTGCTGATTGAGATGCAACCCAGCTGTGTGGGCGAACCAGGCTCTTGGGTTGCCCCAGGACGCCATCCAGTGGGCCTCCTAGGGAACTGCCGTCAGGTGCTGACACCTATCTTCTCCGGCTCATAACTAAAGAATGGAAAATGATATCAATAAACTTTTTTTTGCTGATGATAGAAGAGATTCTCATCGTTCTTTGGGCGTGTTCAGTGTTTACATAGTAATATCACACAATATTCTGTGGGCCTCGAGAAATCACTGAAAACGCTCTGAAACTCTGGCACTGGAAGCATCCGTTTTTCCAAAAGTGGCTGGCACTCAATGAGTTAATAAGTCGGTGTGAACCAGGGGTGGACTGGGATCGTAATTCAGGCCGGGCAGTAGATACCAAGCAGGCCAGGCCAATACGGGCCGACGTGCGTGCCGGCGTCCGAAGGGCGGCGGCGAAAAATTTGCGCCGTTTGAAGCCCAAATTGGGCCGTTTGAAGCCCAATTTAGGCCATTTGAAGCCAGATTTGGGCCGTTTGAAGCCCAATTTGGGTCGTTTGTAGCCAGATTTGGGCCGTTTGAAGCACAATTTGGGCTGAGTCCAATTTTACAATGAGATGCACCCACTTTAACCCTGAATAAAGTAATAAAACCACTAGTAAACCAGTAGGCGGCGCCTGGCCTGCTGTTCAGTGAGTGGCCTGACTGCGAGCACCAAAAAAAAAATTTTTTTTTTTTTTTTTTTTTTTCAGACCAGACCAGGCCAGGCCACCGGGCATTTGCCCGACGTGCCCGATTATGCAGTCCGCGCCTGGTGTGAATGCACCTTTAGCACAAAAACACTGGTGGTTGGCATGCCTGGTTTACCAGGAATGGGGTTCAAATCCCTACAGTGTCCTGCTTATTGGTGTGGCAATTGGAGGAAATCAAATATTGTTTTCTCAAATCAACAATATTGTCTCAGTTCATGTTCATTTCTATGGTTAGTTTTAAATTACAGTTCAATAGAAGGTTTGTGTGCACATCCAACCTTTTGTTAGGCCAGGTGCTGGGTACAGAAGCACAATATAGAAAAAATAGAGAAATACCCGCACACTGGAGCAGCTCCAATATATTTAATTAAACAGCTACTGCTAGTTTTAAATTAATTACACTGACTCCAGGCAGTGATGGGTGAAGCCCCTGCTTCTTGGTCATCAGTGCTGGCCTCGCTCTTCCCTGCAGCAGTTCCCACCTGGATGGTATGAAATGCTGCCACTATTTTTTTGATTTGTTTTATTTAACCTTTATTTAACCAGATAAAACAATTGAGATACAAAATCTCTTTTACAAGTCAAGTCAAGTCAACTTTATTTATAGAGCACATTTACAACAAAAGCCGACCAAAGTGCTTCACAGATAAAACACTAAAATATAGAAGAAAACGACAAGTACAGAATACACTGCTACAGAGCAAGGTGCAGTACAATGCAGCAAATACAAGTCATAAAAACAAAGTGACTAGGTTGTTAAGAGGCAGGCTCAACTCAGGTCGAAGGCCAGGGAGAAAAGGTGCGTTTTGAGCAGGCATTTAAACGCCTCGAGGCTCTGGGCTGATCTAATACGGAGGGGGAGGCTGTTCCAGAGCCTAGGGGCTGCTACGGCAGCTTCGCCACATAAACATACTAGAGCTGGAGGCGGTTCGCCTGGCTCTCTGGCACTTCCGACATCAGATAATGGGCCACCATGTACTGATACGTTCGGACAACACCGCGACAGTGGCGTACATCAACCGGCAGGGCGGTGTCCGGTCACTGGCCCTGAACCAGCTGGCTATGGTCATCCACGAGTGGGCCCGTTTCCACCTGCTCTTCCTTTTCGGTGGCACACATTCGGGGCTACCTCAACCTGGCCACGGACCTGCTGTCGCAGGGCAACCCCTGCAACTCAGAATGGGTTCTTCACCCACAGGTGGTGGAACAGATCTGGGCCAAGTTTGGTCGAGCCAGCGTCGATCTCTTCGCGTCGTGGCTCGCACATCATTGCCCCCCCCAGTACGGCAACCATTTTAGGGCCTCCTCCTCCGTCAGAGTATTGGCTATCATTCCTCAGTCTAAGCGTTGTCAGTTCTTGTGTCTCCTAGTAAACCATATCAAGTGTGCTCTGAAACACCTTCAGTCCTCACACGAAAACGCTGTCATTCTTCCTGCATTACTGTTTCACTCCTCACACGTCAGTCATCGCACAATACGGCGTCACTCGTCAGTCATCAGTCCTCAGTCATCAGTCCTCACTCGTCAGTCCTCACTCGTCAGTAGGGGTGTCACAATATATCGTCCCACGAAATTTCGCGATAGTAAAACGTCACGATATGTATCGTTGAGATGAAATCTCATATCGCCAAAAAAAAAAAAAAAAAAAAAAAATTTTTTTTTTTTTTCTTCTTCAAAAAATAGACTAAGAAACGTCTTTGTTTGTTGAAGTTCAATGTGTGGAAAGTAGTTCAGTTGAACAAGTCTCTGAAGAGACACATGAGAAGTTATACAGGAGAGAAACCATTCAATTGAGTTTCTGGCAAAACTGTTTACTTGACAGGAAAAACTGAAGATGCATAAAAAATAGATTAAGAAAAGTCTTGTTGTTTGAGTTTGAAGAAAAACTGAAGATGCATAATGAGAATTTATACTGCTGAGAAACCTTTTAGTTCAAAGTAAATCTAAGTGACGGTGTAACTCATTCTATTTCAAGATAAGCCTTATCTCCAATCTCATGTTTTTTCTAGTTGTTATTGTAATAACAATTTCCCACAACAGCATGTTTTGTATTTGTGCATTTCAAATAAAATACTACTTTTCCAGTCATATATTGTCATTATTCAAGTTTAAAAAAATATTGTTAAAATCGTATCGTATCGTATCGTTATCGTGAACCCAGTATCGTGATACGTATCGTATCGTGAACTGAGTGTATCGTGACACCCCTACTCGTCAGTTATCACTCCTCACGTCTCACACGAAAACGCTATCATTTCTCCTGCAACATGCCTCAGTTATCACTCAAACTAGCTGTCAGTCATCACTCCTCACGTCTCACATGAAAACACTGTCATTCGTTGTTTTTGGTTGTTCTTCCGTGGGTGATGGGGAAACTGCAAGAACGCCTCCGTGAATTGAGCAACACTTTTTTACAACTTTACTTCCGGTTGAGTGATTTTGCCTTCAAAATAAAGGTGCACGTTTTTTTATTTACAATATAGATTTAAGTAGTAATCTATGAGACCCAACAGAATTAACATAGTAACACTAAGAGGAACATCTAGTTTAATCTTTGATGACAATAGACCATATATACAGTATATATACATATATATATATATATATACACCTAACCCTAACCCTATATATACAGTATATACCATATTGCGGTTTCCCCATCACACACGAAAGAACAACCAAAAACAACAAATGACAGCGTTTTCATGTGAGATGTGAGGAGTGATGACCTAGAGCTAGTTTGAGTGATAACTGAGGCATGTTGCAGGAGAAATGATAATGTTTTCGTGTGAGACGTGAGGAGTGATGACTGACAGCTAGTTTGAGTGATAACTGAGGCATGTTGCAGGAGAAATGACAACGTTTTCAGGTGAGACGTGAGGAGTGATGACTGACGAGTGAGGACTGATGACTGAGGACTGATGACTGACGAGTGACGCCGTATTGTGCGATGACTGACGTGTGAGGAGTGAAACAGTAATGCAGGAAGAATGACAGCATTTTCGTGTGAGGACTGAAGGTGTTTCAGAGCACACTTGATATGGTTTACTAGGAGACACAAGAACTGAGGGAGGAGGAGGCCCTAAAATGGTTGCCATACCCCGCGGCACTGCACTGTGTCGAGTTCCCATCAGCGCATTCCCCAAATTTGAAGTCGATAGGACGAACGGTTGTTGAGCTAAGTTGTTGAGATAAACATGTTTGTTTTTTGGTCAGGTCAGTGCACTCCGTCACATACTCCTTAGGATACTCCCAAAGTTTGAAGTCGATCCGACCAACGGTTCTCGAGATATGCAAAGGCAAAGGTAGAGGAGAGGAGGAACACACAGGAGGAACACACAGACAGACAGAAGCACAGACAAACACAGCCGAAAACATGATCTCCTGCTGGAGATAATAATAATAATTGTGACACCTGCCCACTATTTGATTGTGACAGGTAGGACCTGCCCACTATTTGATTGACAGGTCAGACTGGGCCGATTGCTAATCAGCCAATTCCCCCCTCAGATTTTTGAGAGGTAAAATTTTTTTTTTTTATAAACATAGGCTAAAATATTATAGGCTGTGTATGGTAGTTGAAACATAGTTTCAAGTTGACGTTTATTTATGTTTGTATAGTTAAAACAAAAACATAAATACTGTATAGGCTACATACAGTACAACACAAAAGGCTGTTATTTACCCTTTGTCGCCACCTGGTGAGTAAATTTTATATATAACTAAAACCATTCAAATTGACAACCGGTCCGCAACTTTTTTCCCCATGTATCTACCAATCCTTGGCACAAAAAATGTTGGGCACCCCTGCTCTAGAGGACACTAGATGAGACTAATGGAAGAGAAAAGATGTCTACCTTCTGAAAAGGCAATACCAGCCAAAATAAACATTGTGTTACATTGCTTTGAAATGTGTGGTCTCCCTTTTTTGTCAAGTCCATTGAGCCTGGGCAGTGGCAATGTACTTAGTCTGGTGATTATGGATCTTTCCAGGAGGCTGAGCAGTTTGGAAAACTTATGGTTACACCTACTCAGTCTGTTAATTTAAAATTAGATATTCCTCTAAATCTGGCAGAGTTCGCCCCCTCAGATTGTTGGCTTGCATGACGCCCCTGTTTCCACTTGGTTTGGCCCAGTGATGTCATGACATCACCAACACCATAAAATGGAGGAAGTGCTGCATGTAGGCCCCTCCCCAAACCAACGACCGCATGGTGACGTGAGTCTGAACAAAGGAACAAACAATCGGTAAGAAGGAACAGAACAAACAATTCAACAATGTTTGAACCTGCAACTCAATAAGCGTGATTTAACACTAGAAAAGCCGGGCCATTTTTACCTACTATCAGGGCCACAACAGGGGTCGAGTGACCCCTAAGTCATTTGAATGAGAGGCTGTGCATTTGCACATAATGATCACTAGATGGCACCTCTTGTGTGGAATCTGAGAGAGTCTCTCTGTCCTTTGTGGACCTTTCTATTCAAATGCGAAATGTACTGGCCGGGGGGGGGGGGGGGGGGGGGTGTAATTTTGTGTGAAATGGTGAGAAGGTCTGCCTGTCTGATCTATCTATCTATCCTGTCTGTCTGCCTGTCTGTCTGTCTGTCTGACTGTCTGTCTGTATCTACCTGTCTGTCTGTCTGTCTGTATGTATTTATTTATCGGTCTGTGTTACGACCTGGCTCAAGAGTGGCCGCGGCCCAAATTTCACTGCTAATTACCTTGTGATGCTGTATGTGACAATAAAAACCTTGAACCTTGAACCTTGAAATGGTCCCTCACAGATGTCACAAGTTTGTGTATGTTGAATAAAGCTAAACACATAATACATTATATAAACAATAAATATACAAAAAGCTGATTTTGAAACTTGGGGCAAGTAAAGGGTTAATTTTGTAGGTTCTACTGCAGCATACAATACAATGTGCATTGACATTCAGTAAAATAAAACAAAAAAATACAGCTGACTTTGCATGAACTAGGTGAAAAATGTCTTTCGTGACAGCAGTCTTTTTTTATCTTTCGGTTTCAGCACAGTCGGCTCAACTGGCTGTCTTCTGATCAACATTCGCAGCAGATCTTTGGTGTTGGTGTTGGTGGCTTAGTACATTTCCCACAGACAAGTCGCCTACATGCCTCACAGATGTCACAAGTCTTGTTACCACTGCATCTGGCGACTTGACACTTTTTTCGTTTGGTAGGAGGGGAAGGAGTTTCAAGCAGCCTACGACGTGCCACTGATGGTGCCACTGATCACACAGCCCTGGCCCTTCTCTGAGGCGCACACAGCTCTTTCACCAGCTCCAGAATAAATCTCTTTCTGGTTATGTTGACGTCCATGCACTGTTCGTACAGAATGTGTGCATTGATTGCAGCCAGGTCTAGGATGTTGTAGAACACAGCTACAGGCCAACGCCTGGTCCCTCCCTTTACTGAATACAAGCGTGCCATCTGGTCCATAACATCAACACCATATTTAGTGCTGTTGTAGTGGGAAACAGTTTCGGGCAGTTTCTTGGGCCATTGTCAGTTGAAACGGTCTGGTGCATTGTGCTGAGGAGGCAGACGTTTTTCCGTGGTTTTGCCTGGTAAACGGTGAGTGTGGCTTGTCCAGCCCTCAGCACCTTGGAGGCAAATCTTTCCATCTGTGCCTTTGTACACGGGGGCATCTCTCGTCTGATTCTATTCATTGTGCCAACAATGGTGGTTTTGTGCGCCAAAAGAGTGTTTGCCAGTGATAACGAGGTAAAGTAATTGTCTGTCGTTACATTTATTCCTTTCTCCAGGAATGGCTCCATCAGACGAAGCACAACATTGTCCGATAAGCGCTGTCCAGGTGGCCTACTGTTGTCTTTCCCTAGATAGGGATGGGAATTCAACATGTATTTGGTTTCAACATCAGCGGCTACCCAGAATTTTATGCCGAATTTATCCGGTTTATTGGCCATGTACTGTGTGAAACGACAGCGCGCCTTGGTGGGGAACAATTGTTCATCAACAGTTATGTTTTCCCCAGGCGTGTAAGAAGCAGTGCTGTTTTTCACAAATCGATCAAATGTCTCTGATATCATCGCAAATTTGTCCTCCACAAGGCGGGCAGCCCTTGTGCTCTTGTCATCAAAGCGTAGATAGCGCATGATATCTTTGAATTTCTGGCGAGACATTGTCTCCTTGAAAACAGGATTTCCCATTTCAGCAGACCAGAAGTCGTCCAGTTTCTGGCTTTTGCCACCGGTAATACCTCTCAAATAAACCAGACCCACAAATGCTTTTAGTTGGTCCATTGTCACATTGAACATATCAGCATTGTTTCGGTCAGCCTCAGCCTGAGTATACTTTAGAATCTGTTCCCACATTTCTGTGTCAAGCAAACACAGTAAACTGCTCAGTGGATTTGTGATATTTTCCTTGGCGTGAGGTGTGCCCTGGAGGTTCTCTCATGATGTTGGCCGCTGGTGCTCTGCCTCTCGAACAGCCAGGGGGTTGTTCAATCCATACGGTACCATCTCGTGCTGTCTCTTGCATGGATGGTGATGTCTCTTCCATGGATGTGGTCGCCTCAGGTTCTGATTCTGAACCTGAATCAGATTCTATAACAACGCCACTTCCATCATCATCTCTCTCATCATCACTCTCTAGGTCGCATGCCAATTCCTCTGCTTCGCCATCAGATTCCCCCTCTGAAACACTCTGTATAAAGGCCAGTAATTGCTCTGGCGTCCAGTGTCTCCGTCTGTAGAGCTCTCTGCTCCTGCCTCCAGGACGCATTGTAAATAATGAACACAGACTGCTCAACTACTCAGCTACCTGTGGGCTAATTTATAGCTCTTGGTGTCTCAGTGAATACAATGATCATAACAGCCCCACCCACAGTGTCTAGTACTGTAGGCTAGGGTACTTATCACGTCGTAGGCCTTATTGTTATTATTCAGGAATGCAAACTGGTTAGGTGGAAAAAGGTGAGGAGGACGCTGAAAATCTATTTATCTATCTATCCTGTCTGTCTGTCTGTCTGTCTGTCTGGTTGATACCACACATACTGCACAAAACAAAAACTTTGCTAGTAGAAGTAGTATCCTCCGTCCGCACGCACGCACGCACGCGCGCACACACACACACACACACACACGCGCACACGCACACACACACACACACACACACACACACACACACACACACACACACACACACACACACACACACACACACAGCAGAATTACTTGCACTGCACATCCCAGCAAACATCGTCTTGACCGCGACGTCACCAGACGATAGAATTGTGGTTTGGCATCTACCATCTAAGTCTGACGTTCTCTCCACGTTCCTCCAAAGTAACGTTTAGACTGTCACTTCAAAACAAAAAATATTGATCTCATATTGCTTTGAAAACACCACATGTAGGTGTCTTTTGTGTATTTGTTGAATAAAATGACATTTGATTGACAATTTACCTGTTATGTGATCAGATAGTCACAGTGTACTCCACCTGCAATGACGACTTTTATTGAACGCCCTTTTCTTTTTTTAATATGGAAAAACGTTTATGTCATATAAGTGCAGTGTCTCTTGCTATGGGCTTGTATTTATCACAAACTTCCTGAATCCTGTGGTATTGTCCCATTTCTCTTGCCGTAACTAAACGCAGTTTTGTGGGTTTTGAATGTGCTATGCTGTCTGCTAAAGTCACGTTGGTTACATTATCGTAAATTATAGAAATATACCTGTCTCATCGCTGGTTGAAATCATGAAACAGAATTAGCGGGACCGCACTACTACCTGTGGTGGAAATGGGCCATTAGGCAACCGGTAAGGATTGGAATGAACACCGGCCGTGGCACGAGCCGACCTACAAGGCCCTGGTGACGGCGCGGCCGAAGGCACCGGTGCAGTAGGTGATGGAGGAGGTGAAAGCTCACCCCCACCTACACTTTCTCCCTCCGACAGACTGGGACAAAGCCCCACTGCCCCTTGAGCAGACCTTTGTGAGGGGGAAGACACCTGCTCCCCGCGAACCCCAGTCCGGCCAGTCCCCCCACCATCCAACTCCGACACTTTCTGTGCTAATTCAGCTATTTGCGCCTGCTCTCAAACAGGGGTTTCTGCTGTTTTACAGTTTGCAGAATTTCTGCCATAACCGGGTCGGGCTCGGGAAGCACATAGCAGCCGTGACCGCATTAGATGCAACAGCTTTGGCCCCCACTTCACACACGGTGGCTACCCGCCGGCCCTGACCCCCCGCAGTGTCGCCATCCTCCCACAGCAGCACCTCCGTTCGTAAATCGAAGAAAGGGATCCTAGGAGACTGACGAACAACCCTTTTTAACTCTCTGCGCAGCGCTAGGTCGCGCACATTCTCTGCAAACTGGTCACGTAAAGCAAAGTCGCTGCACCAAGTTTGCTTCACGTCACAATGGTTGATGTCATCAATAATAGCCATTAATGCGTGCGAGTACTCACGAATGGACTCTCCCTCGCGCTGCCTTCTGTCGAAGAACTGTTTTTGCAGCCTGGTCAGGGAATGGGGCTGCCCGTACAACTCTCTCAAAATCTCCACCACTCATTTAGGGTCACATCTCTCGGCCTGCGACCGATACTTTACCTCCTGCCTGGCCTCCCCACCTAAAAGGTCATAAATGTACGGGTCATAGTCTTCCGTCCGACCTCTCAATAGTTCGACCACTCATGAGTTAGACTACCCAAAGATCCGCCCTATTATTTTAATCTCATAAATCCGACCTCCCAAAAATCCGACCGCAGTAAATTAGACAGTTGCGTGGGACTCCACACACACACACACACACACACACACCCTCCATCTCTCTCTCGTTCCGAAGCAAATGCGCAGCGGGTTGTGCACGCCACGCACAATTACAGCGTTTTCACATACGGTTATTTCGGTGCCTCGTAAGACCAGACACAAAAATTATAGTTTGTTTTGTTTTCCAGAAATTCCAACTTGTTTGGTTGGGTTTCACACCAGCCAAAAAGCACCGACCAAAGTTGCTAACCCTAACCCTAACCCTAACCCTAACCCTAACCGAGTCAGAGCGCACAGAGAAATGCACAGACTGCTTCTGTTGGAAGTGCTGTATATAGGCGGATTTACGCGAGGTCGAACTACTGGGTATGAAATCCGACAGTCGGAATAATGGCGTTAAAATGGTCGGATTAATGGAGGGTCGACATTATGAGACTACAATGATAAAACTCGCCGTAGACATCAATGGTCGGATTAGCGGGTGGTCGAAGTTATGTGTAGTCTGACCTATGGGGTGTCGTACTAACGCGTGGACCCCTAAATGTACATGGCCCGTTCTCCATCTTCAAAATGGCGGTAACCTAAAACTGAGTTCACTTTATCCAACCACTCATAAAACTCAGCACAGGAACCCCCATTAAAAACCAGGACATTTATGATGGACACATGATATCTCTAGATGTGAGACCAGACCTACCCCCCTCTCCAGCAAGTGATCCCACCTGCTGTGGCCCCTCATGGGGACTGGATGCAGGAGGAGGCCCCTGCTGTTGAAACCGGTCCGTTAGAGTGTCATTCAAGTCCCTAGGCCATAGCTGCCTTATCTTCTTCAGCCCTGTCCTTAAGGGCCTGTAGCTCAGCCTTAAGATCCTCCATTGTCAGCAGCCGCTTCCCTGCTTCATCCACCGTCTCCACTCGTCCAGTCACCTGTTTTTCGTGAGACCCACTGCCTTGGTCTAACACTGTAACCTGCTGCCACCCCTAAATCCTGCCCCACCAACACTGAGTCAACCAACCTGTCATCAGATGCTCTTTCGTAAAACTACTATTAATACTGTGCGTTTCCAATAGATCCTGCTCACAGCGCCAAACTGTGGCACCTAGAGACCACAGCCACAGGTTCCAACGCCGTTAAGGCACATACACCAAGAAGCAGCTTAATATTAAAATAGGAATCTTTATTATCGACAAAAATATTTATATGTTTTAATTGAAACAGCTCATAGCATCACAGCACAGGTTAGTTGACACTTGTTACATATCACCGCGTCATGATAGCACGCAGCAACAATAATTACGTGTAATGGCTCCCGCAAGATGGGGGTCTTACACAATGAGTTATACAATCAAATCAAACTAATGTATCACAATGACAAAATAAACCATAACCAGCCAAGGCAGTGGCTCACTAGCTGCAATCCAAATGAAACAAAAACGGTGGTGTATCTGGCTACACTACAATGAAACGAAAAGAGGTGGGCTGTAGCTCACCCAGATAAACATTATGCATGTGGTCAATCCCTGCATCAGACTCTGGCTTCAGAAATGTTCACATGATAAGATGCCAGGAGTGATGTATCTTAAAGATATTTGATGGAAGTGTGGGATGTTTGTAAATGTTAAAGAAGGCATCAAAACATTCACACTAGGGTTTGTCTCTGTTGTTGAGTTCCCATGGCGGGCATTGTGTGTCAAATATGTGGCATGGTTCACACACACATACTAAATAAATAAATAAATAACAATAATAATAATAATAATACATATTATGTATATGTCTATACTGTAGATATTGGGGATGTATGTAAGATAGTACATTGTGAGTGACAGCACCTGTTGTGCTCAACGCCATTGTATTGACCAAAGAAGGGAAAAGAGGAGTCGTGAGCTCCATGCCCTTCGGTGCATAGGGCTGTTGCCGCTTACTGCTGGGTGATGCTGGGGTGGTGCTGCGCCCGTGCCCTGCATTCCACCCTAAAGGCCTGATCTGAGGCCTGTGTCAGCCAGTCTATGGAGCTGCAGCCTTTCACCCTCCTCAAAGTTTCGTTAGTGATGAATTACTAAGTCACTAATGCCTCTGGGGTCATGACTCTTACGACAACATACCAGGCTCCCGAGGGAGGTCTTCTGTGAAGCAAGCCTTGTTACCTGGCTCTCCACCCAATTACAGACGACCTTAGCATTGGCGAGGTCCGCTAAGCCCTGGTGGCACCTTGTGCCTGGGCTAGGGGTGTGTGCATTATGGAATATTTGTCATTGTTTGTGCACAGAGCTCTGGTGGTGGTGCGTCTCATTCAAGCGCAATGGCCACTTCAGGCTCCCAGAGGAGCAGATACGTCTGCATGGTTTCCTCACGGTGTGTCTTACAGAGGAATCTCATCATGAATGGAATTCATGTGGGAGAGAAGTCGACTGATAGGAAATGGATGGTTACGATGTGACCCAGGTTTCCTGAGGGAGACTTCGCTCCCTGCAAGAAGCCGCTCCGAAACAGGCTTCCAATCAGATTAAGCAAGAGCGCCACACCTGAGAGTAGATTATATAGCCAATTCCGGCCAAAAAGCGTGCAGGCGCAATTGCACCCAGGTGGTGCTAGTTAGTGTTTTAAAGAGTAATCCACGACAGCTGCGCTCGGTCAAATAATCTCATCATCAATTGAATTCATGAGGGAGAGAAGTCTCCCTCATGAAACCTGGGTTACATCGTAACCATCCGTTCTTGAACAGGTGTATAGTTACAGGTGTATAGTTACAGTAAGAGCCGGGAGTTGTGTCGCGGGGCGACAGTGGGACATTTAAGGGTGACTTTGGAACTGTATTACTGTACTGTATTGGAATCTGCAATGGGACAGTGACTCTGGGGAGGGAAGATTGAACTGGGGTCCGAATCTGAATTACACTGGGGATGGGTGTGTTTTGCCTGCTGTGCTTCTGTCCCCAGGTGTATCTGATCCTGCAATCAGGGCTACCTGAGCGAGGCGGAGGTGATAAGAGGCTGATTGGACCTCGCGGGGGCAGAAGCTTTTGGGAGACGAGACGTGTAGGAACGGCTGCTGCATTAGACTTTTACTTCACCGCGCCACCGATTGCCTTCTGGCCCACCTACCTCTACAGACCCACCGCTCTCTATCTTCGCCTGGCCTTCTGCTCCGTGTGGCTGTTACCGGTAGCCTGCTGTGGGATCCCAGACGGACACCGCGGACCATCGTCCAGACTTCGGACTCCCGGCCGGCCCGGCCGTCACCCAGACAACGCTCGCTATTCCCGTGAAAAGGGACGGTCTTCCATTGGCCCACATACGCATGAGTGAGTCTGGCTCTTACACATTGCTGTCAACTGATTGCCACTGTTTCTGTCCTCCTCAGTCTACCTGTCTGCCCTGACTGACTGGCGGTGCCTTCCCCCCCCCATCTCCTCTCATCCCATCCGGATTCGGGACACTCTGCTGCCCGCCCCCCCCCCCCCCCCCCCCTCTCCCCCCTTCTCCTCTCGTCCGGGCTCGGAGCTCGGAGTTCGGGACACTTTGCCGTCTGCCTCCATCGGCCGTGTGACACCCCGGCAGGCACGGAGTGCTTCGACGGCTTCTCCTCCAGGGGCGGAGTTCAGGCGGCCAGGCACTGGGGGGACGCAAATAGTAATTGTCCCTTTTTTAGTTATTACTGCAATTACTTATTTTAATTGATATTGCTATTACCATTGGTATTTTATTATATTACGTAGGTCTGGGAGAGAGGTTATTTATTTTTGACATTGACTTGTGGATGTGTGGAGGCGGTGGAAGAGTGTATGAGGAAGGCCATTCCTATTCAGACCTATAGCTACACCTGTGTGGGATTTTGAGTATCATTATTTTGTAACTTTGACAGTGTGCCCCTTGAATGTTGCAGTGCTAATTGGTTTGATCTACGGAGTGATCCGGCGTACGTAACAGTGTGCCCTTAAATGTTTGCAGTGCTAAATGACCTTATCTACCTTGCAGTAGCCTATTGAGTGATTCATTACAGTGTGACCTTAAATGTTTGCAGTGCTAAATGACCTTTATCTACCTTGTGGTAGCCTACTGAGTAATTCTGCTCATTATAGTGTGCCTTTAACAGTTTGCAGTGCTAAATGATTTCTCCCCTACATTATAGTAGACTATTTTGATTTGGTTTTGGTTCCTTTCCTGTTTGCTCTTAGCTCCCTGCAGTGTTAAATTACCTCATTGCCCACCCCAGCTTCGACGAGCCTGTCAACTAGTAGTCCTTGCCTCTCAGACTGATTTTAGACTGTGTATTGTGCTTTTGTAATAAAGTGTTAAGTGTTAAACCTTACTCGCCTCTGTGATCTATTGGGGATCGAAACTTACCTGCCTATTTGTGACAGTTGCATCGTCGTTCTTTAACAGGTGCAGCATTCCATTGGGACAAATGGACAATAGGATAGTTGGACTTAAGTTTATTGACTATTGGCACAAAATATGAGCTTCAATCCAAAATGATCAGTATTGATATCAGTGTTCAAAATCCCATATTGGTCAAAAGATAGTACTTATTTATAGCAGGAAGAATACAACAGATTCAGTTAATGACATTAGCAACATGGTTCAATTACAAATCAGTCATTCAAATGATATTCAAATGATCCATTTATCTAAAATCTGTATTCCCAAAGTCTTTACAGTTATGTTTATAGCCCCTTATCACAATAAACATATCTCAAAGGGCTTTACATAGCATCATATAGCCTATATATACTGCATTACGTAATTTTACTGCAACATATATCTACACAAAACATTATATACTTCACATTGCAATACTACACATTCAAGTTGAACCTTTTAAAATGACTGCATATTATTTTGAATTTATAGGCCAGGGGTGCCCAAATTCTTTCCCATGAAGGGCCAAAACTCAATCTGGGTGGAGGGCCGAGGGCCAAAAATAAACGTTGTGGAATTACATTAAAATGTATTGTGTCTTATAGAAAATTAACATTCTAAATCTAAAATAACATTTCAATATAATAATCTACTTTTTATCTGTTTGGTAATTGTAATAATTTGCAATTGGTTATATATATAAAAAAAAACATCTGCATTTGTGGGGAGCTTAAACATTTAATCAGTAAACACCCAGTTAAAAAACAGTTGTATTTTCCACCTTTGTAATCAAGAGAGAAATTTGACTTAATTCACAACTTGAAAAATCCTCAAGGTACTTTGAAAATCAGCTTTATTGTCCATCTTTTGTAAACAATTTGCCATGACAATTTGCAGGGATGCAATCTCAGGAGTGAACACAGTATCCGCAGCCACATTCAGGGGCCCTTTACACGAGGACAGTCTCTGGAAGAAACGACACAATAGCGTTTCCTTCACACCTTTTCCTTCACACCTTCTCCCCGTTTACATAAGCGCTGTTGAATTTTTAAAACGCCGTAATGTACATGCCAGGTCGCTAGGTGGCATTGTGATGGTCAACGGGGCGTTGCTCGTCACTCCACGGACGCTTCTACATGACGTCATTTCGTAATCGTCTTTCTGGGTTTTAGACACGGAAGTAGATTACGGCTACCGTAGTCATTTTTAGACTTGCCAAAAAGCTGTTTTCATGCTACAAAAACAAACTGTTTTAAAGTTGTAATATTCTTCGGGTGAGAACGTTACATAGATGTGACCAGTTTATCAGAATAAGCCTATTTGGAAATCTTTAACGAGCAGCGAGGATCGGGAGCGCTGGCTGTGCTGACACTGTCTGTGTAGGCTGCAGTGAGAAAACACTGTCGATGTGCTTGCCTAACGTTAAATGCCGACCGGGTACAGCCATCGGCTCCTCGCAGCAGCAGTAACGCTCGTTATGAACATGTAACTGAAGTCGGCCGCAGTGTAGCTTAATTCTGAATGTTGCCAAGCCTGTGTCGCGTGTGCAGGCAAGTCAGAGTTTCTGGGAAGACTATCGTTTCTAACCGATTACATGGAGCGCTCAGCGGGAAGCATCACCAACAATTCCACTCTAGAGGGTGGTTTCAAAATGTGACGTTTCCTAAGCGCGAATTCGCCGTCGCCGTCTTAACGGGAGGCACTAACGATAAAATAATTCCCCGTTTCCATAGGAAACCGTCCTCGTGTAAAGTGCCCCTCAGACACTGTTTCACAGTGGGGGGGGGGGGGGGGGGGGGGAATCTGTGGCGGGCCAAAACAAACAGAGCGCGGGCCCCAAATTGGGCACCACTGTTATAGGCAGACAAGCTTCTCTTATTTTTCTGAATCAACATTTATTCTGATGCTCTTTCTTTTTATATATTGTTTTTATGGTTTGATTTAATGTGTCTGTTGTATCTCATCGTTGGACGTCGTCTGTACTGCATAATTTGCCACAAACCAAATTTTCTCACAAAACCTGTTAACATCGATCATTTAGCCTGCTACAGTAAACAGACATTTTGCTGATCAATCATTTCCAGCGGGATTTGAAGTAGGTAATGAGGTCATTTGAGGGCGAGGTGAAGCCATTAACCAACACGCTTATCAAACGTATCAGTAAGGGCAAACAGTGGAAAAAGCCAGCGGACAAACATCACAGCCAAGAGCTGTAAAAACAATGACACATCACTCAGGTAGAAAATAAGACATAAAAACATAAAATAATTGCAAATTGTTATCCGTGTGTGTGTGTGTGTGTGTGTGTGTGTGTGTGTGTGTGTGCGCGCGCGCCGGCGCGCATGCGTGTGACTGACTCAAAAGATGACATCATTTTTCTACTGACCATCTCATACATTTGACCTTGTATGGTGGCTGGATGGAGGAGGGGTGTGCATGTGTGTGGGCTGGTGATTGCTGTGGTGCTGCTGATATTGGGCTTCAATTAAATGTCAGATATCGGCCAATCGTTGTCATGTGCCTCTGATGCAGGTTCCTCCCTGAACATACAGAACAAGTACAGATCCACAACACTCACAAAGCTCGCTTTCCCTGACTGACTGACTGACTCACTCACTCACTCACTGACTGGCTCCCCCAAAAATGCCTCCTTACAACCACAGCTCCGCTAGCAGGCACTGTGGTAAAACAGCCTGAAATCTAATTTTCCTTTTCATCATCATCATCATCATCATCATCATCATCATCATCATCATCATCATCATCATCTTCAACTGCTTATCCGGGATCAGGTCATTGAGGTAGCAGTTCCAGCAGGGAACCCCAAACTTCCCTTTCCTTGGCTACATTAGCCATCTCTGACTGGGGGATCCCGAGGTGCTCCCAGGCCAGCGTGGAGACCACCTAGCCCTCGGTCTGCACCGTGGTCTCCTCCTAGCTGGACATGAACACCTCCCTAGGGAGGCAACCAGGTGGCATCCTTACCAGATGCCCTTTTATTTATTTATTTATTTATTTATTTATTTATTTATTTATTTATTTATTTATTTATTTATTTAGCAGACTATGACGTGTATAACGTTCATATTAATGTATCTAGAAACGTGATATGCAACATAATATTTTGGTTCAGAAATGTTCATATTCTACATGTGGATTGCAGAAACATACAATGCTGACATTCTGGCGACCAGGCTTGGAATACATACACACACACAGACACACAGACACACAGACAGACAGACAGACAGACAGACAGACAGACAGACAGACACACACACACACACACACACACACACACACACACACACACACACACACACACACAGACACAGACACCTACACACACACACACACCTACACACACACACACACACACACACACACCTACCTACACACACACACACACACACACACACACACACCTACCCACACACACACACACACACACACACACACACACACACACACACACACACACACACAAGACTAACAAACATACTCTCTCACACACACACACACACACACACACACACACACACACACACACACACACACACACACACAGACACACACACCTACACACACACACCTACACACACCTACACACACACACACACACACACACACACACACCTACCTACACACACACACACACACACACACACACACACCTACCTACACACACACACACACACACACACACACACACACACACACACACAAGACTAACAAACATACTCACACACACACACACACACACACACACACACACGACTAACAAACACACTCTTACACAGTCTGAGAAATTCCACATGAAGGCAAGCTCAATGAACGGGGAGAGTGATCAGCTGTGTTGGACCCTCTGTAAGTTCCCCAGTTTCACCACAGAGCTGTCAGCCAGTCAGCACAAACAGAGGCGAGGCGTGTTCCCACTACAATAAGGGACAAACTGTTGCCTGAGAGACAACAACATTCCTCCCAGCGAGGGGCGGGGGCCCCGACGTTTGGCCGCGGGGCCAGTCATGCTGACGAAACTGTTTCTGTGTCCCGAAATAGCCGCAGATAATCACCCGGACTGGCAGAATGGGAGGCTTTGTTACGTCAAAGAGTCATTAGTTGCTGAGTAACCGTCACGTTCAGTGTGGCAAAACAGGTTAGATTAGCTCGTGGTCACATGACCGTGTGTCACAGTGTTGAACTTCTGTTGTGGTGCGTTTGTTCTCGTGTCACTCTGTGCCCTTTCTGCCACTTGTGGCCCGCAGGCTGGAAATTCCCCAGTGGTGTGTGGAAAAGTCTGCCTGCCGGGAGGAGGACACCACACCACTGTCTGAGCCACCTACTGGCCAGGGATGGTTATGTTTCACTGAAGTATCTGTTATACCGCTCAGACCGAGGGGTAACCAGGGGGGTATTTGAGTTTGTGTTTTGAAAGGGTTAACCCACGTTGCCCGACTCGCCTTGAGAGATGTGTCGGACAAGGCTTGATTTTAATGTGAATGTATGGCACCACCCGGGGAGCACGGCCAGTTGATGTAAACATCTGTAAAACGGATCAATAAGATGAGGTCACTTCCTGTTATTGGGGGGTGGAGGGAAACACTTTCAGGAATGCAGTAAGCTGTAATGTAATGTAATGTGAGCTGGGAAAACGCAGCAAAGAAATGTCCATGAAAGCTGGGTTTACCCAAATGCTTACAGGAGCCATAAGGTTTAGGGTCATAAGGTTTTGGGTTCGGTTCAGGTCAGGTTTTTCCAGCCTCATAGCACAAAAATGACCATCATTGATCAATAGAGTTGTTGGTCAAAACCAGTGACTCAACTTCAACACATGCTGAGAGTTCTGCCTTTCAACACTCACTTTCCAGCTGCCGTCTGTTCAGTGGGACACTCAGGCTGCCTGTGGAACCAGGAAGTCATGTGATGTCCAAGCTCGCATCAACCTTTTACAAAACCGCTCTGTGTGTGTGTGTGTGTGTGTGTGTGTATGTGTGCGTGCGTGTGTGTGTCTGACAGTGTGTGTGTGCGTGCGTGCGTGCGTGTGGGTCATGTTTCAGTCCAGTTGCATCAGGTGTTTCCAGTGTTCCTGCAGGTCACAGTGACTCAACAGCTTCGGCCCTGTTACTTCATTTACCAGCTCATCATGTTCACTTTGCCTGAGTTATTCAATGTACTAATAGTCTAGCAGAATGGGCCCTCAGATTTTGAGATACCCCTACCCGAGGTAGAACAAATGACAACAATGATTTTTCTCATCTTTAGGGTCTCCCATTAATGAAATTGATTGTTGTCAAAAAATAAATTGGGGGAAAAGATGTTTTTTTGGCTGTTCTTTAGAACTACCCCAATCCCTGAAAAAGAGCCAAATTAGGCCAGTCCGAATAGGGGAAAGGTGACAAAAAAGCCAATAACTTGAGAATGCTCACTCTTTTCCTCATCAGATTTGCTGAGGTATGAACCAGGTGGCTGCCGTACATCACCAAATAGTCAAAAAATGATTTACCTAAAAAGATAATGAATTATAGTCCTGTAAATATAGCTTTAGTTTAGGCGGAAATTGTACTTTGTGGTGATAGGAACATAGGACATCACTTTTCTCTCATTTATCAGAAAAACTGAAATCCCTGAAAAATATACCATTACTGAATTGTCTAGGGTGCTATTGAACACTGACCAGTAGTTGTATGGAGATATCTGGTACAGTTCTATTGCAAATGAGATTTCTTTAGACATAGGCCTACTACCTCTTCACTGAAACAGTCAAATTATTGTATGTTATTCTGAATGGGGAATAAGTGGCATAAAAGCCTATAACTTGGGAATGCTCACTCTTTTCCTCGTCAGATTTGCTGAGGTATGAACCAGGTGGCTGCCCTACATCACCAAATAGTCAGAAAATGATTTACCTAAAAAGATAATGAATTATAGTCCTGTAAATATAGCTTTAGTTTAGGCGGAAATTGTAATTTGTGGTGATAGGAACATGACTCCATCACTTTTCTCTCATTTATCAGAAAAACTGAAATCCCTGAAAAATATACCATTACTGAATTGTCTAGGGTGCTATTGAACACTGACCAGTAGTT
Source organism: Poromitra crassiceps (assembly GCF_964638095.1). Lineage (NCBI taxonomy): Eukaryota > Metazoa > Chordata > Actinopteri > Beryciformes > Melamphaidae > Poromitra > Poromitra crassiceps. The sequence continues at coordinate 1,775,075 of NC_139630.1, forward strand.
GTATGGAGATATCTGGTACAGTTCTATTGCAAATGAGATTTCTTTAGACATAGGCCTACTACCTCTTCACTGAAACAGTCAAATTATTGTATGTTATTCTGAATGGGGAATAAGTGGCATAAAAGCCTATAACTTGGGAATGCTCACTCTTTTCCTCGTCAGATTTGCTGAGGTATGAACCAGGTGGCTGCCCTACATCACCAAATAGTCAGAAAATGATTTACCTAAAAAGATAATGAATTATAGTCCTGTAAACATAGCTTTAGTTTAGGCAGAAATTGTACTTTGTGGTGATAGGAACATAGGACTCCATCACTTTTCTCTCATTTATCAGAAAAAAGAAAACCCTAAAAATATACCATTACTGAATTGTCTAGGGTGCTATTGAACACTGACCAGTAGTTGTATGGCGATATCTCGTATCGTTCTATTGCAAATGAGATTTCTTTAAGTGGCATAATACTAATAATAATACATTTTATTTGGTGACACCTTTCAAAACACCCAAGCTCATTGTACAGTGCATAAAAGAGACATGACATTCTAAAATATCATACATAAAAACAAGCATTGCAAACACCAGCATCATTAAAATATGACGAGCGTAGATATAAGAAAAGACAGAAGATACACACGGCAGGCGAATAACAGATTGAGTACTGTATATGATTAAAGGTAGTAGGCCAATTTGAACAGGTGGGTTTTGAGGTGGGATTTGAATGTGGTGATGGAGTCAGACTGTTGGATGTGTGATGGCAACGAGTTCCAGAGTCTGGGTGCAGAGCAGCTGAAGGCCCTAGCACCCATGGTACTGAGGCGAGGGAGGCGGGACAGTCAGGAGGCCAGCTGAAGAGGAGCGTAGGGAGCGGGAAGGGGTGTATTCCTGGAGGAGGTCAGAGAGATGGGTGGGTGCTAGGTTGTGTAGGGCTTTGTAAGTGAGCAGAAGGTTTTTGAAGTCAATCCGGTAGTGAATGGGAAGCCAGTGGAGTTGAATGAGGACAGGGGTGAGGTGGTCAGATGATTTACTGCGGGTGATGATCCAGGCATTTGGAGTCTGTTGAGCAATTTGGTGGGTAGGCCAGAGAGAAGAGAGCTGCAGTAATCAATCTGGGATGTAACGTGGATCAGGATGAGGACTTTGGTGCTGTGTTGGGACAGGGATGGGCGGAGTCTGGAGATGTTGCAGATGTGGAAGAAAGCAGACCGGGTGATGTTTTTATGTGGGGTGCAAAGGAAAGGGTGCTGTCCAGAATGACGCGGAGGCTCTTGACTTGGGTGGAGAAGGGAACAGGGAAGCTGTCAATGATGATGTTTGGGGCAGTGGTGTTTTGAGCTTTGGAGAGGATGTTTTTGGAGCCGATGAGGAGGGCCTCGGTTTTACTGGCATTTAACTTCAGGAAGTTACTGCTCATCCAGCTCCTGATGTCCTGGAGGCAGGCAGTGAGGGAGGTGGGAGGAAGAGCGGCGGTGGGTTTGGTGGAGATATAGACCTGGGTATCATCGGCGTAGCAGTGAAACTGGACACCATAGTGTCGGAGGATTTTACCCAGGGGGAGGAGGTAGGTGATGAATAGGAGTGGACCCAATACTGACCCCTGGGTCAAATGGCAGAACACCCGGACGAGTGGTTCCCTAGTTGGACTAACTGTCGTCTGTCGGGAGGTAGGATGCAAACCAGGAAAGTGCAACACCAGTGATTCCAATGTTCGCCAGGTGCTCCACAAGTAGTGGGTGGGAGATGGTATTGAAAGCAGTGGAGAGGTCAAGGAGAATGAGGATGGTGAGGAGTCCAGAGTCAGCTGCACGGAGGAGGTCATTATTTATTTTTAACAGGGCTGTTTCAGTGCTGTGATTAGGGCGGAAACCATATTGAAATGGTTCGTGGAGGATGTTTGAGTCAAGGTGGGACTGGATTTGGGCGGCAACCACCCTCTCAAGAGTTTTGGAGATGAAGGGGATGTTGGAGTTGGGACGGTATAGTGTTTGAGGTCAGATGGGTACTGTGGCCTATAAGTTAAGAATGCTCACTCTGATGATCATCATATTTGGAGAGGGAAATACCAGGTGGCTGAACTACATCACCAAATAGTCAGAATGTGGGGAACCCAATAAAATAAAGTTGATCTAAATTACAAGCCTCTAAAACATAGAAATACAAGGTGTAAATATTGGAAGTTTTATTGAAACTGGAACATTAATCCAAACTATAAATCAGTAGTATCTCCTGTCTTCACATGATGGAATAATACAAGTATAATAGTAATCATAATACATTTGTTTTATGGTAGCCCCAAATCTCAGTGCTTCATTTCATTTAATGAACAAAAACAGGAGAACAGACTAGAAAACAAAATACTGCTCATTTGACCTGGCATATGGACACTTGTTTCACAGCCAAAGTCCAAATATCCAAATATGAAATACAGTATCAGCCCTTTGTTGAACGTATTATGACCGTACCAGATTATTGTGCCAGTGTTTTCGAGTCTGGGGCACATTCACAAGCTTATACTCCATGGACTGCAATTGTAAGGATTGCAAAAGACTGATGCAAACAAACTGTCTAAATATTGCTCAGTCTGTAGGCAGCCTGTCTATCTGGAGACAATCGTGTTTAATATACTGCATCCTTAGTATCATTGTCCATTTGTCAGATTAAGCTATCACAATGTAAAAAAAAATCCTCTTCTGTGTATCATATTGTAAACTTTTTCCGAAGTATTTGGATGTTTCATTGTTGCTGCGCGTACATAAGATGTGTTTCAGTGAGAGGTCAAGTATATAGATACTAGAATGTCAAATGTCAGGTTCCTCAGATGTTTGGGGACACATTTTGACATTCTGCACAGCAGGTGCAGAACTCCGTACAGGGGAGGCCAACAGAGAGGCACTGGCACTTTCCACTCTCAACAGTTTGGATCTTTGCAATACAAGTAAGTAATGTCTCTCACTTCTGTAGGTGCTGGGGGTTTCCTAAATAGGACTGATTTAATGGCTCCATCTCTGACAATCCATCCCTTGCCGATAGGACTCCATAACATTGGTTTGGGCATGTGACTGTGACACCATATCGCTGTCTGATACATTGCTCTTTGCACATGTTGTGCAAATGCATCCTCTGTTGGTGGCAAATTTGCAGAGGCTGCATATGTTGTTGATGCAATTATGAACCTCAGTTCATACAAGTTTGTGCACATCAGTCCATTTTTATACTTGGATTAATGTTCCAGTTTCAATCAAACTTCCAATATTTACAGCTTGTTATTTCTGTTTTATGGTAATGGTAAATGGCTTGCGCTTTTATTTAAAGCGCTTTACAATCAGTACATTCACCTATTCATGCACCGATGGCGGCAGGTTAGGGTGCTGGCACACCATCGGGAGCAATTTGGGGTTCAGTATCTTGACCAAGGACACTTCGACATGCAGACTGGAGGAGGTGGGAATTGAACCACCGACCTCTTTGATCCAAATCGATTAGTGGACGACCCGCTCTACCTCCTGAGCTACAGCCGCTCCAGGCGGTTTTTAATTTAGATAATCTTTATTTTATTGGGTTACTCACATTCTGACTATTTGGTGATGTAGTTCAGCCACCTGGTATTTCCCTCTCCAAATATGATGACCATCAGAGTGAGCATTCTTAACTTATAGACTATTATGCCAGTGACCTAATTTGACTGTTTCAGAGAAGAGATAGTAGGCCTATGTCTAAAGAAATCTCATTTGCAATACAACTGTACCAGATATCTCCATACAGCTACTGGTCAGTGTTCAATAGCACCCTAGACAACTCCGTAATGGTATATTTTTCAGGGATTTCAGTTTTTCTGATAAATGAGAGAAAAGTGATGGAGTCATGTTCCTATCACCACAAATTACAATTTCCGCCTAAACTAAAGCTATATTTACAGGACTATAATTCATTATCTTTTTAGGTAAATCATTTTCTGACTATTTGGTGATGTAGGGCAGCCACCTGGTTCATACCTCAGCAAATCTGATGAGGAAAAGAGTGAGCATTCTCAAGTTATTGGCTTTTTTGTCACCTTTCCCCTATTCGGACTGGCCTAATTTGGCTCTTTTTCAGGGATTGGGGTAGTTTAAAGAACAGCCAAAAAAACATTTTTTCCCCCAATTTTTTTTTTGACAACAATCAATTTCATTAATGGGAGACCCTAAAGATAAGAAAAATCATTGTTGTCATTTGTTCTACCTCGGGTAGGGGTATCTCAAAAACTAAAGCCTTTTTTGAGGACTTGCTGCTAGACTATAATACTACTAATTAAGACACAGAAGTGCATATCTTGATACATAAAAGCCAGATTTTCTGTGTCTAAAACACGGAATATATCTTAAGACATCACTTATACTGTTTAATTTTTCAGGATAAAAAGAAATGATCAGGGAAGTTAATAAAAAGGTCCCATTTCTGGATTTGATTTTTTTGCAACATTAGTTTATAAACTTTTAAAGAGCCATGAGACATGTTTTAAACAGTTAACAATAGCATAAATGTGACTTTTAATCAAATAAATTAAAGACTAGCCTACAAATGAAGCCTGCGTTGGTTCATTCAAGACATGTAAGTCATAGGCTCCGCCCCAGCTGTAAGCAGCTGACAGCCGCCGATTGGATCATCGTTTAACTATTCACCAATCACAGCCATTCTCACAACAAGGTGGTCCGTTTAAAAATGGCCTCCTCTCTCACTCTGTTCTGCGCTTCACCTACAGTATGCTGACACTTCTCACTGCGGCTGCTGGCAAAGCTTTGCCTCCACCTTCTAGCTCAAGTCTGCATATCTCAAAGGCTTATCATGTATTCTAGCTCAGAGTCTGCATGGCTCAAAATGTCAACATGTTTCCATGTCTTGTTTAAGGTTCCCTCTGTTACTCATTATGGCTTTTAAATTGATCTGGAATCTTGTATCGGATTTTTGCGTTTCCCTGCTCGGCGTAGCTTATGCTGCTGGCCGGTTCAGGGAGGAGCATCTTCTGTAAAGAGCGGAGCCTTCAACGCCAAACATAACTGTATAGACCAAATCACCGTGACGTCACCATGTAAACAACATTACTTCCGCGTACCACTTCGGGAAGGCGGCAGGTTTAAATTTGCGTGTTGTCAAATAAATGCTGTCAAACCCTCTCGTTGTTTTCGGGCCGACTACTTTCAATTTAAATGTTCAAACGGTTGGTAAACATGCTTGTCCGACGTATCTAGCCTTTCTTCTGTGTTTGTTTTAATGGAAGTTAATGAATGTTAACTTAAGTTCAGGAGCGGGGCCACGCCTCAACCACTTCTCTAACCACGCCTCTAACCACACCTCAATTACCTGGCAGGTTACATATACATGTACCTGGTGAACCTGTCCTGCCCTGTTTGTCTCAGATCATCTCAGTTGTCTTAACCCACCCTCCCTTCCCTTCATCCCTACCCGCAACCCTCATCCATTCATCCCTCATTCCTACCCTCAACCCTCATCCCAACCCTCACCTCCTAACATCCTCATTCCTTCCCGTCAAATTCGGTGCATGTCTCCGTCATGTCTCATTCCCAGGATTTGTCTGGAGGGGTCTGAAATCAGCTCGGACGTAAACACGCCTGAGAAGCAATCCGCTCGGGCAGCTCATGCTGAGACGGAACCCCCAACGCTGAGTCTCTCTCTGCCCGGTCTTCAGTTCCTCCTCTCAGACCAGACAGATGTCAACGGACGACATATCCATGCACCCTTACCTGCACCTCAACACATACACATTTCAATCTTCAACACATACACATCTCAATCTTCATTAAACTTCTAAACGATATATTGTTGTGGTGTGGTCCTTGCTAGTGAACTCACCATTAGAATGAAAAGAGAACAGGCTAATAGCTACAAACATAAATCAAATGTTATGTAGCAAAACATTCAAAATAACATTTATTGACATTACATTTGTTTCCCCCTCATTGTCTTCCTCCACCACATTCTCTCTCTCTCTCTCTCTCTCTCTCTCTCTATCTCTCTCTCTCTCTCTGTCTCTCTCTCTCTCTCTCTTCTCTCTCTCTCTCTCTCTCTCTCTCAACCTGCAGCAGGGCTGCCGGTACCTCGTCATTGGCCGCAGTGAAACATAGACAGCGACACCAACAGGTAAGAAGGATAATGTAAGTGACAGGGATCAGAAAATTCACATATCAGATATCTCATTGGTTGGTTTGAATAATCCCTCCCTGCTTCATGTCCCACCCCAACATCATCAACAGGAAATTATGTATTTACAAGCAAGCAAGATGCTCTCAAGATTCTCATTGAGACTTTGAGTAAAGGATGAACGACCTCTACAGGTGAGCAGGAGGAATTGCAACAACAGTGGTACTACAGTCCTGTCTGCAGCAGTTCCAGAGTTCCTTGCCTCATCATGTATCTAAAATCAGGCATGTCCAAAGTCTCTTAAGTACAGGATTGGTTCATTAAACAAGTTCACTTTGTGTGTTTTCTTCTGTTCATTTAATGATGACAGCAGGATCATACACTTTGTGGACAAGCACCAAGTAGGAACTACGCAGGTGGAACTAATGTTTTCAGATGGTAAAATAAATCCTTAGAGGGCAATTGTATTGTACATGATTTTGTTTTAATAACCCATGCCATCTAATCTAATCTAATCCATTCACAAAAGTTAGAACATCCCTGATCCAACTGAACATGCACCTTAAGGTTTGAGTAATATATTATCATTCTAGTGACACAGGAATATTTAATACCTCTGGATTTACACTGTTGGAAGATTCTGCATTCTCAGAATCCCCCCATGGTGAATCTGGAAGAGGGTGTGACTTTGGCAGTCTCTAGCCTATAAAGTGTCTGATGTTTATAATGTCAGCTCTGGTTACAGGCTGAATGTTCTAACATCAGTGTGTGCTGTGTGCTTGTGGTTAATACTAGTGGGCGTTTTCAGATATCAGGTAGAGTTTGGCACAGATGATGAGAAAATAATAATGTTGACTGAAATTTGGCAAATCTGCCATGAGAAATGAGGAGATATCTGCTACAAATAGTCACACATATTATCACTAAACAACAAAAGACAAATCATGGTACTTTTAAAAGAAAGTAGTAGGCCTACTTTGTCAATATAATAACACTGGTTGAGGGCTGCTGGAATGTGTGTTAAATGTTAAGCAATAAGACATAAGATAAGACATTAAACACAATGTATGTGACAGGACTCACTGTGAAGCAGGATGTGGTCTTCTGTGGTAACAAGCTTGTATTAAAAAGAACAAAAAGCTTCCTTCCTCTTTACACCATTAACATGCAGGAAAGCAGTCAGTAAATCATCAAGTTTATTAGCAGAAATGAGTTTTGTTGTTTTGAAACAGCCTATGGTCATACATACATCATGATAACACATGTTCTGATAAAGACATACATACATCATGATAACACATGTTCTGATAAAGACATACATACATCATGATAACACATGTTCTGATAAAGACAATGATATAACAATAGAAATATACCTATATATAGAATTATAAAACGGCTCTCTCAAATCAGGCAATCTGATTGGTTCACAGCCATTGTATAAATCCAGTAACCCACTCAAATAACCCATGGCCATGGGTTATTGAGTTGCCATGGCAACTCTCTTACTAAAAGGCTTTGGTTACCTCAAATGACAATGTAAAAAAAACAAAATGGCAGAGACAGCTGTCAGATCCTTGTGAATCGATCTTCGCTTATAACTTTACTAATACTTTGCAGAAAATTATGTTTTGTACAAGAATAGACGCGGGCTAATGTATTAACCCCTCTCTCGCGCGCCCTCACTCTTAACCCCGCATTTCTAAATAAGACGTAACGTTAGGTGGTGTCGGCATACGGCTCTGGTGTCGGGCTTTGCAAAAAGCTCTCAGCTTCTCAGCAAGCGCCAGGATTGGCCAATGTCAACTTCAGTCTCCAGAACGATCCAATCAAATCACCCGCACGTTCTTGCGGTCCCGCCTTACAGTAGTGTTTCAACTGACTCTACCAGAATGCCATGGCAGTCGGACTTATAGTATTACTATTATTATTATATTATCATACTTGGAAACCGTTTTATAAAAGCAATATAGCACTCGAGCTGCGTGTGTTGTGGCATATATCCCGCTGCTCAGCAGTTATCCCACTCGGCCTGCGGCCTCGTGGGATAACAGCTGATCAGCGGGATATATTTGCCACAACACACTGGCTCTCATGCTATATTGCTTAAATATACCATTGTTTGGGAAACAAGTTCATGTGTTATACTGTTAATCGTCTGGCAATAATAGAACAATATGACAATTTCACTGAATTAGATTCAAGACCTAAAAACCATCACCATTTGAATGACAAGAGAACAGGCTAATAGCTAACATTATAAATAAAGTTACGCAACACATTCAAAATAATTTTAATTAACATTACATGTGTTTCCCCCTCATCTTCTTCCTCCACCACATTCTCTCTCTTTCTCTCTCTCTCTCTCCCCCCCTCTCTCCCTCTCCCTCTGTCTCTCTGTCTCTCTCTCTCTCTTCCTCTCTCTCCCTCTCTCCCTCTCTCTCTCTCTCTCTCTCTCTCTCTCTCTCTCTCTCTCTCTCTCTCTCTCTCTGCAGCAGGGCTCACAGTACCTCGTCATCGGCCCCAAAGAGCCAGCGGACCAGTGCAACATAGACAGCGACACCAACAGGTAAGACGGATATGGTAAATAACATTTCACATTCAGATATCAGATATCCCATTGGTTGGTTTGAATTCCTCTCTGCTCTATGCGAGTCAGTAAGGGGGCGGATTGCAATTGGGCCTACGACTTCATTAGCATAAGGTATTATCAGTGCCTATGACATCATCTATGACTTCATTAGCATAAGGTATTCAGTGCCTATGACATAATCTCTGCTCTTTGGCATACAAGGTCAACGTCAAGGTTACTTTATTTTGTCTCCGTAGGGAGAAATGTGTTTCAGAGTAAGGGCCAGCTGCATACAGTACATACTGTACATACAGTTTAACAATACAACATACAACATTACACCACAACATTATACTATTGCACATACACCCATGATTAAGTGCTCATTGCTCACAAATTAATTTAATTTATCAGTTTGATTGACTCAGGAACAAATGAATGTTTGTATCTATTATACCTACACAGAGGTACCCTGTATCTCCTGCCAAATTACAGTAACTCGTACTCAGAATTCAGTACATGAGAGGGGTGGGATAGGATTTTGTGAGCTTATCTCATCGTCGCTTGGCTCAAAAATGACTTGGGGGGTGTGGACATACCCATGATCTTCCCTGCCATCTTTGCCAGCCTAATGATTTGAGATTTATACTTAACAGTCAGGTCTCCAAACCAGCTGGTAATACCATACCTTAGGATGGACTCGATACTAGCTCTATAAAAAATCAGCATAATATTTCTACTAACCCCAAATAACCTGAGTCTTCAAAGGAAGTGAAGGCGTTGATGTATTTTCGCACAGATACTTGTCACATGCGTGTGCCAGCTGTTTTCCCCACTCCTAGATATTTATAGGAGGTGACCTGTCTGATGTTATGATTGTGTATAGTGATCGCAGTGTGGTCTCCTATGGACCTGGGATCCACTACCATCTCCTCTGTTTTATTTACGTTAATTTGTAGGTGATGTTCGTCACACCATTCTATGAAGCTGTCCACTCCAGATGTGTGGCTAGAGATGTGGGACTTGCTCGTGAGCAGACTAAGGATCACGGCGTCATCTGAGAACTGAATTACAAGTTGATTGGGTTGTGAGCTGACACAGTCGAGAACACAGAGTTAAATCTCACCTTTTGTGGCCTTTTATATAAAAAGGAGAAATACCACTTGATTAGAAAGGGGTTCACAGTTAGCTGAGCTAATTTACGAAAAAGAATGCCTGGATGGATCGTATTAAAGGAAAATTTGACGTTTTTTGGACTTTTATCCATATTTAGAGGAATATTTAATTTTAAATTTACATTAGGATTATACTGTTGTGATGTTATTATTCAGTGTCTTCTCCTCTTCTCTGCAGCATTACTCAATTTACCCTCAGGAATCAGGGACAGTGATAGCCTACCAGCTATTCCTCCCATCCAGGGCCGGATTAATAGTACCATGGGCCCCGGGGCTATTCATTTTATTGCGGGCGATGCCGCAATAAAGATAGACATCTTTTGGATGTTTGGATGTTTTTCAGCCATATTTAAAGAAATATCTCATTTTAAATTAACATTCAAAGCCATGTGTAAGATGTCACAATAAACACTTTTATTAAAAGAAAATAAAGTGCAAAGACAGGCAAAACAGGCAGCTGCATAATGCATGTAAATTATAACTTTTGTCATGCACCTTAAGGCTTGAGTAATATATTATCATTTTAGTGACACAGGAATATTTAATACCTCTGAATTTACACTGTTGGAAGGTTCTGCATTCTCAGAATCCCGCCATGGTGAATCTGGAAGAGGGTGTGACTTTGGCAGTCTCCAGCCTACAGTATAAAGTTTCTGATATTTATAATGTCAGCTCTGGGTTACAGGCTGAATGTTCTAACATCAGTGTGTGCTGTGTGCTTGTGGTTAATACTAGTGGGCGTTTTCAGATATCAGGTAGAGTTTGGCACAGATGATGAGAAAATAATAATCTGCCAAGAGAAATGAGGAGATATCTGCTACAAATAGTCACACATATTCTCACTAAACAACACAACACAAATCATGGTACTTTTAAAAGAAAGTAGTAGGCCTACTTTGTCAATATAATAACACTGGTTGAGGGCTGCTGGAATGTGTGTTAAATGTTAAGCAATAAGACATAAGATAAGACATTAAACACAATGTATGTGACAGGACTCACTGTGAAGCAGGATGTGGTCTTCTGTGGTAACAAGCTTGTATTAAAAAGAACAAAAAGCTTCCTTCCTCTTTACACCATTAACATGCAGGAAAGCAGTCAGTAAATCATCAAGTTTATTAGCAGAAATGAGTTTTGTTGTTTTACAAACTGATTAACTGATTAATATCATTCTAGTTATAGAAAAGAGACAGTTTTATCTGTTTCACCCACAGAAGAAACAGCCCATGGCCATGCATAGTGTACATCATGATAACACATGTTCTGATAAAGACAATGCTAGAACAATAGAAATATACCAAACTGTTGTGGTTTGCATGTAGGTTTCGCAGCACATTGCTGGACAGTTGAATAATAGCCTGCTCAATAAAGGCTGTGGTATAAAATGTTATGCAAAACATTCAAAATAATATGAATCAACATTAAATGTGTTAATAATCTTCTTCCTCCACCCCCCTTTCTCTCTCTCTCTCTCTCTCTCTCTCTCTCTCTCTCTCTCTCTCTCTCTCTCTCTCTCTCTCTCAGAGACGGCCTCAACCTGCAGCAGGGCTCCCAGTACCTCGTCATCGGTCCCAAAGAGCCAGAGGACCAGTGAAACAGACAGCGCCACCAACAGGTAAGGAGGATACTGTAAGGGACTGGGATCAGAAAATTCACATTCAGATATCAGAGATCTCATTGGTTGGTTTGATTAATTCCTCCCTGCTATTTGTGCCACCCCAAGAAGATGATCTCAAGACTCATTGGGACTTTGAGTTAATGATGAGTGACCTCTACAGGCGATCAGGAGGAATTGCAACAATTGGTTGGGGAAAGTGAAAAGCAGTGTTTGCCCCTCCCTCATTACCACCACTGAGCTGCCCTTGAGCAAGGCTCTTAACCCCAACTGCTGCACTGGAGCTGCTCATTGTGCAGCAGATTAGACTGTGGTTGTACTGGTCAGCTTCCAGGTGTGAATGTGTGTGTGAATGTGAACAGGACACTCCTGAAAAAGAGAGCATTGCTCTCAGTGAGACTTCCCCTGGATAAATAAAGGTAAAATAAAAACATGATTGAATTGATCTCCTCTTACAGTAGTTATACATGTGGGAGGGAGATACAGCACATTAAACTCCCCCCTCCTTGATTATAGCACCACCATCAGGCTGATGGCGGTTATAGTTCTGGTGGGTGTAATTACCATGCTGCAAAGTTTCATGGCTGTAGCATTTTCCATCTCATGGAAAATGGAGAAGATGGAGACAAAGAATAGGTTAATATGCTATAGGACCAGTACAATAACTATAAGTATAACAATAAGTGTTCCTCTCAAACTCTATTGAAGTATTAAACATATTGTCTACCTGCTGTGTGCTATCATTCAAGCAGTGAGTCGTACTTTGAGTGACAAAGCTGGGAGTCAGTGAAAAAGAAGAAACATATTTGTGAGTCTTTATTAGAAATAGGCTTCTGAAAATGTATTTCATCTTAACTCATTAAGTGCCATAGACGACCTAACTCGTCTTACATAATCCAACGCTTAAGTGCCAAGGACGGACTAACTCGTCTTACATAAAGATTTTTTTTTTTTGACAGTGGGACATCAATCAACCCCTTTTACATCTTCGAGTTAACTATTTGGAACAAGAGCATGTGTGTAATCTATTTTACCGACCACTAAGTGGCGACAGAGACCGAGAGAAGTCACAGCCACGGGACCCAAAAGCCACAAAAGCAGCCGCCTCCCGCGGCACACAGAACGGACAGAGATCCCTTCCCCCCAGAGCCGCGCAGCAACGCGCGAACACACACACACACACACACACACACACACACACACACACACACACACACACACACACACACACACACACACACACACACACACACCGCGGAAGCAAGCCATTCAAGGAAATGGCGACGCGATTACAGTAATCCATTTCAGACTCGTCTTGCCCGACAGGCAAGCAGGCAGGCAGGCACGCAGACAGACAGGCAGGCAGCACAACGCGCTTCTGACACGCCCGCTGAAGCCAGGAGGAAGGAGGAGAAGACACACGGAGGGAGGAGTTTGAATGAGAGGGGTGTTTCCTGTTGTTATGGAGGAAATTACTGTTCAAAACTATTGTTTAGAATGTCTGACGGTCTTACTGATGCCAAAAATGAATGGTTAAAGTGACTGTTTCACAAAAAGCCATTTATCTCTGAATAAATTTCCAGACGCTGAAACCATGCTGTACTCAACGGCTAATATCTACATAACTACTAACTCTGCAAACTAACTCTTTTAGACAGAGAAAGCACACATTCTATTAGTTATTTTTAGATGATTGATGTTCATGAATTCTTAACAGAAAAGAATCCTCGGCTGTTCTAAAATGAGCCAGAATCGTCAAAAACACCCCTGGCACAACTTACCTACAGGAATGAAAACATGGCTGGCATTCAATGTGTTAAAATATACATAAACAAACTATGCAAAGCAAAATCTTAATATATTTACAATCCATGGCAGGAAATAATAAGTAGGCCTAGTTTGCAGAATTTGATTCCTTGCTTCACTTAGATTTTGGAAGCAGGTATGCTTTAGAGCGGACCTGTGTTGACGAACCATGGGGGGAGGGCTAAATTCCACATAATAATAATAATAATAATAATAATAATAATAATAATAATAATAATAATAATAATAATAATAATAACAACAACATCATTTTGTATACCACAATAAAAACAACAATGCATAATTTAATAATAATAAATATAGCCGCAAGCGGCAATGGCAGGGGTTCAAGCCTTGCGCAAATTGAACACCTAATAGTCCTTGAGGCAAATTTGTAGAGTACGTTCAGGTGAACATGTGGGAAAAAGTTGCTTGAAAATTGAAGAAACAGCCTGGGAGTTACAAACTGGTGTGAAGTTATAGCATATTTTGTGTTAGGCCACGCCCACTTTTCAGATCTGTGGCGCCCCCTTTTGGTCAAATTGCGAAATAGCATGCCAGAATTGCCATTCCAGATGAAGCTGAGAAGTTTGCAACCGATGATGCGAATGGACTTGATTTACGGCTATTACATGCTTAGACCATAGACCCCGCCCAATTTCACCAATGATGACAAAACTTCTGATTTTGACTAGGACATCCTCCTTGATATATCTGCCAAGTTTCGCGATCATTGGACAAACAGGTGCGGAGTTACGGCCTTTTTTGTGTTAAGCCACGCCCATTTCTGGGGTTTATGGCGCCCCCTTTTGGTCGAATTGCACAATATTTGACATGCATGGTCTATGATGGTCCCCGAACATCTCCAGCAAGTTTCGTGGAGATTTGTTCATCTCTCATGAAGTTATGACAATTTAGATGTGAGGCCACGCCTCAATAATCGAATAATATATATATATCGAATAATATAACGATCAATATCTCCGAAACTAAAGTAGATTTCAAAAATCCAAAAAGCGATTGTAGAGCTTGCTCCCTAGATGCTTCCTGGCGGTTTTGGTGGAAATCGGTCCAACGGTCTAGGAGGAGATGTCAAAAATGTGTTTTCCAAACTTTTCCAAATATCTCAAAAAATTTCCAGACGGACCTTAAGGGTCCTTGAGGCAAATTTGTAGAGCAGGTTCACCTGAACATCTGGAAACAAAAAGTTTGAAAATCGGACCAACGGCGTGGAAGTTATGGCCTTTAACGTAAAACCGTCGATTATAGCGCCACCTTCAGGCCGATTCGAAAAATCTTTCTTGAGCAGAAATTAGCACCTAATGTCTGTCATTGGGCCAAATTCCAGGTCTCCATTTACCAACTCAGGGGAATTTGCGTCGGGGCAGATGAACAACAAGGACAAGAATAATAAACCAGCACAAAAACAATAGGGTTTCAGCCCCTTCAGGGCTTGAACCCCTAATGATAATAATAATAATAATAATAATAATAATTATAATAATAATAATAATAATAATAATAATAATAATAATAATAATAATACAACTATTTTTATAACACAATAAAAACAACAATGCTGAGTTTTTCCACAATCAAATATATAAAACAGTTGAATAATAAACATGAATGAATACAAAATGGTAAAACAATTGAATAAAAGGTAATCACTAACAAATCATTTTTTGTGTGTGCTATGTAAACGTTTAAATGTAAATATATGCCTATGTATGCAATAACGTACTGATAGTCAGACATGTAGCTTTTATTAGCCTCTCAGGCTAGCTCCAGACCAGACAACAACGCTTCCTACTACCCAGCGTGTGCACGTCTTTCCGATAGGGGTGGTTGTTATAGCAACTATCAACAACAACAACAACAACTACTAACTACTACAAGACATAAAGACCGAAATAGGCTACGTTGTTACTGTCTGTCAAACATTTAATATGAGCCGAATATCCTGGTCCTGATGATCCATGGTGGCTGGACTGAGGCTCTGGTAAGTGGAGTCTGGCTGCAGAGTAGAGTATGTTTGGTTCTGATCCATGGTGGCTGGACTGAGGCTCTGGTAGGTGGAGTCTGGTGGCAGAGTAGAGTATGTTTGGTTCTGATCCCTGGAGGCTGGACCGAGGCTCTGGTAAGTGGAGTCTGGTGGCAGAGTAGAGTATGTTTGGTTCTGATCCATGGAGGCTGGACTGAGGCTCTGGTAAGTGGAGTCTGGCTGGGATGTGGAGGCTGGAGCAGAGAGAGGAATCTGCAACAAACAATATTAAGTTTAGCAAGGTCACAAGACATGACAGCACACCTGAAATACATGGTAATACATGGTAATAGGGATGTCAACAATTAATAATCTATATAAATTTGTCAATGTGGGCTCTGTCAGTTTCAATAATTTTGGTCTATTTTGGCTTTTCTGTTTTACGTGCGATTGTGCTGACACTTTCAGGAAGTGTGAAGAGAACCCGTGCGGGGAGCCGGATTGTTTAATTAGGTGATGATTAAACTTGACCTTAAAGGGGTATTAATTAGTCCAAGAGCTTTATGGACCTCCATCAGTGACCAGTGGGAATTGCAACGATATCAAGACAACTGCTTTCCTCCCAGGCCCTCCCATCCTCTTGCAGCTAATCTTTCCTAACTGACATCAAATCCATGTACTATTTATTAGAATATAGCCTAAACATTTTAAAGATGATTAGTGATGTCATACATAGGCATTGTAAGCATCCAGAGACTTACGCACATCCACTGGTTGGTGCTGAGCTCAACTGTACTAAACAGGAAAATAAACGAAAAAAAGGCTTGCAACACAAGTTTTAGATAGCTCCCGTGGCGGACATTTATTCCAACAAACAGTTTTGGCTCAATTCGGGCCTTCGTCAGTGTCAAGTGAAAGGTACATTTACAGAGGAAGTGCTTAAATAGCATTTTCGTGGGTCTTTGTCTCCGCCTAGTGGTGTGGAGGCAGACCCAGGTACAATCTTCAAAACAGTTTCACAAAACATAAATCACATTCTAAGGGAAAGGAAAATGGTAGCAGAACCTATCTGAATGGATATACAATAGCTCTACACAGCAATCACTGCACACTAATATGCACAACATATTTTAGAATATATTTTTTTGAACATATTGAACATATTTTTTAGACATATTTTTAGACATTTTTTATATAGAAATGGACGCTGTCAATCAGCTCGGCCCTCTAAGTATCTCACAGAGAATATTAATCTATACAGTCTTGTATCAAAAGGAAATAAAAGGCAAAAAACAACTGGAAACTGAGTACAGCACAGAGGTCTCACAAGTAAGGTCTGACATCAAAGTCCTCATTGAGTCCAATAGGTGCCATGGTGCCCAAAAAGTCAATCCACCATAATTCTCTCTTTAGAAGGAGATTGTCCATGTTCCCCCCGCGCCTAGGGGCCGTAACATGTTCAATGCCCACATATCTGAGTTGGGAGACATTGTGGTGTGCTTGCGTGAAATGAATGGCTACTGAGCTTTTTACATCACAGTTTCTGATTGTACTGCGGTGTTCTGCTATCCGTGTCTTAAGGGCCCTTGACGTCTTGCCCACGTAGGATTTCCCACAGGGACAAGTGAGCATATAAATAACATTGGTAGTTGTGCAAGATATCTTTCCTCTGATTTTTATCTTTTTTCCTGTTGTTGGATGGTTGAAAACGTTGCATTTTGTTGTAAAGTGGCACTGTGTACAAGCTCCACAACGTCTGTTGCCGTCAGGTAGATCGTCTAAGAAGGTGTGGGGTTTCCTAGGGGTTAAGTCAGAATGCACAATTTGATCTCCAATGTTTGGTGGTCTCTTATATACTATCCGTGGGGCAGTATTGAATAGACCGCTCAGATCCGGATCTGTATCTAAGAGGTGCCAGTGTTTTTTAATTATTTTTTCGAATTGTTTTCCCAGGGGTGAATACTGTATGATACAGTTGACTGGTTGTAGAGTGTTCTTTTTTTGAGAGGGGAGCAGACACTCCTCCTGGCTTTTTGAGGAGACCTTTGAGGCTGCTTTCTCGATGACAAGCTCCGAGTAGCCCCTTGTTTTGAACATACTTTTAAGGGTGTGACTTTGTTTGTGAAAAGAGGCCTCTGTGCTGCACACTCTCCTGATTCTATGGAATTGACTAATAGGCAAGCTGTTTTTTAGGGGGGTGGGATGGAACGAATCCGCCCTAAGTAATGAGTTTCTATGGCAGCTTTTTCTGTACAGGTCTGTTTGAAAAACAGCTCCTTCTTTAATTATCTTAATGTCCAGAAAGTTCACTTGATGTTGATCGTACTCTATGGTGAACTTGAGGTTTTCATTCTGGGCATTTAGAATTGAAAAGAACTGTAACAGAGTAGATTCATCTCCCGTCCAAAGTAAACAGATATCGTCAATATATCTTTTCCACATTTTTATGTATGGCAAAAACACATTTTTTTGTGGATTTAGCACAAAGTCCTGTTCAAATAAACCCACATAAATGTTGGCAATGGAGGGGCTGGCTTTGCTCCCCATGCTAACTCCCTTAATCTGTAGGTAGTTCTGATCTAGGAACATGAAGTGATTGTGGGTGAGGAGCAGTAGCGGAGCGTACGCCGGGGCAGAGGGTGCGGCCGCCACGGGCCCACTCGTCAGGGGGGCCCATCCAAAAAAAAAAAAAAAAAAAAAAAAATTGCAGGCCAGGCCACCTGGCTGGCAACCTGTGTTTTTATTTTTCTTCTTCAGAACAAGCTTGTCTGTAAAGTGGCTTCACTGTAGTCTTTCTTGGACATAATATTACTTGGCTCAATGAGTGACAAATTGTGTTTTTGGATATAGGGGCTATCAGCTATTTTACAGTTGTGACTTAAAATGACTTTATTTAATAAAGTCAGTGGTGTGAGTCTGAGAGGAATTCAATCAATAGACAATAACATTGGTGTGTTTAAAATGAGATATTCCACTAAATATGGCTAAAACCGATTCAAACATGCAAAAAAGGCACATTTTTCTTCGCGGCCTGGCAGGCCCGGTTCTACGGGAGTGCAAAAGCATGCATTGCACCCGTATTTGTCTGCATGCTCAGTTGAAAAGTAAAAAAAAAAAAAAAAAAAAATTTTTTTTTTTATAAATGCTACAGCTGCACACTTACTGTTTAAACTTGAATTATAGTTGTTGTTTTTCTTTGTTCTTTGATGTGATTTTATGGCTTTTTGGCACCTATATGTAACCTTTTAAGGTTGAGATAATTGTATTATCATTATATGGTCCAAATATTTCAGTAAAGCACTTGAAACACTTGAAATATTCTTGCTTGGGTGGTATCATTCTACTTGAAATGATGGTCAAATGCATTATTTTTAGTAAAATAACATGTCAAATTTTTGACCCCTATAGGAGTGGGCCCGGCCTTCGGCCGGGCATCTGCACCCCTTCCTATCTAGGATGCACCCCTAGTCATCTTGTTCTGGAACCGGCCCTGCGGCCTGGCCTGGCCTTCAAAAAAAAAAATTTTTTTTTTTTGATGGGGCCCCCCTAAGAGCTTTGCCCCCTCTGGGCTGATAGGGTCGCTCCGCCCCTGGTGAGGAGAGTCTCTGTTAGAACAGTGAGGACTTGTGTTCCAGGTGTTGTATCTGGAGGGCGTTTGTCCAGGAAAGATGTTAGAGCTTCAAGTGCACCTGTGTGTGGTACTGACGTGTACAATGATTCAATATCCAAACAAGCCATGTACGTTACTGAGTCTGGATCTTCCACAGCTCTCAGAGTCCTGATCATATCCGTAGAATCCTGTGTGAAGGAGGGGAGAGATTTTACAATAGGTTGGAGAAAATGGTCGACATATGAAGAGATATGTTCTGTCAGGCATCCTATAGACGCTACGATTGGTCTGCCCTTAGGATTCACTGGATCTTTATGTACTTTGGGCAGGCAGTATTAATTAATACACAGGACAAGATGTTACTATCCCTTGTGCCAAAATCCGAGGAAAAACACATTTAGAAGCCCAATCCAGAATAAAACAAGCTAACAAGCTAACAAACTAATAAACAAGACACAAATCACCAGTTACCTACCCTAGCCAACAGCAGTATGAAGCATGTCATTGGGGTTTTCAAGTGGGCACCTTCCTTCACCGACGTTTCGTTAAGTTAGGCCCACGACACCTCAAGAAGGCTTAACGGTGTAATCCAGCGTCCTGGAAACACCCCCCTCCATGCTACCACCGCACAACTACATATTACCTCACTATCTAAGCCTAGCTATCCAGGTCGGTTCGGTATGACATTCCTGACTACACCACCACTGTCAATGATTCAGCCCTGTTGATGCGGACCGTTAATCATGACCAACAAACAATCCCTAACTACACCACCACCGTCAATGATTCAGCCCTGTTGATGCGGACCGTTAATCATGACCAACAACAAACAATCCCTAACTACACCACTACTGTCAATGATTCAGCCCTGTTGATGCGGACCGTTAATCATGACCAACAACAAACAATCAATCTGACCTTAGCGAGCTCCCCAGCTAGCATGTTTCCTCCTTATCCACAGCCATTCACTTGCTCGTTCTGCTGCCTGAGACATGTTGCTAACCGCAAGTTTCAGGCTCCGTCCCCGAATGCCCAACTCAGTTAGTAAGGCAATAACGGACTTTGCCACAAAACCACGGCAGCCCACCTCTACAGGCCGCACTCGAGCCCTCCAACCTCGCTGCTCTGCCTCTGCTGCCATTTCAGCATACCTAGCTTTCTTGCGCTCATAAGCCTCCTCAACTCGATCTTCCCACGGGACTGTGAGTTCGATAAAATAAACTCTCTTCTCTACCTCAGACCACAGTAACAAGTCCGGACGTAGTCGGGTGCTAACTATATATGCTGGGATGACTAGCTGTTCATTCAAGTCAACCCTCATTTCCCAGGCTCCACCTACACTTAGCTGCCCTAACTTGTGCCTGACCTTAATTGGTCTAATCTTTTCTCCCTCACGTACAAATTTGATCTGTCTAGTCTCTTTGCTAGCAACTAGAGAATTTACTTCTAGCCGCTTTTCCTCAACTGCAGCTGCCAAACATTTCAACACCTGGTTGTGACGCCAGGTGTATCGCCCCTGGGAGAGACTGACCTTACACCCTGACAGTATATGCCTCAATGTACATACACTAGAACAGGGCAGGCACCATCCTCGCCCAACCACTGATTTAAGTTCTGGGGAGATGGCAGCACATCATAAGTAGCCCCTAGAATAAATCTAATTCTGCTGGCCTCCATGCTCCACAACTCTCTCCACTTCAACTTTCTCTTCTCTACACTCTCCCAGTTCACCCACTGTCCTTGCTTTGCCTGCGACACTGCCTTAGTACATCTTACTGCCTCCTCTTGCCTATGTACTTCTTCAACTACCATCTTCCTCTTTTCTATTACTGATGCCTTGTTCCACACAGGTTTCCCTATGCACAACCCTAAGCCTCCACGCCCATGCTGCACCTGACCTATGATATCCCTGTGTCTAAGAGCTGACTGTGCTTGCTGTACTGCCTCCTTTGGGTTCCACTTCCTCCCTGTTTTAACTGTGGGCGCTACACTCCTAACCACTGGATCCTTTGACTGAGTCAGAGTCATTTCCAGTCTAACCTTAGCACACTTGAACTCCTCTGTCAGGCTAGATAATGGCAATTCCAATATGCCTTTCCCATATAAGGCTACACTGCTTAGGCAGCGTGGGACTCCGAGCCATTTTCTAATGAATGAGTTAATCATCCTTTCTAGCTTTTCTACCTTTGAAAGGGGAACCTCATACACTGTCAGTGGCCACATCAACCGAGGCAACAATCCAAACTGCAAACACCACAACTTTAACTTTCCTGGGAGCCCTGACTTGTCTATACTTGAAATACCTTGAATCATTTCCTGCCTCACCTCCTCAAACTGTCCCTTATCACTGAGACTTGCATCATACCATCTTCCCAAACTCTTGACTGGTTTCTCTAACACTGTAGGCACCACCTCATCATTTATAACAAACTTCTTACCTACTACCCTCCCTTTAATGATTGAAATACTCCTTGACTTACTTGGCTTCACTTTCATTCTAGCCCACTGCAGATTACTATTTAACTTATCCAACAATCTGCTAGTACATGGAGCGGTTGACGTCATAGTCGTCATGTCATCCATGTATGCCCTAATTGGAGGGAGCCGCAGCCCTCCCTGCAGCCTTTCTCCACCCACTACCCATTTTGAAGCCCTAATAATGATCTCCATTGCCATGGTAAAAGCTAATGGGGAAATTGTACACCCTGCCATAATGCCTATCTCCAGCTGCTGCCAAGCTGTAGTGTACTCTGCTGTGGTAAAGCAGAGTTGAATATCTAAGAAGTAGGCTTTAACTAAGCTCTTTATACTACCTGGCACTCTAAAGAAATCAAAGGCCTCCCATAACAGACTATGCGGCACTGACCCGAAAGCATTAGCCAGGTCCAAGAATACTACATGCAGGTCTCTCTTCTCACGCCTAGCTGACTGGATTTGGTGCCAGATCATGCTGGTGTGCTCTAAGCACCCGGAGAAGCCGGGAATTCCAGCCTTTTGCACCGAAGTATCTATTAGCCTATTCTTTTCTAGATAACTAGACAGCCTCTGTGCCACAACACTAAAGAAAACCTTCCCTTCAACATTAAGTAGACTGATAGGTCTAAACTGACTTATCTCTAACGAGTCCCTTTCTTTAGGAATGAAGATTCCCCCTGCTCTACGCCACGCCTTAGGAATAACCTGCTTCTTCCAGACTACCTTCATCAGCTTCCATAGAAACTGCAACACATCTGGAGCACTCTTATACAGCCGGTAGGGGACTCCATTAGGACCCGGGGCTGAAGAGGCCCTTGCACGTCTCACTACTTCTTGAACTTCTTTCCACCTTGGTGGGCTATCATCACACTGGCTCTCTATTTCACCAATAGGTGGAATATCAGCTGGGACTGTCATCTCTCTAAACCTTTCCCTATCTTTGTGAACCTCCTCCAAATATTCCTCAAGCTTCTGCTTAGGTACCATAAGGCTACCATTCTTTTCCTTACTAAACAATGACTTCACAAATCTAAATGGATCCTTATAGAATGCTATTCTAGCTCTCTCTTTCTTTTTCCTATTTTTCCTAATGCTCTCTGCTCTTCTTAAAACTGCCAACCGATCCCTCACATCTGACTGCAAGCAATCAATGCCTTCCTTCTCAACCTCTGTAGCTTTCCTCCACTGCCTCTTAAGCTGTCTTCTCTCCTGGATAAGTCTATCTATCTCTTGTTGGCGCCTAGATTTAACTACCTCACCCTCTAGTTTCTTCCTTTTCTCAAAGACGCCAAACCTTTCCTTACCATAATCATAAATACAATCTCCCATTTTCTCCAACTTACTCTCAGCAGTTCCTTTAAGCTTCTCTAACATCCTAACCAAATCACTATTGATATCTTCCCACTTCCTACTTTCCGCTGCACCTGGCCACTTAACTCTAGGCTTCTGACCGCTAATCTTCTCCCTTTTTGGCTGGCTGGCCTCTCTGCTTTCCTCGGTGCTAGGACCTGCCTCAACATCAGGGGTGCTGATGTCCTGCGAGCTGTGGGTTACTTCCTGTCGCTGGACTTCACCCGACTGACTTGATAAACTTCTTAAGAAATAATTATCAATGCGGGGTCCCTGTGTTCCCTCTACCAAGCACCTCTTCCTGCCTTGATGGATTCTAAGGCCCCTCAAAGTTGTTACCTTCTGCCAGCCACACAAGCAAACCTGACGCTTCTTTCCATCTACATCTGAACTAGTGGCTTCCACTGACATGTTTTCCCTACTCATAGTCAAGTCCGTTCCAGAGTCAATAACCGTGTCAACCATAGGTGAGTCATCTTCCGCCCCCGCTCTCGCAGACTCTAGGGGTGTTTTTTCATAATTCTGTTTCGTAGCAAGTTTGGGTGTAACCAATGGCCTATTGGCCTTGGCTACTGCCACAATGAGCAGCTAACCCATTGCAGCCCCGATGGGGTCTAATCCCTCCTGTCAGCTGTCTTTCCATGCTGTCACTAGGTCTTTCCCTAGTTGTCAGCTGCACTATTCACAACAGTCACTAGCCTAAGCTAGCTTTAGTATTAATTAATACACAGGACAAGATGTTACTATCCCTTGTGCCAAAATCCGAGGAAAAACACATTTAGAAGCCCAATCCAGAATAAAACAAGCTAACAAGCTAACAAACTAATAAACAAGACACAAATCACCAGTTACCTACCCTAGCCAACAGCAGTATGAAGCATGTCATTGGGGTTTTCAAGTGGGCACCTTCCTTCACCGACGTTTCGTTAAGTTAGGCCCACGACACCTCAAGAAGGCTTAACGGTGTAATCAAGCGTCCTGGAAACACCCCCCTCCATGCTACCACCGCACAACTACATATTACCTCACTATCTAAGCCTAGCTATCCAGGTCGGTTCGGTATGACATTCCTGACTACACCACCACTGTCAATGATTCAGCCCTGTTGATGCGGACCGTTAATCATGACCAACAACAAACAATCCCTAACTACACCACCACTGTCAATGATTCAGCCCTGTTGATGCGGACCGTTAATCATGACCAACAAACAATCCCTAACTACACCACCACCGTCAATGATTCAGCCCTGTTGATGCGGACCGTTAATCATGACCAACAACAAACAATCCCTAACTACACCACTACTGTCAATGATTCAGCCCTGTTGATGCAGACCGTTAATCATGACCAACAACAAACAATCAATCTGACCTTAGCGAGCTCCCCAGCTAGCATGTTTCCTCCTTATCCACAGCCATTCACTTGCTCGTTCTGCTGCCTGAGACATGTTGCTAACCGCAAGTTTCAGGCTCCGTCCCCGAATGCCCAACTCAGTTAGTAAGGCAATAACGGACTTTGCCACAAAACCACGGCAGCCCACCTCTACAGGCCGCACTCGAGCCCTCCAACCTCGCTGCTCTGCCTCTGCTGCCATTTCAGCATACCTAGCTTTCTTGCGCTCATAAGCCTCCTCAACTCGATCTTCCCACGGGACTGTGAGTTCGATAAAATAAACTCTCTTCTCTACCTCAGACCACAGTAACAAGTCCGGACGTAGTCGGGTGCTAACTATATATGCTGGGATGACTAGCTGTTCATTCAAGTCAACCCTCATTTCCCAGGCTCCACCTACACTTAGCTGCCCTAACTTGTGCCTGACCTTAATTGGTCTAATCTTTTCTCCCTCACGTACAAATTTGATCTGTCTAGTCTCTTTGCTAGCAACTAGAGAATTTACTTCTAGCCGCTTTTCCTCAACTGCAGCTGCCAAACATTTCAACACCTGGTTGTGACGCCAGGTGTATCGCCCCTGGGAGAGACTGACCTTACACCCTGACAGTATATGCCTCAATGTACATACACTAGAACACAACGGGCAGGCACCATCCTCGCCCAACCACTGATTTAAGTTCTGGGGAGATGGCAGCACATCATAAGTAGCCCCTAGAATAAATCTAATTCTGCTGGCCTCCATGCTCCACAACTCTCTCCACTTCAACTTTCTCTTCTCTACACTCTCCCAGTTCACCCACTGTCCTTGCTTTGCCTGCGACACTGCCTTAGTACATCTTACTGCCTCCTCTTGCCTATGTACTTCTTCAACTACCATCTTCCTCTTTTCTATTACTGATGCCTTGTTCCACACAGGTTTCCCTATGCACAACCCTAAGCCTCCACGCCCATGCTGCACCTGACCTATGATATCCCTGTGTCTAAGAGCTGACTGTGCTTGCTGTACTGCCTCCTTTGGGTTCCACTTCCTCCCTGTTTTAACTGTGGGCGCTACACTCCTAACCACTGGATCCTTTGACTGAGTCAGAGTCATTTCCAGTCTAACCTTAGCACACTTGAACTCCTCTGTCAGGCTAGATAATGGCAATTCCAATATGCCTTTCCCATATAAGGCTACACTGCTTAGGCAGCGTGGGACTCCGAGCCATTTTCTAATGAATGAGTTAATCATCCTTTCTAGCTTTTCTACCTTTGAAAGGGGAACCTCATACACTGTCAGTGGCCACATCAACCGAGGCAACAATCCAAACTGCAAACACCACAACTTTAACTTTCCTGGGAGCCCTGACTTGTCTATACTTGAAATACCTTGAATCATTTCCTGCCTCACCTCCTCAAACTGTCCCTTATCACTGAGACTTGCATCATACCATCTTCCCAAACTCTTGACTGGTTTCTCTAACACTGTAGGCACCACCTCATCATTTATAACAAACTTCTTACCTACTACCCTCCCTTTAATGATTGAAATACTCCTTGACTTACTTGGCTTCACTTTCATTCTAGCCCACTGCAGATTACTATTTAACTTATCCAACAATCTGCTAGTACATGGAGCGGTTGACGTCATAGTCGTCATGTCATCCATGTATGCCCTAATTGGAGGGAGCCGCAGCCCTCCCTGCAGCCTTTCTCCACCCACTACCCATTTTGAAGCCCTAATAATGATCTCCATTGCCATGGTAGTAGTAGAATACTGGGGTGATGGGATGGTCAATTTTTAGGAAAGCATATTCATTTTTGGTTAGGCAGCCACTGTCCAATAAGTCTGTTAGTAGTTGATTAATTTCATTCTTGAACGTGGCTGTTGGGTTGCCTGGTAGCTTCCTATAAAATTGTGTATCCCCAAGTTGTCTATGGATTTCCTCCTCATAGTTAGTTCTATTTAGAACTACTATTGCGCCTCCTTTATCTGCGTTTTTTATTATGAGAGTAGAATCATTTGACAGTGTCTTCAATGCCTCTCTTTCTTCTTTCGATAGGTTATTGTGTACTTTGTATTCTCTCCTGTGTTTCAAGAGGGTACGGGCATCTTGTTCCACCCTCCTACAATAAGTGTCTATGGAGGCATTTCTATTTTTGTAGGGTATGAAGGTGGACTTACCCCAAAATTTATTGGGATGGGTTGTTGTTGTGTTTTCATCATGCCCCGTTGGTTCTGTGTTACCATTAGCTGTATTGTGGGAATTAATGAGGCTTGTTGGCCTTGTGTTTCCATTAGCCATGGTGGGAGAACCAGTATTCTTGAAAAAGTCTTTTAACCTGATAGAACGGAAGAATTTATGTAGATCAATAATTGTGTTGAAGTCATTACAGTGAGTAGTTGGAACAAAAGAGAGGCCTTTTTTGAGAGCTGACTCACATGTAGTGGAGAGAGGTTTGTCACTCAGGTTCATGATGTTTATTTCGTTGTGCTCCTGGTCATGTAGGTCTTGGTGCTGTTTGGAGGTCCTCCTCTGCCCCCTCCGGCACCTCTTCCTCGCGTTTGTTGGCCCTGTCGGCCTCGGCCCCGGCCCCGAGATGTCGGGCCGTGCTGGTCTAAAAAAGCAGCTCTGTGGTGTCTGGGCTCGTTGGTCTCGGAGTCCCAATCTGTTTCAGAGGAGTAAACGTCATCATAAGTGTGTGTTCTTTCACTTCTCCTGTTGGTATTTCTCCAACGGTACACTTTGTTTTGGTCATAGTCCAGTGCATCTCTTTGAAATTTTTTAACTTTGACAATTTTTATTTCTTTCTCCAGGTTAGTTTTGTATTCATCCAATTCTTTTTTTATTTCTACTAGAATCTGATTGTCAGTGTGCTCTATCGCGCTCAGGCTCTCTTGTATCAGGGCCCTTGTTGATGTTAGCTGGGTTGAGATTTCTTCAATTGTGAGCGCCATTAAATCAAATGAGCACTTGTTGGTGATTTCGCACCATTTTTGGCAAAAGTTCTCATCATCCTTACCGATCATCGGGCTTTTTTCGAGTCTCAGGCCTCGTGGAATCCGCTTGTGCCTGAGGTAATCACTGAGTGTTACAGCGTGTAGGAAGAGCCGTGTCTCTTTGTTCTGGAGGCGCAGTAGCGTTTTCCGTGTTTCTGCTGTGTTGCTGTGTAGAGCTGGTTGCTGCTGATTATCAAAGAGTGTTTCTTTCAAGATAATCCTGTCGTAGTCTTCCGCCGTAAGTTCACGTGTATTGTGAAGATATGCAAGGTTTTCCTTTTCCGTAGTCATGTTGTCGCGAGAGGGAGTCTGTTGTGGAGTGCAGTAAAAAAGGTGTATCACCTAAAGTAAGCATCCAGAGACTTACGCACATCCACTGGTTGGTGCTGAGCTCAACTGTACTAAACAGGAAAATAAACGAAAAAAAGGCTTGCAACACAAGTTTTAGATAGCTCCCGTGGCGGACATTTATTCCAACAAACAGTTTCGGCTCAATTCGGGCCTTCGTCAGTGTCAAGTGAAAGGTACATTTACAGAGGAAGTGCTTAAATAGCATTTTCGTGGGTCTTTGTCTCCGCCTAGTGGTGTGGAGGCAGACCCAGGTACAATCTTCAAAACAGTTTCACAAAACATAAATCACATTCTAAGGGAAAGGAAAATGGTAGCAGAACCTATCTGAATGGATATACAATAGCTCTACACAGCAATCACTGCACACTAATATGCACAACATATTTTAGAATATATTTTTTTGAACATATTGAACATATTTTTTAGACATATTTTTAGACATTTTTTATATAGAAATGGACGCTGTCAATCAGCTCGGCCCTCTAAGTATCTCACAGAGAATATTAATCTATACAGTCTTGTATCAAAAGGAAATAAAAGGCAAAAAACAACTGGAAACTGAGTACAGCACAGAGGTCTCACAAGTAAGGTCTGACATCAAAGTCCTCATTGAGTCCAATAGGTGCCATGGTGCCCAAAAAGTCAATCCACCATAATTCTCTCTTTAGAAGGAGATTGTCCATGTTCCCCCCGCGCCTAGGGGCCGTAACATGTTCAATGCCCACATATCTGAGTTGGGAGACATTGTGGTGTGCTTGCGTGAAATGAATGGCTACTGAGCTTTTTACATCACAGTTTCTGATTGTACTGCGGTGTTCTGCTATCCGTGTCTTAAGGGCCCTTGACGTCTTGCCCACGTAGGCATTGTGACATCACTGTTGATGTCATCAGTGACACACACACATGCACGCACGCACGCATGCATGCGCGCACACACACACACACACACACACACACACACACACACACACACACACACACAAACAAACACAAACACACAAGAGATAGACTGAGGGAAAGGACAAGAGAGAGGGGGGAGAGACTGAGGGAGAGGGACAGAGAGGAGAGGGAGAGCGACTGAGGGACAGAGAGGAGAGGGAGAGAGGCTGAGGGAGAGAGAGAGAGAGGGGGGGGAGAGACTGAGGGAGAGAGAGAGAGGGAGACATTGCGCGTGCGCCAATAGGGTAGGCGAGGCCACGCAGTACCGAGCACGTGTAGCTCACGAGATGCCTAGTAGGGGCGGCTTTAGCTCAGGAGGTAGAGCGGGTCGGCCAATGACGCAAGGGTTGGCGGCTCGATCCCCGCTCCCTCCCAGCTGCTGTCGCTGTGTCCTTGGGCAAGACACCTAACCCTCCTTGCTCCCGATGGTGTGTAGGCACCCTGCGTGACAGCCTGCCGCCATCGGTGTATGAATGGGCTAATGTGGGTGGTATGAAAGTTTGCATGTTGTCCATTTTAGAAAACTCCCTTCTGGCCCTTTAGGAACAAAAAACCTTCACCTATGGAATTTCAGTCTGCTCCCTTAAACGTACTTACATCTTCAACTGTGCAACAACAGCAGATGATGTTAAGACAGAGAAGGCTTGGACCACGATTCAACAATATCAATTGTAGCCCTCCCCTTTTTCTTACTTAATATAATATAATATAATATAATATATTATAATTTAATATAATATAATGTAATGTAATATAATATAATATAATATAATATAATATAATATAATATAATATAATATAATATAATATACTATAATCTACTAGGCGGGGTATGACAAAGACAAACATAGATAACCACAGTTTAGTGAACAATGTGTAATTTCATTTCAAGTGGGTTGTTTTCTACTATCAGACACCAAAAGGCACTGAAAAATTACACCGAAAGGCCATTGTTTGTACTTGAATATAAGATCAGATTTCTAGGATATATTCTAATATATTGCACAGAAATTTGAAGCCATTTCGGACAAATAAACTGCAAGAGGATGGAAGGGCCTGGGAAGAAATGCGTTCTCTTGATATCATTGCCATTCCCACTGGTCGCTGATGGAGGTCCATAAAGCTCTTGGACTAATTAACTCATTGAGTGCCAGCCACTTTTGGAGAACGGACGCTCCCAGTGCCAGAGTTTCAGAGCGTTTTCAGTGATTTCTCGAGGCCCACAGAATATTGTGTGATATTACTATGTAAACACTGAACACGGACAAAGAACGATGAGACTCTATTCTATCATCTGCAAAAAAAAGTTTATTGATCCCATTTTCCGTTCTTTAGTTATGAGCCGGAGAAGATAGCTTGATTCATCCAAAAACAGCAATTTTTTTCTAGAAGCTGAGATAATTGGCCTTTTGTGAAATTAAACATTTCAAGCACATCACTGACTCTGAAGCTAATCTTTTCTAATGTAGTCACACCTCAAAAATAATTTCCTTCAATAAAACAGTTTAGGCCAGGGAATTTTGTTTGGCAGAATAATATTTTTAGCTACAACCAGCAGCGCTGGCCCCTGCGTGCGCTGCTGGTTGCAGCTTCTTGCTGGTCTTGATTTGCTGCTGGTGGGCATCGGATATTCTGGCTTGCGTTTGTCAATCCTGTCCTGCTGCCTGGGTCTGTCTGGGTGTTGCGTGCTGCTCTGCGTGCCCCCCCCCCCCCCCCCCCCCGCCCCGCCCCGCCCCGCCCCGCCCCGCCTCGCCTCGCCTCGCCTCAACTGCACACACCTCCTCCTGTCTGTGGTGGCTCTCTGCTGAGTTTGCTGTGCGCACAGTGAAGGGTGCGCAACATCCAGTTTTTTTACAGCGTTCCGCGTGTGTTTGTCACCGGCAACGATGCTTCCAGTTGAGAATAATAACAACTCCACGGTGTGGATGTGCGGATGTGCTGTCGCAACCGACACGGAGCGGCTCAATTGTGGGAGCAGATTGGCTGCTGCAGGCACAGCTGCAGTAACGTGCTTCAGCATATCGATGCATACGGATGCGATGCGATTTCCGTTTCCATAACGACTTCTTCTTTGTTTTTTCCTTGCCTTTCTGTTATGTGGAGAGCACTGTCGCCACCTAAGGGTTCTGTAAAATAGGTTATAGACCTCCAATAGCTACAATAGTTGTACCAGAGATGTATCAGGGATTGATCCACGTCCCACCG
The DNA here is from genome assembly GCF_964638095.1 of Poromitra crassiceps. Lineage (NCBI taxonomy): Eukaryota > Metazoa > Chordata > Actinopteri > Beryciformes > Melamphaidae > Poromitra > Poromitra crassiceps. Next base: position 1,805,665 of record NC_139630.1, read on the forward strand.
TCAAAAAACGCAATTGACGACAATCGTCGTCTTTGGCACTCTACGTCAGTATTTGAATTGACGACAGCTGTCGTCATTGGCATTCAATGAGTTAATACCCCTTTATGGCCTTTCTCTTCAAAACAGTAACATATTTGTGGATTGAAGTGTGTTCTTCAATTTGATTGGTGGACCTCACCCCCCACTGCAGACATACTGTACAGTATATTTTAGACATTTAGCTGAATTATATTCAGACCAAATATGAATGAATGCAAAAGTAATTCACCAACATGAAAAGCAACCCGGGGTTGAAAGGGTTAAAGATACACCACCCACGGGGGCGCTGCTGAGATGAATGCAGGGTAGACGTGTTTTCTTGAGCTCCTCCGGGCACGCCAAGTTATAACAATTAAAACAGCCTTAAACTAACTAAACAGGACTCTCCACCTCTCCGCAAGATAAGACTTAAACCATTTGTCCCTCCATTTCACCGGAGTAGGACAATGCCGCCCAAAAGGAATAAAAAGGGAGAGCCTAACCTCGCAGCGTCAACTGAAGCCGAAGCTAACCCTGAACAAGCTAAGGTTAGCGAGCAAGCTAATGCTACCTCGATAGCTAATGCTACCAAACACACCGGAGACGCATCTCCCGAGGAGGAAGAAGAGCTTCCTAGTATTTGGCAGAAAATGTCAAACAATCTCATGCGGGCATTCAATGAGCGTTTCGACAAGTTTGAGCAGAGCTTCCAGAACATTCTGTCCGCTCAACAAGTGCTTACAGAGAGACTGACCACTGCTGAGGACCGGGCCGCGGACCATGAGCAGCGGATTCACGCTATGGAAACTTCAGTCGTGGAGCTGCAACATGAAAACAAAAAGATGCGAATCAAGCTTCTGGACCTAGAAGGTAGGTCCAGGCGTAACAACATAAAGATCGTTGGCATCCCAGAAGGCGAGGAGAAGGGGAGGCCTACTGAATTTGTCTCCCTTCTGATCCCCAAATTGTTGGGGAACGACAACTTTACCAAGCCAGTGGTCATCGACAGGGCGCACCGTACACAGCAGCCCAAACCAGTAGAAGGCTCCAGACCCCGCACAATAATCGCACGGGTGCATTTCGCACAGGAGAAAGAAAAGATTCTGCGGCTCGGGAGGCAGCAACCGTTGGAGTATGGAGGCACCAGAATCCTAATCTTCCCCGACTATACTGCGGAGGTAATGGAGGAACGACGGAGCTTCCGTGAGGTGCAACAACGGCTGAGAGAGAAGGAGATTCGGCACTCGCTACGTTTCCCAGCGAGGCTCCATGTTCACCACCAAGGGCAAGTAATAGTATTCAACACTCCGGCTGACGCAAAGAACTTTGTAGACCAAAAACTTTGAACGGCTATTTCTGAAACCTAAGGAGGCGAGATTGAACTTGTGCTGAGCTGATTTTTGCCATGGCAATTTCCTTTCTTTTTTTTTTCTTTTTTTTTTATATATTTGCCCACAAGCTCAACTGACATGAAGAACTCCCACTGGCTGTTATGCCTGCCTTTTCCCCTTTTTCTTCTTATTTATTTTATTTATTTGTTTATTTTTCTTTCAAATGTTACACAAGACAATGAGTTTAAAGGTGGCCTGAGTAGGCTTGCTATGGTGAATTTTCCCTCACCGTCGATATAATTTCTAAAAACTAAAGGAAAAGAACAAAAATGAAAAAAAAAAAAAAAAAGAACGTCATGGAAGGGAGAAGGGGAAAAAATAAATAAATAAATAAATAAACAAAAAGTCAGTAAAAAAAAAAAAAAAAAACACAAAAAAAAAAACACAAAAATACAAAAAAATATATATATATATATAGAAATGTATATATGTATGTGTATGTGCAGAGAGCTATGTGGACTGCATTCTATAGCTTAAACATGTTAAAAAGAAGGGGGAAAAAATAAAAAAACTTTCTTTTTTGTTATAAGTTTAATTTGTTTTACCATTGTGCCTACGAGGAGCTCGAGACATTTGTCTCAGGTTTGTTTTCTTTTAGGTTTTTTTTGACCGGCGATCCTGAATGTTGATGAGGGTATCTCCGCTTCCTCTGGGGAAGCATAGGGGAGGGGTTTGGTTTATATATTTTTTTTTTTGTGTTTATTTGATTTTTGATTGTTTTTTGCTGGCTGCCAGTCTGAATGTAAAATCTCTGTCAAGTAACAATATTATTCGCTCCATAATTCACACTCTTGCGGTGTCTTTAAGATAGCACAAATGACTAATACTTTTGATTCTTTGTCCTTGGTCTCTTGGAATGTTCGTGGTCTAGGTCATCCATTAAAGAGAGGTAAAGTGTTCGCACACTTGAAGTCACTGAAGGCTGATATAATATTTCTTCAGGAAACTCACGTCACAGCCACTCAGCAAAGAAAACTTATGGTAAACTGGATTTCACAAGTCTATCAGTCACCTTTCACAACCAATGCTAGAGGCGTTGCCATTCTTTTTCGCAAGACAGTACCTTTTCGTTTACATTCATCCACAATTGATCCAAACGGCAGATTTATAATTATAAATGGGCATATTAACTTACTTTCAGTTACATTGGTAAATATATATGGGCCGAATACAGATGACCCATCTTTTTTTCGCAAGGTGTTTGATTTGATTCCAGATAATGACTCTAGCCACTTATTGATCGGAGGAGATTTCAATTGTTATTTAGATCCATACTTGGATAGGTTATCCTCCGTTCCCCCACCTAATATTTCTACGGTGCAAACTTTAAACAACTTGATGAACTCGAAGAAGGTGGTGGATATATGGAGGTTACAGCATCCATCTAACCGAGATTATTCTTTTTACTCTCACGTACATAGGTCATATACACGGATTGACTATTTTTTAGTTGATTCTAGATTAATATCCAACATTGACTCCACCAAATATCACAACATAATAATATCAGATCATAGCCCTGTCAGCCTTAATCTTGAATTGTCACTTCCAAAGCAAGTTTATAGCTGGCGCTTTAACCCTTTTTTGCTTACAGATCAGACATTTAAAGAATACATTACAAAACATCTTTTGGAGTTCCTTGAGACCAACGACAATGGGGAGGTGAACGACTCAATATTGTGGGAAACACTTAAGGTATATATTAGAGGTCAAATTATTTCCTATGAAGCTACATTGAAAAGGGCCAAGCGAGGTAGGCTGGAGGAGATCGTGAAGGCCTTATCGGCTGCAGAACTGGCTTATAAGAACTCTTTGCTCCAATCAGATTATAATAACATTCTTAAATTAAAATATGAACACAACTCTATAATGAGTGAACAAATTGGTAAAATATTACTTAAACTTAAACAGAGGAGTTTTGAATTTGGTGACAAACCACAACGCCTATTGGCGAGGCAGTTAAAAGGAGAACAGGCAAAACGAGCTATCTACAAAATAAAATCAAAAACTGGCGAGATGCTTACAGGTTTAAAGGATATTAATAAACGATTTAGCGAGTTCTATTCAGAAATCTATACCTCCAAATCAATAGCTACACAGGTAGATTTTGATCATTTTTTTGATTTGCTTCATTTTCCACAGCTGGATTTAGTTTCTAGGGACAATTTAGATCTGGACTTTACACTTTCTGAGATACAAGAAGCCATAACAGCATTCCCTACAGGAAAGACAGCTGGACCGGATGGGTTTGGCCCAGAATTTTATAAAGCTTTCCGAGTCATCCTCACACCTATTTTGTTGAGAATGACTCAAGATACCTTTCTGAACAAGAAGCTTCCATCTTCGCTGAGTGAAGCAAATATTTGTGTTTTATTAAAAAAGGATAAAGATGAAACAGACCCTGGTAGTTATAGGCCCATTGCCTTACTAAATTATGATCTGAAGATAATTACAAAAGTTTTAGCACATCGGCTGGGCAAACATATAGCTAAAATTATCCACCCGGACCAAACAGGATTCATTCCTGGTAGGCACTCGTTTTGTAATGTCCGCAAAATTCTTAATATTCTATATACTGATTATGACAAAGAGGACAGATCTTCGATATTGTCTCTTGATGCCCATAAGGCATTTGACATGATTGAGTGGCCTTATTTATTTGAAACGCTCAAGAGGTTTGGATTTGGTAGTACCTTCATAAATTGGGTCAAGATACTATATAATAATCCAAAATCCTATATGCTCACAAATAGCGACAGATCCAGTCCGTTCTCCTTGCACTGCGGGGTCCGTCAAGGGGATCCATTGTCTCCTTTGTTGTTTGACGTTGCCCTGGAGCCCCTGGCAATTGGCATCAGGGGGCATCCAGAGATTAAAGGTATAAAGGTGGGTGGGACTGAAACTCGCGTGACTCTGTATGCAGACGATCTCCTTGTTTGCCTCGCCGATCCTGGAGTATCTATCCCCGTCCTATTAGAATATATAAATTCCTTTGGAAATATTTCTGGTTATACGATAAATTGGGGAAAAAGTGAATTTATGCCCCTAGTGGATCATTTTACCGATGACTTTTTGAAAGAATTGCCATTTAGAGTAGTGAAAGAATCGTTCACCTACCTGGGTCTTAAATTGGCTAGGAATCCAAAGCATCTTTTTAAATTCAACTTTATAGAACTAATAGAAAAACTTAAAGTGAACATCGAGTCTTGGAGGATACTGCCTCTGTCCATGATTGGACGGGTAAACGCAATCAAAATGGTGACTCTACCCCGATTTTTATATTTCTTTCAAAATTTGCCTATTTTTTTAAATGCATCTTTTTTCAAGAAGCTCGACTCTATTTTACTGCCTTTTGTATGGGGCTATAAATCACATAGGATATCCAAGGCGCATGTACATAAACCCCTGTTGGAGGGTGGGCTTGGTCTGCCGATTCTGAAACACTATTATTGGGCAGCCAACTCTAGGGCTCTCACCTACTGGAAACAAGGAGCTACGGGGGGTGAAAGGTGCCCTTCATGGGTACAACTAGAAGCCTCAGCTGTTAAAAATTCGTCACTTCCTGCTCTTTTATTTTCTTTTTCTGTTACAAAAGACAAGCCGGTTCAACAAAACTTCATTTTAAAACAGTCTTTGCATATACTGAAACAGATAAAGATGGCTCATCAAACTCCCAATATTTTTATATACGCTCCTATTTGTCAAAATCACACATTCAAACCTGGACAGCTGGATGGGGTGTTTGGAGTCTGGAGAGAGAGGGGTATTAGTACCTTTTCAGATCTTTATATAGATGGCCGCTTCGCATCATTTTCTCAATTAAGGTCTAAGTTCAACCTTCCAAATACGCATTTCTTTCGATACCTTCAGGTTAGACATTATGTTAAAGAAAAGTGTCCAAACTTTGAAACCACTCTTATTACTTATCCTTTTTTGGAAAACCTTTTGCTTTCTCCTGACTCTAAGCAGTTAGTATCAAAATTTGTGGACTGTTTCACTACCTCAGTGTCTTCAGATCATATCAGAGAGGCTTGGGCCAGTGACTTAAACTCAGAGATAACTGCAGAGTTTTGGGGAGATGCAATGTCCTGTGTTCACCGGTGTTCCATCAATTCACGTTACAGGTTAATCCAGTACAAAGTGATGCACAGGCTGCATTTTTCAAAAACACGGTTGCACCGCATTTTTCCATGAGTCTCCCCGGAATGTGACAAGTGTTGTGCTGCTGAAGGATCACTGGCACATCTTTTTTGGTTTTGTCCTGTTTTAAACATTTTTTGGTCCTCAGTTTTTGAGTGTTTCTCAAAGGCCTACTCTAGGGACATTCAGCCACACCACAATGTGGCCATATTTGGATGTTCGGTGGAGACTTTTGAGCTTCCACATGAGACACAGATGGCTCTGCAACTAGGTATGATGGTGGCTAAGAAACTTATTCTCTTGACCTGGAAGTCTACCACTCCACCCTGCTTTAAACGATGGCTTAATGAGATGTTGCACATTATACAAATGGAAAAGCTACGCTTATATAAGCCAAATACACACAGCAGATTCCAAGAAACTTGGGGGCCTTTTTTGACATACTGTAATATTTAAGTTTATTTTTTATTTTTATATAGTCATTTAATTTTCATAGACTGTTTCCTGTTTAAATACATGGTGGAGTGGGTGTGATATTGTGTTATTGGATTTATTTAATGGATTACGTTTAAATAGGTCGCTACTGGGATAACCTTGACAGACTGGCAGCCAGCCAGCTATGTGTCCTGTTTTAATGTCCTGTCGTTTTGTTTTTGTTTTTTGTTTGTCTGGGTGACACTTGAGGTTGTGTCGTGTCAATCTGTTTTCACATTGTATGTCTTTTGGTTGCATTCACTGCTGTAAAATTGAAAATCGTAAATAAAATAATAAAAAAAAAAAAAAGATACACCACCCACAGTGATGAAGAAATAAAGATTCTTGTCTCAATAATTTGATAATTTCATGACAGAAGAGGTCAGCAAAGGAACACAAGGCAGGGAGAAAAGGTACAAAAGTTTGTAATAAACAAGAGAGGAAGTTGATTGAGTGAAAGAGGAGGAAGATAGAAGAGAGGAAGATGAGGAGAGGAGAAGTTATTTAGGTGAAGAAGAGGAAAGAGAGATGAAGTGATACTCAGTCAGATGAGCTTTCAAGTTGTAGCCTGCTAGAAGACAGAGAGTGACTCTGCAGTCTGAACTGAAGAGCCAGACTGCAGGAGGAAAACACTTTTCTTTTGGACTTGTTTAGTTCCTCTTCCTCACCTGCAGACTGTTGTCTGGTCTTCCTCCAGGTCCAGATGGTTGTTGGGAGGTCCTCCTCTCTCTGGTTAGGAGAACCCTACTGAAAAATCCAGCTAGAACCAGCTTCAAATCGTAGCTGGTCATTAGCTGGTCTTGCTGGATTTAGCTGGTGGGCCAGCTTGCTCATGCTGGTTTAACTGGTGATTAGCTGGTTGACCAGCATGACTATGCTGGTGAGATGGCTTCAGACCAGCATGACCATGCTGGTCTAACTGGTGAGATGGCTTCAGACCAGCATGGCCATGCTGGTCCAACTGGTGAGATGGCTTCAGACCAGCATGACCATGCTGGTCTAACTGGTGAGATGGCTTCAGACCAGCATGACCATGTTGGTCTAACTGGTGAGATGGCTTCAGACCAGCATGACCATGCTGGTCTAACTGGGGAGATGGCTTCAGACCAGCATGGCCATGTTGGTCTAACTGGTGAGATGGCTGGTCTAACTGGTGAGATGGCTTCAGACCAGCATGACCATGTTGGTCTAACTGGTGAGATGGCTTCAGACCAGCATGACCATGTTGGTCTAACTGGTGAACTGGCTTCAGACCAGCATGCCCATGCTGGTGTAACTGGTGAGATGGCTTCAGACCAGCATGACTGCTCACTTTTAATACAATATGATTGCTTTTACTATAGTATTACTTAAGTGTATTTTGTTGTTGCTTTAGACACAAACATGGTTGGACTTGGACTTCAATCCAAATTTATTTAACAAAATAGGTTCATCAGGTACAAAGAGGACTACAGTGTCATGTGTTATATTTGGGGGTCTACAGAATGAATAATCTCAGTATTTGCAACAAGTCTCTGTAAAATGTTTTTAAAAGCAGAGATATTTTGGACATCTTAAACATCTGTACTGTAAAAGCATTCCTTTACAGCTTTTTACTCTTCCATTTCCAAAGCAGAAAGGCCCTTTTTTACCCTTTTCTTTACAGTGTCATTTTTTAAACATCCCTTTCTGTCATGTTTGGGAAAGAACAAACATACATTTCATTTGACAGGTCAATTATCATACACTTGCTTTTTATATCAGTAGGGTGCATAGCACAGACAGTCGTGTTGTCTATGGAAGCACACATCTTTATGTGAGCAAGAGATATTCTTGAGCGTCCATGTTTCAGTTGTGTATCACACAAATCCATCATGTTCAGTAAGACAAAACAATGCTCAACTCCACCAGTTGAAAAGTTGACAATTTTTGACACAACTCCAACCGTTCCATCAAAGAGGAGTACAACAGTGTCATTTGTTCTCTTAGGTCTGGCATACTCCACAGAATGAATCATCTCACTATTTACAATAAGTCTCTGGTAAACACTGAACACAGTATCAGCAGGGATGTCCATGACTTGTCCAACAGCAGTAGATTCCCTTTCACTCAACCCAGAGACAGTAGCAGCACCTAACAAATAGATATTACCAACTCGCTTGGTATGTTTCAGTTTGTTTGCCTCAGTCATTGTACTGCATAGCTCTAAGCCACTTTCTTGAATGTAATTACAATGAGTGTTTGTAAAAACAGAGATAGTTTTGGACATCATAAACTTATCCACTATCTGTAAAGGCACTCCTTTACAGCTTTTTACAAGCTTGGCAAGTTTTCCATTTCCATTTTCAAAGCAGAAGGCAGAATGTGCCCAAAGTGGGCCCCAGTTTTTTACACTTGTAGTTAGGTGACTTAGCTGATGGACATTAAAAGTCATGCCCTTTTCTCCATATAACATCTGGACATGAAAGACAAACTCAAGCAGCAATAAATCTGCAGTGCACAGGTCCTCTTTAGAAATGCACTCCCCTGAAAGAATGTAAATGGCTTTTACAAGTACACTGAAATGATACAGGTACTTCATGGGCAAGACACCTTTTAAGCATGGAATGGCGTAAAAAAGCAACCAAGATCTCCATTCTGCTGCCTTCCAAAACTTTCTCTCATTGAGAGACCGAGGCAACCTTCTCATGTATTGTGGGGGTTTGATTTTTGAGATACGGGAGTTTACAACTTGTTGATCCTGTGGCGATCCTATGTAGAAATCCTCACCAACTGCTTCAATCCACCTGTTTGAAAACTGTCTTGCGACACCAAGCAGGACACAGTGCATATAATCAGGCACAAAACCGCTGACAATATTAAAGAAGGGCATATTTATTAAGGGTGATGGTCCCTTTACACCTCTGACACTTGCCCCTCTACGCACTGCTTCTTCCATATCATTGAGTGTCTCCGTTTCAGTTCTGTCAGAATATTTCTCTGGCCCAACAGGGTATCTCATTGCACCATCTGTGTGTTTACCTGGATGGTAACAGAACCCACAACCATAGTAGCCATTAAATTGTGTCATGTTCTGCATCATTGGCCTGGCAACAGAGTCCACACAACAGCATAATCCAATGAGTCTAGTTTTGATGAGAGTTAATCCTTTTTTCCAAATAACACCACCTGTGGACAACTTTCTTGCAGCCTCAACAAAACATTTCAAAAAAATGTCCATCCTTGGTTCACCTTTGCCAAACCATAGTCCTGCTAACAGCAGATTTTTATATCTGTCATTGGCAGGCATTTCATTAATTGACATTTGAATTGGCCATATGGAGGAGGAGGAGGATTTGAATAGTGGGCTTCCATCAGAGTTGAAAACATAGGAGAGATTGTGTTTACTGTTTAGTGGCCCCCCAGGTTTTGCAAGCTCCTTATACATATCTCCATCATATATATCATTAATGTTATCGCTGGTTGTTGCCCTTGAATACCTATGGTCTAGCCAATCACTATTATTTTCTAGCAGACCTTGCACCTGTTCATCTAGTGGCAATGTCACAAAATAGCCATTATTTTTCAAATCTGTAATAGTGTACGGCTGGTTACATGTAGTACATTTTTGATGTTGGGATGGGTCTAAATTATTTCCAACATATGACTGGCAGAATTTGCACACATAGTGTTGCACTGTGTCAGTGCTCAAGTGTTTGAAAACCTTTTTAAACAGATGTTTAGTGCCGGGGATCACTATGGCAGAAAATATGTGGTTAACAATTTTAAGCAAATCTGTCAGAGCTGAGCTAGTCAAATTGTGTTTCAGTACAAAGGTTAGTAACAGCAATAGCACCTCTGCCTTGGTGATTTTAAGAAACCTACATATTGGGACATCAAGATTTTCTCCTGAGTTTATGTTCTCGGCATTGTCCTCCAAATGAAAATCCTCATTGTCGTACCTTGCAGCCTCAGTGTTGTCCTGTGAATCGTCATCCTCAGTATTGTCCCAGGAATCATTATCGTCGCCCTGTGAATCATCATCCTCAGTATTGTCCTGTGAATCATCATCCTCAACGCTGTGCTGTGGCCCAATCTCACCCTGACCATCCTCATCGCTGTGCTGTGGACCATCCTCATCCTGACCATCCTCATCGCTGTGCTGTGGACCATCCTCATCCTGACCATCCTCATCGCTGTGCTGTGGACCATCCTCATCCTGACCATCCTCATCGCTGTGCTGTGGACCATCTTCATCCCGACCATCCTCATCGCCGTGCTGTGGACCATCCTCATCCTCAGTGTCTGATGAGTTGATTGACGTGTCAGGCAGGCTGGTTTGGTTCTGTGCTGCAAGTCTAATGCGCGCTCCTCTTGACAGAGAGGTAGCAGGAACTGGTTCGAGGAATTCCTTGTAGCGCCTCTTCCGTGAATTGTCATCCTCGGTATTGTTCTGTGAATCGTCATTGTTGTCCTGTGAATCATCCACAATGCTGTGCTGTGGCCCATCCTCAATGCTGTGCTGTGGACCATCCTGTGCTGCAAGTCTGTTGCATGCTCTTCTTGACAGAGAGGTAGCAGGAACTGGTCCGAGGAATTCCTTGTAGCACCTCTTCATTTTGAATCCACCCTTTACATAGGAAAGTAGTAGAATTGATCACTGAGTATTATAATGAATGATATTTTTGCATTTAAAAAAAGCATCAAGTAGAACTACTAAGTAAGATTTTCTTTTTTAAACTTCTAATGAAATATTTTGTGGTATGGAAACTAGAACGATCGCACTGCGAATATATGCCTCCGCCAACAAGTGAGTAGTCGACATCCATGTCTGTCCAGACTTTGACGTTTGAGCCAAATGTGAAGAAATTCTGTCAAGGCGTTACTGAAATTTTCAAGCTGTTAACGAGCTTGAAAATGGCATATGTGAGGTCACAGTGACCTTGACCTTTGACCACCAAAATGTAATCAGTTCATCTTTGACTCCAAGTGGACGTTTGTTGCAAATTTGGCGTAATTCCGTCAAGGTGTTCCTGATATATCGCGTTAACGAACTTCGGACGGACAGACAGACAAACCGGGCAGAAACCATAATGCCTCCGGCCTGGCTATCGCCGGTAGAGGCATAAAAATGAATGGAATCATAGAATTTCGTAAACCAAATGGAATCTACTGTAAAATGTGGTATACATCCATCCAGGCTAGGCCATTTCTAGCAAAAACACTATTCGAAATTCGCTGGCCAAAGTCGACTTTTAATCGAAATTCAAAAAAAAAAAAAAAAGTATTTTATTTTTTATTTTTTTTGTGAGTGAAATGTTGCATTGTCTCCCCTGATTCTAAGTCTAAGGCTTTATTAATTAATAGAAAAAGCTTTTGCTGTGGATTTTTAGCTCAAACAAGCATTGCACCACTGAAGTAAAGAACATGTTACATGACATTGACATTTTCGAAAATAATTCTTTTTGACAATCATGAGTGGTTCATTAAATATTTAGTAGGCTCAGGTCTGAGTGCCAAAGGGGTGCCAAAGTCACCCCCTCTCCCTCTTCATGGGATTTCATCCGCCATTCATTTTTCCATAAACCTTGTTTAAAATGCTTATAAAAATTGTTTTACTTGCTCAAACCAAGCGATTCGACTATACTTAGAATCAGGGGAGACAATGCAACATTTCACTCACAAAAAAAAAAAAAAAAAAAACATTTTTTTCCCTGAATTTCAATAATAAAAGTCGACCTTGATAATAACAACGATTATTCGAAAATTCGAAATTCGATGCCCATCCCTAATCCAGGCAATGTCTCATCATAGATGTGTTATAGCTTGGGGGTGGGGGTCAGCATGGGGGAAACCACCACATGTCAGTGAAACTATCATTGCATGAATTCATGTATTTGCAGAGGTGCAAATTCTGTAAGCATATGAGTTTCTTAATTTATATGGTGTATGCAGGAATCATAGTTAAATTCAGTACCTTTTAAAGGTCCCATTCCGTGCAAAAGCTGTTTTTACTTGTAAATGCATATATACTGCTGTCAGCCCTCCCTGTAATGAGTTGTCACAAGCTCAGAACTGCCACAGTTGGATTTGTCCCTATCCAGCTTCCCCCTGCAGTCTCCTCCAAGCCACACCCCCAAACGCTTCGTTTGTCCAGAGGGGGATTTGTCACGAGCTTCCTCACGCATACTGCGCGGGTCTCTCTCACAAAAGCTACCTGCACCATTTTGTCTATAGCCACAAAATTAACACTTCTAGCTGGAGCGACGCCAACTGTACGTGATCCAGCAACTGCAGAGGTGCATTCGGTAAGTCTAGGCATTTTGAGATGTCCTCTTTAGCGTAGTAACCGTTAAGTTAACGATAACTCGCAACCTAGCGTGCTGGTCCACAGACGCTAATCTGATTGGCTCTCCCTCAGCGGCCAATGGGAACTGTTAGTTCTGGATATATTATAGAAACAGACCGTTCTTGGGAAGCGACGAGATGAGGAAGTGAGAACTCCGTCACAACAAACGGGGTTGCTATATTTTCGACAAATTAATCCAGAATCATGTTTTATGGATCAGAGACACACGTTTTTAAGAGGTTACAGCTGCACGAATTGGGACCTTTAAGACCTTTCTAAGACCCTTTAAATATATTTTAAGACCCCAACACCACTTTCATCACATCAGCAATAGAGTTTCATCACGATACCATATTATATTGATTATTTTTGGACAATGATACGTTTGTTGATATCACAGTCTGCCACGATATGATTTTGATTCAATTCAGGGGTCTGCGATCGATGATCGACAAGATCATATGCTCATTGACAAATTGCAATAGCTACAAAATGTAATTCATCATTAAATGGCTATTAAGACATTTTAATACTTTTGAGTGCCTTAATTTTCCTCAATTGATTTATCAACTTTTAATAGCCAACTTTTCAAGACCCCGTGGACACCCTGATTTATGATTTTTAGAATAGGATTTGTGCACCTGTACAGTACATGAAGAAATTGAGAAAGTGTACAGTTGTGTTTGTGGGAGAGAGAATAAAATCTATAAATCGTCAAATCCTATATCGTTGTCTCTGTGACCTCAAACTCGTACAGTATGTTGTTTTCTCTGACTTCAAATTTGCTGTTACACATGTGTGACTATTTTCTACAACTACAAATTCCACAGTCACAGGTACTCAGATGTTTTCTAGATGTGATTAGATATTTTAAATGTAGGTTGTTTACCCTGCAGTTTTCCTCTGCTCTGGAGGGGCTAGTGTATGTCTGTCTGTCTCTCCGGCTGGCGATCTCCTCTGTGCTCCGTTCCGTTCCTCTCCTGTACTGGCTATAAAAAGGGATAAAAACAGCATAGGTCAACTAAACTCTTTCCCAAATGTGCATTTTGTGATGTGATTAGATATTTACCAGCCTACAAGCCAGCAAGCATTGCTACCAACAACGACAACGTTGGCTGATATTGTTTTCACCTTGTGAGTCGGTGTGTGTCCAGTCAAGTTTATTTGTATAGCCCTAATTCACAAGCATGTCTCAGAGGTCTTTACAGAGAATATGTCTAGCTAAGCACTATCAATAAACAGGATTGGACAATCCTATATTAGGGACTGTTCGTTATTTATGAGAGGGGGGATATGGTGCAGAAAGGGGGAGGGGTATCAAATATTTTTTTGAGTACTGGGGAGGGACTTGTGTTTTTTATTTTGGCTTTAGGGAGGGAACATTAATTTTTTGTATTTTGTATATATTTAAATGCGTTTTTTCATTCCAAAATTCGTGTTTACTCCCCTATTTATATCTATGGTTTACCTGTATGGTGACTGGACTTGGTATCTCCCATTCCTTCCTTTCACGTAAACCGCTGCTCCTATGCACTGTGTACAGGCCCTCACTCGGTCCTGCTGTTTGCTTGGTGCTTGGTGCATTGACTGGAAACGTTTATCATCGCTTTATATTGTTTCAGAGCTGGAATTGTTGACACATATGCAGTTGGCTAGACTCAGGGCCGGTTCGTACATATAGGCGACATAGGCGACCGCCTAGGGCGGCACTTGGAGGGGCGGCAAATTGTGCGCCTTCACTTGCAGCTCTCCAAATATTCTCCAGCGCTCTGCCTCTATGCTCTTCCCTGCTAGATCCATTCTCTCCCCGCTGTCCGCGGCACGAACCGCCCGCCCTACTATGCCTCTGATTGGCTTACCCTGATATTCTTACCCTAACCCAACCAATCATCACTCCTCATGCCTAAACAAGCACTACTACTAGCCAATCAGAGGCAGAGGAGGGCGGGTCATCATGCCTTCTCCATCAGCTTGATTGAGGAAAAGGCACACGGAGTAAATGAAATGACATAGCCTACAAGTAGACTCATTTACTATGAGTTATTAACTTTAGGTTAAGGTAGCCTAGGCCATGTGCTCATATGTGTGCACCAGTATTAGTGTAATCAGTAAATTAGCGCGATATTTCTAACGTTGTTTCTGGGTTCCAAAACAATCTGTTTCCCTGTGCAGTGCGCACTTTGCTGCCCATTCATTGGAGAGACCAAAATTCCAAGATACAATATCTGAAGTTTCTCAAAGTTGAAACTACCTCTGCAGTAGTAGCCTACAATGAAACAAGACAGACTTAATGGACTGGCAACAATCTCCATATAAAATGAACTGGCAGAGAGAATCCTAATAGAGGATGATTGGGTTTATTTAAAGACCTCCCGCTGGTGTCCACTTCTGAAAGGTAAACAAGCTTTATTTGCCAACAGCTCGTAACAACAACTCGCCTTTGTTTAAGTTGTGAATCTGCTGATGATATAGGCTATAGGCTAAATACATTGTGAGTCTTATAGGCCTATTACTGTGCTTGCGCCGCCGTGCGCACATTCCGTGTTTTATGCACATGAGAAAGTGGTAGATAAGAGAGATTTGCATAGTTTGAGGGTCTGAAAATGTGATTATTTGGAAAATAGCTGTGCTGTATCATGACTGCTGTGGTTATTGGAGTTATTATGCAGACCTGTGCAGACCTGTGGCGCGTTATTTTTGTAGGTAGGCTATATGGATGTGCAAAATGCCTGCATATTGCGTCATGCATACTTTGATGCTGGTATGGTGTTGCCAATTGGGGGCGGCATAATTTGTTCTCGCCTAGAGCGGCAGAATGGCACGCGCCGGTCCTGGCTAGGCTACTGTAGGCTTTATAACTAGGAGATGAGGCACTTATTGGGCTGGGTACTAAACGTTATATGCCCCCCGCCCCCTCTCTCCCCCGATGTCATAGGGCGCTATCAAACGTAGCCAAATCATCGGAAAAGGTCATATTTTCTTCAATACTACCTTTGGTGTGAATATTGTTATGGAATCAGGATAATAACGTGCATAGCCATTTAAGAGAATGGGAGGTGCTAGTGATTTTACGTAGCGAGTGAGTGGTGGAGCGAGAGAGAGCGAGTGGGCGTGTGCGTGCGTCAGTCAACGTTGAGAAGTCAAGGAAGAGGCTGTAAATGAATGAACGAATGGAGAAGTCTAACAGCAAAGTTAGCACATAGAATAATAATACTGTACTGTACGGAAGAAGTCGGTAATAAATGCAACAACGTCTCAAGGCTAAAGGTGTGTCCCGGTGTGCTGCTGTGTCTCCCGTCTGATGTGTATTGTGGGTGGTTGGTCCCGAAGCTAAAAGTAAACTATACTTCGGCCCTGGAGGACAGAGGAAACCTCCCCTGTGCTTCTCGACTATGGTCTGGGGGCAGAAGCAGGAAAGATCTTCCAACAATATGATAAAGTGTGGTTATTTATGGTGGAGGGAGGGTCATGCATTTATCTCCAGTCACTCAGGGAGGGACATGGAAAAATATTTATAGATCTGGGGAGGGTGAAGGAACAAAACGAAAACAAAGTCGCCCCTGCACCATACCCCCCCTCTCATAAATAACGGACTGTCCCTTAGAGAGAAGGAGGGAGGGGAGAGGGAGAGATTGGGGGGCGCAAGAATGGAGAGAACATGGGGGTGAGGGGAGAAGAGGGCAGGAGAAGAGGGCAGAAAGGGCTTGGCCTGGGCAATACGGTTGAAATCAGTATCACAATAATACATTTTTCGAAACAATGAATATCACAATAAGCAACCTTTAGTAATCCAATTATCAACAACACCGTGTGTGTGTGTGTGTGTGTCTGTCATCGTGGCAAAATGTGGTCCTTGAGACACTTAGTCAGAGTTTGTGAACGTGATAGTGTCAAAGCCGTGCAAGATGCAGTCCAAAACTGTACAGGTGTGTGTAGTATATAAACTGAAGGCAGAGTTTGAAAAAATGGACGTGATCTGAGCAAGACCTCCCCACACACACTGCGGCTGGTGTGATCCCATCACAGGATGGTCTCTAGTTTAAATTTCAGTTTAACCTGCATGACTGTCTTCAGCAGCTCTCTCTCTCTCTCTCTCTCTGTCTGCAGGATGGTCTCTAGTTTAAATTTCAGTTTTACCTGCATGACTGTCTTCAGCAGCTCTCTCTCTCTCTCTCTCTCTGTCTGCAGGATGGTCTCTAGTTTAAATTTCAGTTTAACCTGCATGACTGTCTTCAGCAGCTCTCTCTCTCTCTCTCTGTCTGCAGGATGGTCTCTAGTTTAAATTTCAGTTTAACCTGCATGACTGTCTTCAGCAGCTCTCTCTCTCTCTCTCTGTCTGCAGGATGGTCTCTAGTTTAAATTTCAGTTTAACCTGCATGACTGTCTTCAGCAGCTCTCTCTCTCTCTCTCTGTCTGCAGGATGGTCTCTAGTTTAAATTGAAGTCTAACCTGCATGACTGTCTTCAGCAGCTCTCTCTCTCTCTGTCTGTCTGTCTCTCTGGCTGCAGGATGGCAATCTCCTCTCTTGCTCTCCTCTCCTACTCTCTCCTGTTGTGGTTATTACAAAAATTAGACAAACAGCATAGGTCAACTAAAACCTAACCAAAATCTGCATTGTGTGATGTGATTACGGTAGATATTTTAAATGTAGGTTGTTTACCCTGCAGTTTTCCTCTGCTCTGGAGGGGCTAGTGTATGTCTGTCTGTCTCTCCGGCTGGCGATCTCCTCTGTGCTCCGTTCCACTCAGCTCCTCTCCTGTACTGGCTATAAAAAAGGATAAAAACAACATAGGTCAACTAAAACCTAACCCAAAGTTGCATTTTGTGATGTGATTAGATATTTTCAAATATAAATATAACCTGTGTGAGTGTCTCCTCTGCTGTTCTCCAGGGGCTGTGTGTGTGTGTGTGCGTTTGTCTCTCCAGCTAGCGATATCTGTGCTCCACTTCTTTCCTGTCCGGATTAGAAAATAGGATACAGGCAGCATAGATCAGAGGTTCCCAAACTCAAACCAAGTACCACGATGTACCAGACCAAATTACCACTTTCCACTGCAGATATCCCCCCTTAAAAAAATCACTGATTTAACCATGTAATAGCATCAGAAAGGCTAAGTTGACATGGTAGGCTAAGGCTACTAATTGTGAGCCAGACCCTAAATAACCAACACAACATTTAGCATGTACAATGTAATAGGCTATGTGTCTCTATAGGCGGGTGCACAACGCACACACCCTGCTTAGAGAGCAGCGCACACACATGCTGACATGCCCGCGGGAACATACCCACTGAGCAAGAATACGTCCAAAGAACGTCATATGAACGTAATTTTTGGACGTCCCAAAGAGCTCCACCGAGGAGCCAGACTGGAAGTTTTTATGACGTCTTTTCATGACGTCTTCTGAACCTCCAAAGTTTGACATCCATAGGATGTCATCAGAATTACTTCTTCTGAACGTCTAATATTAGACGTTCAGAGGATGTCTTCTGAGCGACGTCTTATTAACGTCCAATGTTTGATGTCCAGAGGATGTCTTCTGAACAACGTCTTCTGAACGTCTTTGTTGGACGTCCTAAAGACGTTCAGAAGATACGTGCAAAGGATGTCTTCAGAACGTCTTTGTCAGACGTCTAAAATATGTCTACTGAGGAGCCAGAATGGACGTCTTTTTATGACGCCTTGTCAACGTCTGTTGTTGACGTCCTGAATACCTCTTTATAAAAGTTTAAAAATAAGTTCAAATGTGGTTATTTTTTGGACGTCTTGTAACGTGACGTCTTTTTAGACGACACCTTTTAGACCTCCACATGTATACTGCTATACAAGACAATCTATACAAAGTTGGCCTTACTTACAAATAACAATTTCTCAAACTATTTAATTATCACTTACATTTATTTGAACGTCATAATCCAGGACAGACAACAGTAATAGTAATAACATTAATATACACATATATACATATCGATATATTGCGATTTCCTACTTTTTCAACTGCAAATGATGTCCCCAAAGGAAAACTTTGTCAACATCTGGTTTATATAAGAACAATTTTCCAGTCTGTACATCTGACTTCAACCATTTTATTGCAGCAACATTGTCAAGTTGACAGACCAACAACTTTCATAAAGTCATGTCATAGTTGCATGCACTTGACAAACTGAACTGTTTGTTGCAGTCTACTTACGGTCCACCTTAACTGGATGTGTGGACTACTGTACTTAGGTAGCTTTTGAACAATGCTACTTCACTTCACTTCACTTGCACAAAACATCTTGTGCAGCCCATTCAGTAACTAGGGAATTTGTAAAATACTGTTATGACAAAACTGTTACTGTTAAAACAAAATGAAAAGATGCTACAGTTTGTTTACTGCTGGCCTTGGAACTAAAGTTTATTAAAAAAAAAAAGAAGAAAAAAGCAAAAACCTCCTATGAATGACCTCCCTTTCTGGCTGGTGCATGTTTGAGGTGCTCTGCAGCATGTTGGCGGATAACCTCCTCCGTTGCATCCTTATTCCATTTCAGTACAGCAGCTGCAAGAGTTGAAAAAGACAAAAATTATAAATGTGCAATTTTAGTCTAATTCTCTTGTGCTCTGGCCTCTGGGTTGAAATAGGTATCGCTGTTATCTACTTGGAAGAAAGCAGAAGTTCAAATAATAAAAACAAACCCTAAAAACTACATCAAGTGTGTTTTCATTTTCATCTCTGTGGGCAGTGGTGGCCTAAAGGTAGGAAGCAAGCTCGTGACAAGAAGGTTGTAGGTTCAATACCAAAAGAGTGGGTAAAGTGAAAAGCAGCACTTGCCCCTCCCTCATTACCACCACTGAGGTGACCTTGAGCAAGGCCCTTAACTCTGACCGCTCCAGTGCAGCTGATCAGTGGCCAGCAGATCAGACTGTGGTTGCTGGTCAGCTTCCAGGTGTGAATGTGTGTAAGAATGTGAACAGGGTACTCTTGAAAAAGAGACCATTGCTCCCCCTGTATAACATAAAAAAGGTAACAGTTTTCTTCCCCTATGCAACGTGAAATATGGGCTTACCTTTTAGTGCTCTGTAATGGTTGGTGGTCTCCAGACCCATCTTCTCTTTTTTCCCTTTCCCCTTCATATTGAAGTTGGCCATGAGGGAATTATTGAAGAGCCTGAAGAAAAATAAATGTGATTTACACAGAGGTGGGAGTAAGTCACACATATGCAAGTCACAAGCAAGTTTCAACCTTTAAGTCTCAAGCAAGTCTAAAGTTAATGTGAGAATCAAGCAAGCAAGTCCAAATCACTGCTCTATGTAAAGACATTGTTCAGGCCGGGCAAGCAGATGACAAGTCAAGCCACACTGTATGAAATTCTGGCCCGTTTCCACATTTAAAGCTGCTGTAAGTGATTTCCTCATTTTGCATAGTTCCGGTGGCATTTTCAGCACTGCAGTTAGCAGTCCCCCCCTACAGCATTGGCTTTCGGCCTGTGAACACGCACAGAGGACCGCCACTTTGTAGAGTTCTGTCTCCTGATTGGATAAGGTGGGGAGGCTCCCAGAAAAAAATCAGTTTTGCTGTGGGGCGGAGGGACTGAGAGATCCATGTCATTGACCAAATAATTTATATTAGTGATAGCTGTCAGAATGTCGAGCTGTTTTACACTTATTTTAACCAAAAATATCACAGCAGCTTTAACTCAATTAAAACACAGTGGTCAGATGTCTGATGAGAGAGAATGCAGATGTCTCTGTGTGTGTGTGTGTGTGTGTGTGTGTGTGTGTATGAGAGAGAGATTATTGAAAACAGTTCATGAAACATACCGGTCAAGGACTTTGTGGACACAGTCCTTTAGATCCTTCCCTCCAATTCGGGCAAGTTGCAGCACCTGGAAAAGGTCCATTAAAAAACAATTTTCAGAATATTAAAGACCCCCTAAAGTCATGCTTCAAGATGTGTATAAAATACTTTGAATAATAATTTGTGTCTGATGGTTTTTCCCCACAAAAAAGTTAAAACCCCTCCGCACCCTTCTCTGTCAAGAAACGAATCCAATCCCCCGGACAACACCACACTTTGCTCCCCTGATCTCAGCAATGCCTTCCTCCACTAACAAAATCTCCCAAATCAATAGCTACTGCCTCCATCACCAACTCCTCCACCCCCACCCCCACTAATCTTCCCTTTGGCCGATTACACGCCCCCCTCTTCTCTGCAACATTAACCTGCAACATGCTCTTTAAATCCCGACTCCAAACCTACCTGTTATCCCAAGCTTACAACCTCCCCTACCCTTAACCACCTCTTCCTACCTCGCCACCCACATTTTACACCTCCCTCTCTTCTGTCTGGCCACTGTCCCTCCCACACACTCCCTCCTTCCCCTCTGTTTCCATATATCCCTAATCAACGTGAGTTACTTGTATCTGTTGCCTGTTGTTATCTTGTTTTCTATGTACTCATACTGTGTCAGCATCTTAGGGTAATTGAAAAGCACTTTATAAAATAAATGAATTATTATTCTTTATTATTAATTATCTTGTTAAAATCCTTAAAATGGCTTCCCCTCCCTCTTTTTCATTTAAAAATCCAAAGCAACCAATCAGGGTTATCTAGATTCTAGAACATAACTAGCCAATCACAGCATACAACACATGCTTTTCAACACATTCTCACTCATTACAAAGTGACGACAAGGGTTCCTGACCGATTAAAAATGTGTTAACTGCTGAATACTGGACAGGGATTGGCTCCAGGATTCGTGATGTCACGAATCTTGCCTGTTGAAAACGGCCTTGGCTGGGTTTCCCAAAAGCTTCTTAGCGCTAAGAAGCTTCTTAGACCCTTCTTAAGGCTCCACGGGAGGGGTCTAAGAAGCTTCTTAGTACTAAGATACTTTTGGAAAACCCGGGCCTTTTCAGTTAGCTCTGATAAACGTTCCACTTTCAGCAGACGATTGTGGAAACAGCCTTCTAGTGTCAAACTCTGCACAGACATCATTCTGCACAGTGAAGCTCAAACATCTAACAAGAAGAAAAACTGATTTTTTACTTTAGGGGGGCTTTAAAAATGTACTTCTTCAATGCTATACTCCAGTAGGCCTATATACGCTCGTTCCCCATGAGTGCACTGGAGCAATGCATTTATCCATTAACCGAAAACATTTGGAACAAGGGCACTACTGTTATTACTTTCAGACTCTTGTTAATCCTACCAGGTTATTAAAAGTGTTGCTGTCCTCAAGGTGTAGCTCCTCTCTCTGGAAGTCCTCCATGGTGTCCAACCTCTCCACATGGGTGGCTGAAAGGGCAGGCGCACTTCGGCAAAGGTTTTTGATGTCCGTGTGCATGTCAAACAATTTCTCCAAGACTCTTTTCTGAAATTCTGAAATAAAAAAGAACACAAATGTTGATAGTGATGACTTTCTGTAATAGTCATTGAGGATGTTCGACTGAGTGTAAGTTCTGTATTTTACTAAGACCAAAACTGGCCTAACTAAGTAGCACAACGTTAATTGCTAATGTTAGCGCAGTTGGCCTGCCGACAGCCATATCTGGAATAAATACAAATATATTTTCTTAAGCGGTGCAGAATACTGCATTCGCTTCTAGGAGTGACACGTCTTTTAGGGGTCACCTGACCTAACCATAACTCTAGGGCACAAACCTTTTGTGCCCAAGGCACACCTGTATTCATATCATGAAAAATAATCTGGAAATGTTTTTTATTTACTTCACAAATGTATTTACTTAACTAGTGACATCATTTTAGATGTTTCATAATAAGTCTATAGCTGGTTGAGTCCCCTTTTAGTTAGGCAGGTTGTCACAAAATCCCACGGCACACCTGGCCTTGCCTCACAGCACACCATTTGGGAACCACTGCCCAAGGGGTACGTATCCCCCAGTTTGACCTGCATTCATCAACAACTACTACATCCCCATATACAGTGAAAGGAAAGATATTGCAGTATCCCTTTAATTATCTAAATTCAGCAATTGAAACAATTAATGGTTTGACAGCTCAATTTGAAACACTTTAGCACTTACTTGCTTCGGGCATTGGGAATCCGGCTGGTGCCCTCTGAGACCCTGCATCTGTAGTACATGTAAAACAAAAGTGTTCAGGAAATTACCAAGTGACATTTCTGAGAGAGAACAGATTTGGGCCCCAAGACGCAGTTGTCAGAAGTTTGCATACACTTAGGTTGAGGTCAAAAAAACTAATCCAAAAGATTCCACGTTCAAAAAATGTGTTTGCTCAGCCGGTTAGAACATGTAATTTCTGCATGACAAATATTTAAAAATAAACTTTTTTTTAAAGACATTACTTCACTTAAATGACAATATCACAATTACAGTGGGTCAGAACTAATCATTGAATTGCAAAGCGTTTTGATGGATACTTGAAGCAGGCTTTGAACAACTCACCATGCCTCAGCCTGACACTGTCCCCGCCCCTGGAGCTGTTGTTTTGCCTGGATCCACCACTGTCCCTGGAGCTGTTGTTTTGCCTGCCACCACTGTCCCTGTTTTGCCAGGGGTTGACACTGGGACTGTTTAACCTGGTGCTGACACTGTGCCTAGAGCCATCTGTGGGCCTGGAGCCACCGCTGAACCTGGGGCTGACACTGTGCCTGGAGCCATCTGTGGGCCTGGAGTCACCGCTGGACCTGGGGCTGAGTCTGTGCCTGGAGCCACCGCTGGGGCTGGCCCTGACCCTGGGACTGACACTGGGCCTGGAGCCACCGCTGGGGCTGGGGCTGAACCTGGGACTGACACTGGGCCTGGAGCCACCGCTGGACCTGGGGCTGAACCTGGGACTGACACTGGGCCTGGAGCCACCGCTGGGGCTGGGCCTGACCCTGGGACTGACACTGGGCCTGGAGCCACCGCTGGGGCTGGGGCTGAACCTGGGACTGACACTGGGCCTGGAGCCACCGCTGGGGCTGGGCCTGACCCTGGGACTGACACTGGGCCTGGAGCCACCGCTGGGGCTGGGGCTGAACCTGGGACTGACACTGGGCCTGGAGCCACCGCTGGACCCGGGGCTGAACCTGGGACTGACACTGGGCCTGGAGCCACCGCTGGGGCTGGGCCTGACCCTGGGACTGACACTGGGCCTGGAGCCACCGCTGGGGCTGGGCCTGACCCTGGGACTGACACTGGAGCAATCACTGAACCTGGGGCTGACACTGGGCCTGGAGTGCCTGGAGCCACCGCTGAACCTGGGGCTGACAATGGACCTGGAGCCATCTCTGGACCTGGAGCCATCTCTGGACCTGGAGCCATCTCTGGACCTGGAGCCATCTCTGTGCCTGGAGCCATCTTTGTGCCTGGAGCCATCTCTGGATCTGGAGCCATCTCTGGACCTGGAGCCATCTCTGTGCCTAGAGCCATCTTTGTGCCTGGAGCCATCTCTGGACCTGGAGCCATCTCTGGACCTGGAGCCATCTCTGTGCCTGGAGCCATCTTTGTGCCTGGAGCCATCTCTGGACCTGGAGCCATGTCTGGACCTGGAGCCATCTCTGGACCTGGAGCCATCACCGTCATGTGTAGAGACTGAAAAACACACAAAGCATGTTCTTAGATTTAACATCACTAACACGTATCACAAACTAACAGGTGACTGGTTTAATGTGACAAATACTCACTTGGTGTGATAATTTCCCTAGCCAGGCCACCATGTTCCACCGGGATGGATAAGCGAGGATTTTCAGAGCCTGAAACATTTAAATGACCCTGTAGCTACTTTCAACCTGTGTATATTAAATAATTAATTACTATATTTATTAAATTGTGATCAATACTCACAAGGAGGCTTTACTTTTGATGGTGGAGGGGGAAAGGGGTCCATGCTCGCCTGCTCCTCCTCCTCAGAATCTTTTAAGAGTGCAATTCAAAATGTGATATAAAACATGTTCAGGCCCAGTTTCTCCCCAATAAATACAATTTCAGATTCCTAAATTAATTGATAAAACATACCAACAACATAATCATCCAATTTTAGGTTACGTTTTCTTTTCCTCTTCGTAACCACCTCGTCCATGTCATCATCTCCTTGGCTGGACTCGGCTTGGCTGGTCTGATTGTAGTCATTGCATTCTTTTTCCTCAGCTAGAATTAACATATTTCAACTGTAAAAACCATTTGACCCAGCATATTTTTATTTTTTTGCTGAGGAATGAAACCATTCATTAATCAAAACCTACCTGATCTTGTTTTTATTTTGATAAACTGGAAGGTCATCCAGTCATCCTCGGGGTTCTGCTTCTTCTTGAAAGCTGCTTCTAGTACCTTTACATTCTTTGAATTTGGCCATCGCACGATTTTCTTCTTTTGGTCTATCCAATTTTCGGGAACTGTACCCTCTGTCTCTTTTCCATTCTCCACCCACACAGCCTTGGCATACATGATCTGGAAAGGACAGTATATGTTACTTTCAGGTTTGACATTTTAATTTATCCACAGCAGTTTGTAGTGCTGGAGATTTGTATCATGTGCTAGCCTGCGTTAAAGAAAAAGAATATCCAATTGATATTTAATCAAATCTGCTCTATTCATAAATCCCAATATCGATATTTTAATATAATGCTTTTTCCCGTGGATGCATGCAGTTTTAACCCTGTTACGAGATTTCGTCTCCATGTGTAAATATATATATTTTTAACAATACACCAGGTTAGAGGGTTCGTTGTACAATTTACAGGAACAGTTCTTTGAGAATCTCTAATATCCAAGCCAAATTGGTATTGTAACTGAAATATCGAATGTTAACGTAAATTGATTCGGGACAGTGTGTGGGAATTGCATTGGGAAATCAGTGGTGACACCCACCCCTATTTGTACGGTCCCTAGGAATCAAACCCAAGACCATTATTGATATCACCTTGTTCTACCAATTAGGCTACACACGAACACATTTCTACAATAATTACCTATGACATTATTATGAAATATTTTTCATTGCAATCATTAACATACTGAGCAGGTCAAGATGTTAGTGTGCAGGTCAATATGTTACCGTGCAGTTTAATGTGCAGGTTAAGATGTTACTGTGCAGGTTAAGATGGTAATTAGTTAATGAAGAGAGTTTAGAGTTAAATTAAACCTTTACAAGTGGTGTTCCACACCATGGCGAAGGGGTATGAGGACATAACCACCAGTTTCTTGCGGGAGGCAGGCCACCTTGCGGAAGAGATCCTTTTCACGCAGTAGTCCTCTTTCCATTCGGCCCTGCACATTACCTGTGCATACGATATTTAGGAGTTTGGAGCTGCATGGTTGTTCAAATAATGGTGAAGTGTGGCGCTGGTGCAGAATTTCACACATCAAAGTGCCGTCTGCATTCTTTGCCCGAATGAAAGCAAAGCTCTCATCTCTCAAGAGAAAACAACGGTCTCTTTCTTTGACAGAAACAAACACTTTAGGCTGTGTTTTGCACTCGTCCACTTCTGCATGTTCCATTTCTGCCAAACGCCTAGTGACCTGTTCCAGGGGGCTTCTCCCACTCCTCACATACTTCTTGATTTTTTGCAGGTAGTTCTCAAAAGGAAAAGCGGAAATGTCATTTAACGAACAGTTGAAGTGTCTGACTTCTTCATGAAGATGGAGTAGTCCATGTACATTGTACACAGCAAAGGTTTGGCCATAGAGATGAGCACAGCACTTGACAAAATGTTTCAGTAGTTCATTGGCAAATTGGAGATAACCATTCCGAGTCCTCTCATCTGACTCCAGCAGGATCGACATGGCCACAGTCAAGGACAGGAAATGTTTGTATCTTCCAGGGGACAACACAGTTTTTAGTACCACAGGTCCTGTGTATAACAAAAACTGCCGTAGTTCGGTGGCCTTCCACCTATCCACTTCATCTAAACCCCGGGGTTGCCGAGCAAATTCACTTGGCATCTTCCCTCTCAGCGACGTCAGTTTTTGGGTTATTTCTTGCCTTTGCCTGACAGATAAACGACAAAATCTTGGGCCACGACTAGTCAAAAATCTTAACAGTCGTCGGACTACTCCCAAGCTTACCATATGCATGTAATCTAATACGAATGAGCTGACACAAGGAATTCCTGACGCAATGAAGGGGCTGATACCGTTTTGGTGGGTGCTGTACTCCACTCTACTGAAAACTTCGTCTGTTCGAGAAGTGCATACCGGTTTATTGAAAACGATTGTCTCCTCGACACGAGCACCTCTGATTATACATCTCTCACAACTCTCATAGGCAGTATGACCCTTTATACATTTGAGATATGCCCTTGCTGGCGCATCACAGATGAGAGCTTCAATATGGACTGTGTAAGTCTGGCCTTCATAAATTATCCCAGTGTCTTTGAGATGTTTGTACTCAGTCAAAAAATCATGAAGATACTCCTCAAGGGGACGAGGCTTACGTTTTCCACTAAACATAGCTACAATAAATGGATCAAAATGGTTCAACTTCGCTAGTATTGGCCAGAATTCGATACCACTACTTTTGAAAAGCGGGAGGCCATCAATGTTTACACTGAGGTGTAAGACATTACTCTCGGTGCGACTTAAAAAGCGGCGGATCCCCTTTTCTAAGCCGTAGTACATGTACTGCCCGCCACATTTAGCCTCAGATGCTTTATTTTGTGGTGTAGAAAGGAGTGTCCTTGGATCAATAGGCAACAGATGCCCCTGCTTCCTTAATATGGCCAATAATTCTTTCAAAGATCTGTGTGTCTCTCCATTTTTGATGGCCCATTGTTTTAAGTCCTCTTCAAGATTCACATTATCTGCAGCTTCATCATTTAGTCGGTCATCGGTAGAGTCTTGGTCCACAATGTACAAACTATTTGGAGTCCCAGGTACGTCGTCACTGTTGAAACGATTTGGAGTCCCAGGCATGTCACTGTGGAAGCTATTTGGAGTGGCAGGCACGTTGTCACTGTTGAAACTATTTGGAGAATCAGACACATTGTCACTGTCAATCCCCATGAGATTCTCATCACTGTCAGAATCTTGGAGAAGCTGTTCAATGTCTCGTTTTCTTAATTCGCCATCGTCTCTGGTAACCCTTCATGTCCATCTGGAAAATACGGGGGGGGGGGGGTGGGGACCATATGAACATTTAATTTCACGTTGATCCCGTCCTAATTATTCGAAATGAACGATATGATCAATTAAAATAAAACTCAATATAGCACTAAACATACTAGAATAACTTTACCCTACACTTTGTAAACTAGCAACGATTCCTCGCCCGCCCTGCAGCTCGCCCACTGCGCACCGCATACGCAGCTCTGCCGCTATGCTGCCTTGTCTGCCCTATTGGCACCAGGAAGGATGACATCACTGATGACATCATCATTTTGATTTCTGATTTAACTTTTTTAGTTCAAGGACACAGCGGTCAAGCTGAGACAGCTTCAGCCATGTCGATGACAATTGCCTGGAAAGGTGTGGGCTCCACCTTGTGGCAAATGGGAATTATAAACAAAACTGGAAATCAATTAGGACTGTGACTTGCTAGTGAGCAAAGTTCCTCCTCTTTTTCAAGTCACTCATGAGTCTGGGTGATATTCATTCTCATGTGACGATATCTTCACGATCAATGGAAATTCACTGCAACACAATTATCTTGAGTGTTAAAGGAGTAGGGGGCACAAGACCGGTGAGGGTGCTGCATTTGGTTAAGACAATACCTTGAAGTACAGGTAGAGGCTGAGACTGCGGCAAACTGGAGACTGCAGGCAGAGGCTGTAGGCAGAGGCTGAAGCTGGAACTGTGGCAGACTGACAGAGGCTGGATGGAGGCAGTGGCTGCAGCGGAAAAAGGTCAAGCATGAAAGGTCACCAAAACAAAATTGGTAGGGAGCACCCCAGAACCAAAGCAGACAAGTTATGAGACTTAACATTGGGTACTGTGGAGTCTCGTCAGCCTACCCCCTGACAGGTGAGAGCAGGAGGACAGCCAGCCACCACAGTGACGTCAGAGCAGGGGGATCCCAACAGAAACGCTGTCTAGGACGCGTCATCACTGATAGGTACTTCCCCAATTATGTCCTCAATCAGTGGGACCGCTAGCAGCCGGGCGCTGTTAGGAACAGAGCGCCCGGCTGGAACAGATCCCCAATCAATGGCCCTAGAAAAACAGACGCCGCTCTGAAGCTCACTGTGTGGCCGGTTTTCCTCCAGGAGGAAGCGCTCCTTGCTGTCGGGCGGTAAGTCAGATTTCCAATCCTCTCCCTAAACATTCTCGTGTCAATAAATGATGTTGCCTGACAGACCCTCTCTCCTCTCGTCCACAGGCACGTTACTGGAGCACTTAAACGAGGAACGGAGCCCTGGCTACGTGGTGGGGAGCAAACCCCCTCACTGGCCCCAGGCTAACCCAGCCTACTTTAGTTATATATATTTCATGGACATACCCCGATAAGGGAAGAATTTTCATTTTGGTGAATAAAACAACGCTCCGGCGTTTAAAACTGTTTTTCTGTGTCTTGGATTGAATCAGAGTTGCCACAAGTGGTGGAGAATGCAGGCACTCTGATTCAACGTCAACCGCACGCACCATGGAGCAAGCACAGGCTCTGGTGGCCCTAATCCAAAGCCAAACTGACCTTCAGCAGGCAGTACACGAACTGATAAAAAAAATAGAGAAAGACGGCTCGACTTCCCGGGCTCCAGGAGATGTCCTCACTAAGCAGACCCCCGACGATGATATCGAGGCATACATGGAGCTCTTCGAAAGAACGGCGGTGCGAGAGGGATGGCCCGCAGCCCACTGGGGAGGCATCATCGCGCCCTTCCTCACGGGCCAGGCACAAAGGGTTTGCCGGGACATGTCCATGGGAGAGGCCCGCGACTTTGTGAAGCTGCGCACCGCCATCCTCGCCAGTTACGGCTACAGCCTTCCGGCTCGTGCACAACGGTACCATGGCTGGAGGTACACCCCGGACCAACCGCCCCGCTCCCAAGTCGCCGATTTGCTGAGGCTCACCCAGAGTTGGCTCACCTCCACCGGGGAGCCCCCATGGATAGAACGCCTCGTAATAGACAGATGTATCCGCTCCTTGCCGCCCGACGCCCGAAAATATGCTGCCCAGGTGAGCCCCTCATCGCTGAACGCATTGGTGGCCTTGCTAGAGAACCACCAAGTCAGCGCCGACATGATGCGCCACACGCAGAACGAGCCCCTCCGAAAGCCCGCCATAGCCGACAGACCCAGCCGAGACAGCCGACGCCGGCCACCGCCGCTACAGCCCCCGACCCAGAGGGACCCTCGGGCCCAGGCCGACCGAGTGAGTCGGCAGCTGAGGAGGTGCTATGTCTGCGGACAAGAGGACCACCTCTCCTGGTCCTGCCCCGACCGGGATGTGTCGATGCCTTCCGCCGCCGGAGACGAACCACGGCCCTCCCTCCACACCGGAGGAGCCCCTCGCCAGCAGGCGACACTGCCGGTCCGGGTGGGCCGCATCGACACCCACGCCCTCCTAGACTCCGGTAGTGTGGTGACGCTCGTGCGGGCTGACCTCGTGGAGGTCCTCACTACAGAGACAATGCCGGTGACGTGCGTCCACGGGGACGTGAAGAGCTATCCGGTCAGTTATATACGGGTCCAGACCCCGAAAGGCGACGTAAAAGTCGCCGCCGGCGTGGTGCCCAACCTCCCGGTCCCGCTCCTGATAGGCACCGACTGCCCCCTATTCAGCCGGTACTGGAGTCACGGTCGTCGGCCGGAGAAGCCCCGACGAGAGAAACTGAGGGGAAAAAGGATGGCCCGGCCGCGCCTGGCCTGCCCAGCCTTCCGGCCGGGATCAGACGGACCGCAGTCCGAACCATCAGCCGCGGAAGACGGTCCAACCCGGCCAGCCGAGTCGGACACGCCTCCTCTCGACGAGGACCCTTTCGCGGAGTTTCCGCTCCCGGACGACCCTGGACCTCCGGGCCGCGGAGAGTTTGCCTCGGCCCAGTGGGCCGATCCGAATTTGGAAGCCGGCCGCCGCGCCGTCGCTGGCATCGATGGCCAGCACTGTTCCGGGGTGAGACAAAACTTTCCACAGTTTATTGTTAAACATGGGTTGTTGTATCGAGTCGCCAAAACTCCGGGGGGGGATTTAATAGAACAATTGTTAGTACCAAAAACATACGTATCCAGAGTGTTGTATTTCGCCCACACTCACCAACTGGGGGCCCACTTAGGGGTCCAAAAAACGTATGATAGAGTGCTACGCAGATTCTATTGGCCAGGCATAAAGAAAGCCATTGAACTGTTCTGTCGTTGTTGTGGCGAGTGCCAGAAAACGGCACCCCGGCCAATGTACCGGAACCCACTGATTCCACTGCCAATCATCGAGGTCCCGTTCTCCAGGCTGGCCATGGATATCGTGGGCCCTCTCCCGAAGTCCAGCCGAGGACACCGATACATACTGGTAATAGTGGATTATGCTACTCGTTACCCTGAGGCAATACCTTTACGCACCGCTAATGCCAAAAATGTCGCTCGAGAACTGTTCCTGCTATTTAGCAGAGTGGGAATAGCGGAGCAGGTACTCACAGACCAAGGGTCCTGTTTTATGTCCAGAGTAATGACGGCGTTATACAAATGGCTGAAAATCACCCGTATCAGAACTTCTGTTTATCACCCCCAGACCGATGGACTTGTCGAGAGATTCAACCAAACCCTGAAAAAGATGCTAAAAAAGCTGATTGACGTGGACGGAAAAGATTGGGACCAACTCCTCCCATACGTGCTGTTCGCCATACGGGAGGTGCCACAGGCCTCCACCGGATACTCACCGTTCGAACTCCTCTACGGCCGAAACCCCCGTGGCCTACTCGACCTGGCCAAGGAGGCCTGGGAAAGCCAGCCCTCCCCCCTCCGGAATGTTATCGAACATGTGGAGCGGCTCCAGGAGAGAGCCAAAAAGGTCTGGCCACTGGTACGGAGTCACATGGAGGAAGCCCAAGCAGCCCAGGCGCGCACCTATAACAGGGGAGCCAAAACCCGGCAGTTCCAGGTAGGAGAGAAGGTCCTGGTGCTGGTGCCCAGCCATGACTGCAAATTCCTGGCAAAATGGCAGGGACCATTTGAAGTAACCGAGAAGGTCGGGCCAGTGAATTACCGGGTCTGTCAGCCGGGGAGGAGGAAAGGCCATCAGATATACCACATAAACATTCTGAAGCCATGGCACGACGCCGAGAGACCCGGCCCCCTAGCCCTCCTCACCCACGCACAACCCAGGCCACCGCAGACGATCCCCGTGGACATCGGACAGGACCTGGGGCCAGAGCAACTACAAGATCTCAAGGAACTCCTAGGAAGGAGTCATGATGTTTTCTCCGAGCTGCCAGGACGGACACACGCTATCCAACACGACATTGAGACGACGCCGGGAAAAGTGGTGCGACAGCGGCCCTACCGCATCCCCGAGGCCCGGAGAGAAGCCATCCGGGGTGAAGTGAAGAAAATGCTCGAGTTGGGCGTAATAGAAGAGTCCCACAGCCCCTGGTCCAGCCCCATTGTCATTGTGCCGAAGCCAGACGGGACGCTTCGGTTTTGCAATGATTTTAGAAAACTGAATGAAATATCCACTTTTGATGCATACCCGATGCCAAGGGTAGATGAATTAATCGAGCGGCTGGGGCCCGCTCGATTCGTGAGCACCCTGGACCTCACCAAAGGCTATTGGCAGGTACCCCTAACCAGACGGGCGAGAGCCAAAACAGCATTCGCGACCCCCGACGGCCTATTTCAATACCGCGTCCTCCCCTTTGGAGTACACGGCGCCCCGGCCACATTTCAGCGACTGATGGACAGAGTCCTCCGGCCCCATCGCGCTTATGCGGCGGCATATCTAGACGATATCGTCATACACAGCAGCAGCTGGGAGCAGCACATGACACAGCTGGAAGCGGTGCTGGGAGCCCTCCGCCGAGCCGGACTCACCGCCAACGCCAAGAAATGTAAATTGGCATGGACAGAGACAAACTACCTGGGATACACCATAGGCCGGGGGTGCGTAAAACCCCAAATAACCAAAGTGGAGAGGATACAAAATTGGCCCCAGCCCAGGACGAAAAAACAAGTAAAATCCTTCCTGGGCCTGATTGCATATTATCTAAAATTTGTAAAATTTTTTGCCACCATAGCAGCCCCGTTGTATGACTTAACGCGCCAGAAGCTGCCCCACCATGTCAAATGGACGGAGGAAACAAACGCCGCATTCTGTGCCCTAAAGGAGGCGCTCTGCCGAGAGCCGGTGCTGATAGCCCCAGACTTCGCTAAGCCATTCATCCTACACACAGACGCCTCAGGAACAGGAGTAGGAGCAGTGCTGGCGCAGGTAATAGATGGGGATGAACACCCCGTTACCTTTATAAGTAGGAAATTGCTTAAACATGAGAGAAACTACTCAACCGTAGAGAAGGAATGCCTGGCGGTGAAGTGGGCCATTCACTACCTACGCTACTACCTATGGGGCAGGGTATTCACCCTCA
The DNA here is from genome assembly GCF_964638095.1 of Poromitra crassiceps. Classification (NCBI taxonomy): domain Eukaryota; kingdom Metazoa; phylum Chordata; class Actinopteri; order Beryciformes; family Melamphaidae; genus Poromitra; species Poromitra crassiceps. Next base: position 1,838,444 of record NC_139630.1, read on the forward strand.
TCACGGACCACGCCCCCCTAAAATGGATGGCGACGAACAAGGATAAAAATGAGCGGGTAACGCGGTGGTTCTTGGAACTTCAAAACTATAAGTTCAAAGTGGAACACAAACCAGGAAGAGAGATACCACACGCAGACGCCATGTCACGCCGAGATGAAGCAGGGGAAAGTGAAGCTCCCCGCACTGGCAGCGAGCTTAGGGGGAGGATGTGTGGAGTCTCGTCAGCCTACCCCCTGACAGGTGAGAGCAGGAGGACAGCCAGCCACCACAGTGACGTCAGAGCAGGGGGATCCCAACAGAAACGCTGTCTAGGACGCGTCATCACTGATAGGTACTTCCCCAATTATGTCCTCAATCAGTGGGACCGCTAGCAGCCGGGCGCTGTTAGGAACAGAGCGCCCGGCTGGAACAGATCCCCAATCAATGGCCCTAGAAAAACAGACGCCGCTCTGAAGCTCACTGTGTGGCCGGTTTTCCTCCAGGAGGAAGCGCTCCTTGCTGTCGGGCGGTAAGTCAGATTTCCAATCCTCTCCCTAAACATTCTCGTGTCAATAAATGATGTTGCCTGACAGACCCTCTCTCCTCTCGTCCACAGGCACGTTACTGGAGCACTTAAACGAGGAACGGAGCCCTGGCTACGTGGTGGGGAGCAAACCCCCTCACTGGCCCCAGGCTAACCCAGCCTACTTTAGTTATATATATTTCATGGACATACCCCGATAAGGGAAGAATTTTCATTTTGGTGAATAAAACAACGCTCCGGCGTTTAAAACTGTTTTTCTGTGTCTTGGATTGAATCAGAGTTGCCACAGTACCTTGAAGGACAATGACACTATCAAACTGGAGACAGCAGGCAGAGGCTGAAGCTGGAACTGTGGCAGACTGACAGAGGCTGGATGGAAGCGGTGGCTGCAGCGAAAAAAGGTCATGCATGAAAGGTCACCAAAACAAAATTGGTAGGGAGCACCCCAGAACCAAAGCAGACAAGTTATGAGACTTAACATTGGGTACCTTGAAGGACAATGACACTATCAAACTGGAGACAGCAGGCAGAGGCTGAAGCTGGAACTGTGGCAGACTGACAGAGGCTGGATGGAGGCGGTGGCTGCAGCGGAAAAAGGTCAAGCATGAAAGGTCACCAAAACAAAATTGGTAGGGAGCACCCCAGAACCAAAGCAGCACCAATAATAAGTTCAGTGTTTATGCCTGTGTTGCTGTCTGTTGTAGTGTAAAACGACTAAAGGGAGAGCAGGTGCTTACATAAAAGTGAGTGAGAAAAGGAGAAGATACTGAATAATGACATCACAACAGTATAATCCTAATGTTAATTTAAAATTTAATATTCTTCTAAATATGGATGAAAGTCCAAAAAACGTCACCTCACAGCACTGAGAGTTCCTTCCTTACAGCACCCCCTACCTAACAGTACTTCCAGCGCCACTGGGGAAGGGCCATTCTGAGCCTGCACTGCAGTGGTGGATTAGCTGCGATATAATTTTTATTATATTTTCTTTGGGGGAGGGGGGGGGGGGGGGGGGGCACCAGCAAAAATCTTGCCTAGGGCACCAACTTGGTCAGGCACGCCACTGGTTGTAAGTAACTTTGTATTTATTTTATCCCCTACCCCCATCCCTCAAAAGGCTGTGCCTTCTGCCACGTCGCTGTTGTAAATAAGAATTTGTTCTTACTTCTTAATGACTTACCTGGTTAAAGGTTAAATAAAATAAAAAATAAAATAGCAACATGCACAATTAAGATAACAGCTCGAGGCTATTTCAGGAAATTATCTTACCAAGGATGATCACAGGAGTTACCTAGCTGGGAAGGAATCAAAGGGATGATTATTCATGATGAGCATCACACTACCAGTCCAGTATTATTAGATTTCCCTAAAGTAAAGTACAATTAAATGAAAACGCATGTTTGAAACCCTATAATAATTAGAGATTCACTTCAGTTATGTTTATAACCCCTATCACACAAGCATGTCTCAAAAGGCTCAACTGTTGCGTCACTGATACTACAACATGCAGGGCTCTTGTGCCTCACGTGCGCCATGCTGTGTCAATCTCTCCCCCCTCATCAGGCACGCACACACGCACACACACACACACACAGAGAAAGATGGAACTACAAAAACACAACGCTTTTAATTCATGTTGAGTGCTTTCCACGTGTTCAGAATCATTTTATTTTGAAAATCCGACTGGAAGGCGTATTGTTTTTATCGCTAGTCTAACATGACTGTTTGAAGCCAGTCAACCATCAACCACCAGTCAAAGCCGATGGCTTTGGATTTGGAGATCAAGCTAGCATCAGTGCTGCTGATGGCAGCTGCCTGCGACAGTGTTTTGGTATCAACCTTGTTAATCTCGCTATATTCTTCATCACAGCGGGGCATTACCCACTGTGTGGTTCATTACCCATTTTACTGACGTCCTCACTAATCACACGGCTAGCTGTTTACATGGCTAGCTAGTTATTAGCATAGCTCGCTGTTAGCGATCATGGGTGTTCTCTCTCTCCCTCTAAGATGTCGCTTGCTCGTAACATTACTTATTTGCGGGAGTGTGCATGGGATAAAGTCTCCCGCTAGTGTTGATGCCCAGTGTGATGGCACATGGCAGAGAAACGTGTAGCTGCGTCGCGTGTAACGTTAGCAGGCATTGATTTTGAAAGCAGAAAAACACAAGTAGCCTAAATATTCACAACGATAACGTTAGCTTAGCAGCTGATTGAAGCTTGACTTGCTTGAACGTGGCCTAGCGACCTCAACATTAAACAAAAGCAAGTTAGCTCATGTTAGGCCCTGTGTCCACCTAGCTTCTTTTTCCTACGTTAAAAGCTGGGAGTGCGCTGGGGAACGCTGATCCCAGCGCACAATATACAAGGAAGCAGTCTGCAAGTAACGTTAGTTCAGCTTGATAGCTGACAGCTAGCAAGCTAACAACACAGGTAGGCTACGCTATTAAAAGCAGTAAGCACAACACTCACGCTGCATGGGGGCTGACTTTACCGCTTAACGCTGCAACACTACGCTCTCCCCCCATTGGAAACAATTGAAAATAGACGCTGGAGCTGATGAAAAGAAGCTAGGTGGACACAGGGCCTTAGCCTGTAAGCCAGATGCTGTCTTAGTAATAGCCTCATATAGCATAAGATAATGCAGCCGCTAACGCGCGAATTAACACAGCAGGTTGAAATCGTGTAAAAAAACAACACATGTTTTTGATTAATATGCTTTATCTATTCCTTATTTAAACAGAACTGAACAAAAGAGAACACTAGGCTAATTCCTTACCTCTACTGCTGTAGCCTTGTCTTCCAAGCGGGAGCAGAGAATACTTCTTTCCAAATCCGCGGGATTTGACAAAATGGAATCTCCCTACATGCAACGCGGCGTACAACCAATCACTGCTGTAGCGTCGTGCATGACGTCATGACGTCATGGCCATGGTGACGATTGGGGGATTGTTAACACAAGATAAGTAACTTCTCAGCTGTGTCTGGTCTGGTGTTGTATATATAGCGACTAGCTTGCCAACGCTAACATTCTGAGATCACTATCAATGTCATTTACTGTGACATAAGCTAAAATTGTATATTTATGTTGTGATGTTTACAGAAGCTAGCTAGCTATATGAAGTCACTTTGGCAAGATGTTACTCAGTGTGGTTCTCAAAGTGGGGTCTGGGGACCCCCAGGGGTCCTTGAGGGGGTTCCAAGGGGTCCGCAGCAAGTATTAATTTTTTTTTCAGTAATTCCATCCATATAACACAATGACAGAATGTATGGCTATTTTGGTCATGGGTTTCATACAGTTTCTCTAATAAAACATATAATCCCAGGGGCCCCGGGGACAAAATCTTATCAAATGGGGGACTGTGGTCTAATTTATGTCCGGGTGCTTGACATGACGGTTTGAGAACAAAGTAAGTCATTAAGTTGTAAGTCATCTGCTCATGCTGGTTGTATCATGAAATGGTAGTAGTGTAACTAGCCTGTCTGTTTGTCTGTCTGTCTCACTGTCTGTTTCGTGAGGCGGACATTTTCACAGTGTATGGCAAAGCTGTCCCTGGGGTTTCAGTGGTCCTCCAGTGTGATGGCACCAGGCTCTGGCAAACTGCGCTACGTTCTCATCGCCTCCATCATCAGGGCGCTGCCGATGGACATCATCTGCATTTGGTGGTGCTCTGCATTACCAGGTGAGTTACACACACAGATCCTAACAAGCCTGGATGTAGTGTTTTGTGGGTTGTTGTTTTGGGCTATGGAGCCTGGAGCCTAAGGCGAAGCAACTGAAAGGTCACGTTGAATACTACTGGCACAGTCACCTCCCTTCCTAAATTTAGACAGAGGTATATTTACATCTGTCATTGTAGAAAAGTTACCCAAGGACTCAATCTCCCACAATCCTCCACACCTCCTACTGAACGGTACCCTGCCTTCACCTCACTCACCTCAATAGACCCTTTTCACGGGGGGCATTTTGTGTCGAAAAGGCAGAATAAACACAGGTGCAAGTGTCACGGGTGTGTGCGTGACTGTGAATAAGAGCGGATTCTACTGGGGAGTGGTGCTGGCCCAAACAGCATACACAGACAAGAATGGAACATTGGAACAAATGGGTTTTATTACTAAAATATAAAAAGAGAAAAATGTGCCTATTTAAAAGAGTCCAGTCTCCGTGGGACAACGTCCAGCCTCTGTTAATCCCGAGCAACTGTGTTGTCTCCCTCTCGTCCGGTTCCCCGTCCTCTCCTGACGTCTCCAGCTGACGATGAGGGTATAAAGCAGAGCAGGGCTTAATGCTTAATTCCCCAGATAAATGACAGTTCAGAAATGGTAGGATAACTCACTAGGACTGGTATTTTGGATGAGCCAAGTTAAATAGTGGATAAATGCACTGCAACCCAATTCACTGCAAAACAAATGCAATACGTCTATTGCATGTAAATCACTCGAACGTAATGTGCACGACACGCCTTAAGGGCTCCTCCTCGTTCCGTGTCGTAGTAAGCTATAGTAGTTCCACTGAGCGTTCTTGTTACTGTCAATGTCTGGGGTTAGGCTTGCGGGCAGACCCGCGTCGTCTGTGCACGGAGCTGGTCACAATCAAAGATAAAACAATAAAAATGGAGCGGGACTTAACTGAAGGAGGGGGGAAGCGCACCTCCACCCCTCCGCTTTCCCACGGCGTCTCTCCCGCTGTCACTCCTCGGGGAACATAGAACCCTTTCTATGTTCCCTGGGAGAGGTTAGGTTTTGGGTTAGGGTCTGGGGGAGGTTAGGTTTAGGGTTAGTGAAAAACGGGGAATATAGAACCCGGGGAACATAGAACCCGGGGAACATAGACATGATCCCATCCTTATCCTTAAGCACTTAGAAATGATCAGAAAGTATGGTTGACTTTGCACATGTGTGGAATGCTTCCCTACTAACAGGTGTAGTGTTGGCGAACGCAGCCCCAGGCCTGACTCCTCTCACCAATCACCTAGGCTCTGAGTATATACGACATCCATGAGCATTGTTTTCCCTCTCACTGCTGCCATTTGCCCTGTTCAGGCTGACAAATTGGGTCCTAGAGTGCTACATTGTTTTGTTCAGATGGCTAACCCCCTGTGGGTGCTCCTGTCTGTTTTGCTGTTGTATGACTGTTTGTTCTCCCTCTTGCTCCTCATGTGCCCTGATTGGAGGTATGTAGGCAGATACTTTGGGAAAGAAGCTATATTGTGGTCTTCAAATGTTTAACTTTTAGCTTCCTTGCTGGTGACCCCTGTCCATATCTTCATAGGCTACTCGTAGACTCATTACTAACAGTGGTTAGTAGGCCTTGAGTAAACACTTTGAAATAGACAGTATTTTGTATTCAGGTGGATGACTATAATGACAATAATGTCTCTTTTGTAGGTCTCCACCTACTGCTATAACTTGTCTAATTATTTGGTTTAATCTTGTTTGTCGTTCTTTTTCTGTCTTTGATTTAGTGGAGCTGAGTGCCAGTCATCTGCGAGGCAGGGAAGGCGGGGATGCTAGTAATTCCGGGTGAGGACCCTTCACTGTGGTTAAAGACACCGGGACACATGATTGGTTCACCTGTTTGCAGTATGAGTGTGTTTAGGTTGCTGTAACTTAATGTATGGTGAGTATTGATTGCACCCCTGGACACACCCTATAGTCTGGCCTCAGCCTACTCCAGTTTTCTATTCTTTGCATTACCAGTAGCCCAATGAAATTGTAAAACAATACATTATTAAAATAGTTTTGTAATAAAATTATGCTGTTACTACTTAAATCACATATTGTGTTTATTTACTGACTGTTACTTTTAGTTTTTCAGCTACTTTCTTCAACATTCTTATTTGATGCATGGTTTTCAGGATTTTTAAACGGGAGGCTCCTCGCTACCTCTCTGACTACTTTTGTAAAGTCAGTGAGGTACATGGCTACTCCACAAGAGGAAGCACCTCCAACATTGTTCCCCCCAAATTTAAAACTTTAAAGGGTAAATGTACCTTTTCTTACTCAGCAGCTATTTTATGGATCAAACTCCCTTAGAGTATAAAGACCCTTAATTCCAGGTTCTCTTTTAAGCTTGCCTTGAAAAAATGGCTGGTTGGCTCCCAAATGGGTTCCTAACCTTTTATTTTTTTTCTTTTGTCTCCTGTATGGTCGCAGTTTTTAAACCCTAGGTAGGTCTTTGATTTATTATATGAGCTGGTCTCTATCTTTTTATTTATTGATTGATGCATTTTTTGTTTGTTATGTAAATAACCATTCAGTCAATGACTAATCAGTCATTGAATGTATGGTTGTGTGTAAAATGTTTTCATTGTTTGTGTTGTTGTTGCCCGCGCACACACGCGCTCTTACCTGTATACATATTCACTCCACTTGTCCCACACAAATGACCACATGGAAACAAGCCCTTGGGCTTTATTGTGTTTTATTCCTTTTGATCAATATTTTTTGTTGTATTGTCTTGTACAATTCTGCTATTATTGTATCAATAAAGTTATCAATCAATCAATCAATCAATCAAAATAAAATAATTTATTTTGAATCATGTCTCTGTCCCCTCAGTTGGTTTTCTATCTTGTTCATATATCAAGTTATTTCCCCCTCACTCCGCCACTATTTGGCGCAGTCGGCATGGATCACTGTTAACTCATTCACCGCCAGTTTAGGACTGCCAATATTTAGCACAGGCCAAAGATTTTCATAATTGTTGGTCATCTTTCAAGACCCACAGTAAATTATCTATTAGCACCAGAGTGATTTGCAATACCTCAAAATGAAGATGTACGTCTCTGGGTTCACCAGGAAAAAAAAAAGTGAGCTTTTAGCATGTCCTGTACTCTACTTATAGCCATTTATATACACCCTGTTTTCTACCCAAAAGCTCTCCCTGAGAAAATAAACAGGAGAAAAGTCAATTTTTGTAAAAGGGCACAATCTCAGGCAGAACTCACTCTCAATTCTTTTATTTTGAACTGTATTGACATCAGACATGTAAATATTATTCGTTAGGACACAAATGACAAAATATATATATATATATATATATATATATACACATGAAGTGCTTTTTTTTTTACATTCAACAATACAGTTTACTCGGTGAGTGAGTGTGCAGACAGGCAGACAGACAGACAGACAGACAGACAGACAGACAGACAGACACAGACAGACAGACAGACACACACACACACACACACACACACACGATCCCCCTTTTAGATTTCTAACCCCACATAGGATAAGCAATAACCACGCCCTGTGGCGCTGGGATTGGCCAGGAGCAACACTGGAGGGCACGCAGCCCAGCGATTTCATGAACCAACTGAATAGCTCTTGAGAAAGGACAGCGGGCTGCTGTGACTGCCGCAGCCGCTTCTGCCTTGTGCCTTGCTGTTGTGTGTTTATTTTGTTTATGTTCTGGTCCACCCGTCCTCGTCCATGTCTCCCTGTCATATCCTCCCTGAAATCGTTCCCGTTTTCCCCTCGGCTATTCAACACGTCCTCACCGCCCTCGCAAACTGATCGATCATTTCCTCATTCCTCCGATGATCAAACACATCTCTTGATTACTTTCTCCCGTTTTCTCCGGGCTGGCACAGAGGAAGGCGACTCCAGCTCGTGCAGCGCGCCGAGGCGCGTTTCAATGGCGTTTCTCCTGTCTGCACAAGGAAGCGTTACCCGTTTTCTGCTTTTCCTCTTGCTCAATTTCAAAACAACAGCTGCGGTATGTGTTTGTTCACGTGTTGCCTTAGATGCTAGGGACATGATACTATGTCAGAGGCTGGGTAAGTGTTTGAAATACGCCCTGCAGTAATAAAAACAAAAACACGTCAAACACGTCATTGGCGGGGAGGGCTATTTCTGATAACACGTCAAAGACGTCATTGGCGGTGAATGAGTTAAGGCAGAGACATGTAGTCATTTTTAGTTTGTATACCGGTTCATTCTATTACATGTAATTGTACTGTAATGGTTTGTGTGTGGCAAAACGGGAGTAGGTCCTGGACGGATCCCTCAACTGCCAACCAGTGCTCTCCTAATCTCTTCTGCTCTGTTTCCTCATGGAGGAGGACAAATCTGCTCGTATGGTGCCCATCTACAACATATTAAAAGGGCGGAGCGCTACTATGTTCAGAATACCTTTTTTATGATTATTAATATGACATAATAATAAAAAATCTATTTTTTTTGTTTTTTTGGGTATATGTACGTGTAACCACTCTATTGAGTGTAGAATTTGACGAGAAATCCAACGAGACCACTCCCGCGTCGATCCGGGCACCGGAAGTGGTCGAAACGCGACTTCCGGTATGTGGGCGTGGTTTTGACTTCCGTTTTTTTTGTGGGCGGAAAGAGGAGTGTGAGAGGAGTTCCCACAAGAAATGTCAGCCCCCTAGGACTTATAACCTAGGAGTTATAAGCAACCCTAATTTCAAGATTTTTAAACGATTGCGCCTCGATAGCTCCTCCCCCCTGGGGACCCCCGGTCCCATTTTCACAGGGTGTACTCTATAATAGGGGGGCTACAAGCTCCAACCGAAATTGGAGCGCCAGGACCTCCAGGGGAGTTGATTGATTGCGAAGCTTTCAGACTGATGGAAGGTGTCAGGGTTGTACAGCCTGACAGCTTGCATCAGTCAGAAGCCCTCGCTATCAATCAACTCCCCTGGAGGTCCTGGCACTCCAATTTCGGTTGGAGCTTGTAGCCCCCCTATTATAGAGTACACCCTGTGAAAATGGGACCGGGGGTCCCCAGGGGGGAGGAGCTATCGAGGCGCAATCGTTAAAAAATCTTGAAATTAGGGTTGCTTATAACTCCTAGGTTATAAGTCCTAGGGGGCTGACATTTCTTGTGGGAACTCCTCTTGAATTATGGATTCAGCTGGCAAAAAACCGGAAGTTTTAGCCAGATGTTCAAATATTGAACTGCATTTCTACATCCAAGAGGGGTCGGAATTTGACGTACAGATACTGAACCTGATTTGCACATTACGCAGATGTCTAAAAAAATATCCTAGCCAGACATTCAAATATTGAACTAAATTTCCACATCCAAAAGGGGTCATAGTCTGACGTCCAGATACTGAACCTGATTTGCACGTCGAGCAGATGTCTAAAAAAATATCCTAGCCAGACGTTCAAATATTGAACTAAATTTCCACATCCAAAAGGGGTCATAGTCTGACGTCCAGATACTGAACCTGATTTGCACGTGGAGCAGAGGTCCAAAAAATTACGTTCAAACATTGAACTATATTTAGACATCCAAGAGGAGTCGTAGTTTGACGTCCAGAGACTGAACCTGTTTTGCACGTGGAGCAGAGGTCCAAAATATGACGTACAAATATTAGACTACTTATTTAGGTCCAAGAGGGGTCGTACTTCGACATCCAGATAGTGAACCTGATCTGCACGTCGAGCATACGTCCAAAGAAATGACGTTCAAATATTAGACTTCATTCCTACATCCAACAGGGGTCATACTTTGACGTCCAGATACTGAACCTGATTTGCACATCAGTCGGACGTCCAAAGAAATGACGTTCAAATATTAGACTACATTTCCACATCCAAAAGGGGTCGTACTTTGACGTACATAAACTGTACCTGATTTGCACGTCGAACAGACATACAAATAAGGTCCTGCACCGACCGACGCAATATAGACATGATATGCACGTCTGGTGGACGTCTCATGTTTGCTGGGTAGTCTAATTCTGTTGTCCCTCCATGCGTCCTGCAGCTGTGTAAAATGGCATACGAAATCATTATGAATTCCAATAGGATAAGCTTTCCTGATTAACTGAAAACAATTAAACAATAACGAAAAAAATAATATCCTAACGAAAATAGAAGTCAAATCAAGTAAATAGCCTTCAGAAAGCATCAGTAAAAGCCCTGTTCTAATACTGCTGCGCTGCTGAGACGCACAGTGTGCGACTGAAATGTCTGCACTTTTGTGCCATATTCCACAATATCCAAACTTCGGAATGGCGGATCATTTAGAAAAAAGATAGTTACCCTATCTGCCAAATTGATTAGCTTCGCACTGTTCAATAGGTTGCAGAAACTGAGTGTGTTTTCTGCCTGCGGCCTATGGTGCATGCGGCCTGTGCTAGCATCAATTTGCTAGTAGAGCTCGCATACAGACAAAACAAACGTTAATTTGACGCGTACACAAACAAAATACAATGTTAACCTGCATGCCTACATATATCCCTTGAAAATAAGCAATAAAGTTACTTACAAAATTCCAGAAAATCGTGTCTCCGGCAGGGTGGTTGCATCCTGCAGGTTTCCGTCTGTCTAGAGAGAGGCGTGTACGGCTTTTGGTTTGATCCAGCCAAAGGGAGTTTATCGCGCTTTATATTAGAAATCCACTAGACGTCAACGTCAAGAGCACCCCCCTTCTTATGTGATGGTGGACTAGTCAAAAAAACACTGTGATCTGATTGGCTGCAGGGCATAGGCTGCATACCGCGCGCAGTGTCCTGACCTGGCTGCAATGAACCGAGGAGACGGCTTTATTTTCTGATTTGACCAAAATGTACGCTTATGTAAACTTTGTAGACGATGGCGAGAGGGATACTGTCAATATCGAGGACATCAAAGGCTTGGATACAGCGGACTTCAATCCTCATGGAGTTTATTGGGTTCGCTGGAAAAGTGAAGATTTCTTCAAGGGACAAATTCTCATTATGAAAGGTAGGTACCTGTTGCCTGATTTGCATCAACTCTGACAGACTGCTGCATGATATAATTAAAATTTTTAACGTTATATCAGGATGAAGACGAACGTTAAGATTTAAATTGGGATATAATTTGCCTGCACAGGATTGTATGGCTTAGTTATTACGTTATGACTCCTCCCGCGTAAAATAGAAGTTGCGCGCGGGATATCAGTCTCTTTGTATGACGTTACCGCGTAAAATAGGAATCATCCTGTATTGGGAAAGTAAAGATGTTCCTGATAAGGCCATTTTGTAGAAGTAGAAAAAAGAACGCTGCTTGGCTTCAGGAGATGTTGTCAGACATGATAAGGCCATTTGTTCCATATTAGGAATCCTAAAATAGGCTTTCTCTTTCAAGTGGTAATTGGTCCGACCTCCCATTAGTCCGACCATTAGCGTTAATGTTAGGGTTAGGGACAGCTGATCAATGAAGAAATATAATAAATATGCTATTATACTATTCTAACTATTTATACTTTGTATTTGTTTATTCAATCTATGAAAGAATCAACAGAATGTACAGGCTGTAAACATGCATCTGACTGAATTTCATTTATTCAATAACAAATAAAGATTTACAAATTAAATGTACTGATTATATATATATTTATTTATATATATGTATGAAAAATTAAAGGAACCACCGCAACACTGAAAATGACTTACTGATGTTTATTTGTGAACAACGCGTTTCGCGTGCAGCTTCATCAGGTTCACAGAGACATCAGACATGTATATATTTATATATATATATATATTTATATATATATATATATTTATATATATAGAGAGAGAGAGTATTTTACATAATGTGCGGGGTTTCTATCTGATGTGTGTTTACTGTCCCTGTTTAAGAAATGTGTTATACAATTATAAAATCTTCTTGCTGTGTCGTAGAAACTGCTGAGGAGATAAGTCAACTTGTCAAAAGCACAAAACGTTGGAGGATTCCAAAGATCCTGGACCCGAACCCCCCTGAGGAGGGAAAAATCGCACCAGTCGAAAAGGAGAAGAAGGAAGCAAAAGCTAAGATGGTAAGTGCATTTGAAAAGTAAATCTAAAATTGGATAGCATAACACAACTTTTGGAGAAGGCACAATTTTCATGGAGCACACGTCCATAGCCTCTAAAAATAATATAACTATCTACGGTAATTATCTATCAATCTACTAATGTCTATGTGTGGGGTGTGTGTGTGTGTGTGTGTGTGTGTGTGTGTGTGTGTGTGTATAGATGCACCAAAAGTCAAGTGTCGCTGGAGGCAAGGAAATTAACCTGCATGCCATCCTTGAAGAAAGGAAGCAACAAATGCAGGCGGACCACCGCACTCTCCCAAGGGAGCGTGTCCTAAGGGATGACGAGGCGACAGATTCAGACACAAGTGAAGATGAGGTGGTGCCAAAAAAGTTACTGACTGCAGCCCAAACAGAAAATAAATCCCTGAAGAGAAAAATTGACAAAATGCAGGGGAAGGTGAATGATCTCAAGGAAGAGAATGACAACTACCGGAGCATGAACATGAAGCTCCAAAAATGCCTGATGTCAAACCTTAACCCCACATGTAAGTAGGCCTTTTTCTGTCTTTGAAAAACATCAGTAGAGTGTGGCCTACTTAAAAGAAAGATGGGGAAGGCTCTATGATATTGAGAAATTATGTAAATATTATATATTTGTCTGTGTGTTTTGAGATATAACGAAAAAAACGGTTGCAAAATCCCAACAGCTTTTATTATTTGTGTATGTATGTGTATGTATATGTATGTATACAGTACATTGTCATTGTGATAGCTTGGATTCTTGCCTATCTAGTCCTGCTGTATGAGTGAATCAGCTTTCGTTTAAGTCCTTCCCTGTCACAAGGACAGCTTCACCAGGAGTTCAAGTGTCAACATGCATTCCAGTGGCTTGGAATTATTTTCTAACATAGCAAGACCCTGTGTATCCTGTAGGTTGATATGGGATATGTGTGCTAGTGCTATGCACTGTGTTGACACAGGACAGTGTTTTGGCAGGAAAGAGCTCCACCATTTTGAATCTTAGTGGCTGCATTGCACTCACCTGAAACAGTAAAATGTGAAAAGAGAGAAGGTCTGTACACTGAACGAGCTCCCATTTACCTTTTATTTAGCCATCCAGCAAAACAGAGTAGTGACGTTTCGAGCACACACGCTCTTCCTCAGTCAGGTCTGAGGAAGAGCGTGTGTGCTCCTTCTCTTTTCACATTTGACTGTTTTTGGTTCCTGCACCTGCCTTATTGTTTGGGATGTGCGCGACTACCTTTTTTCTAACTCACCTGAAACAGCAAATACGGCTATATAGGGAAACATTTGAACTATCACTATAAATTCTATAGCTGACTTCCATTGTGCAATAATTGTGTTTTCTTTTTTGTCCCTCACATGTCAACTTCAGCATCTTCGGATGACAATTGGTCTCTTAAGAGTCCAACTCGGACATCTGCAGTGCAAGGTGTGTTCCTTTGAAAGTTGTGCATATTGGCTTATCCTATCACTTGCAGGCATGACACCTTTGTTTCCAGATGTTCGATATGGTTAATATATGTGACAATGTCTATCTCACTGTAACAAGTTTGCAACCACAGTAGGCTAAAACCCCATAACGTAACTATCCCCTACCACCCATCCCATCAGGTTCTTTGGATAGCACGCCACGGGCCGTTCCTGAGCCAGAGTCCAGTCAGGGGGCATCTGCAGTGCAAGGTGCGTTCCTTCGAAAGTTGTGCATATTGGCTTATCCTATCACTTGCCGGCATGATCACCTTTTGTTTCCAGATGTTCGATATGGTTAAAGGAACACTTTGTCCATTTCCAACCAGCTTTCTGTCATTACACCATCAGTAGTATCAGAAAACTGTTAACGGTTGTGAAGTCATTCATTTAGTTTGACAGTTATTGAGAGTTGATTTGAGTTAAGGTGTGCACCAGTGACATCACTAGTCCACAACTTTAACTCAAATAAACCCTCAATAACTGTCAAACTAAATGAATGACATCACAACCGTTTTCTGATATACTACTGAGGTTGTAATGATACAAAGCTGGTTGGAAATGGGCAAAGTGTTCCTTTAATATATGTGACAATGTCTATCTCACTGTAACACGTTTGCAACCACAGTAGGCTAAAACATCATAACACAACTATCCCCTACCACCCATCCAGCATCATCATGTTCTTTGGATGGCACCCCACGGGCTGTTCCTGAGCCAGAGTGCAGGCAGGAGACCTCTGCAGTGCAAGGTGTGTTGTAAAAATTCTACCTGTGCAAAACGTAGTCTCGAGAATTTATGGAAAACATTATTATTATCACATCATTGATGGATTTTCTTTGCATTCTTTAGTTGTCAAAATTCTCGACATTGAGAAACGGCTATGTCGAAACGTTAAATAAACTGACCTGGGAGCTAAACTACTTTTCAGTGTGCGGACTCTATTTAATTTTGTAAGTTTATCCGATTTTTGTCCTGCACCTTACCTGTCTGAGTTGATGTGCGCGCTTTACTTCCTTCTTCTTTAGTTGTCAACACTGGATTCCATGGATCTGAAGTACTCGAGAGCAAGTACGTCATCAAAAACAACAAGGTGAGAGATTCTATGACTACAGTTACAAATAGTTTTGCCCTGCTGGCATGTGGGAGCCTGGTGTTTTTGAAGTTAGCCTGTATTTCTGACTTCTCTAACTTGGTGTCTCTTATTTACAACCGATTGCAGTATATTTAAACTTGGGGCAGGGTTGGACAATCAGGCTAATCACGGTGCTTAAACATGGCCAGCCCTGCCCAACCGGTAAGCTGGACGAATGACGCCAAACACACCTCCACATTGCAACATGCCAGACAGTAGGCTGATCTCTGAGCCACAGCTGCAGACACAGAGCAGGAAATTATTTGCTTTGCAGATTATTTAATACAAAAAAAAAATTGTGCAAAAGTAGAGAAATGTCTCATTGAACAAAACATTTGCCTAGCCCTACACACAAATTACACTGCTTCATGTAACCATGGGATCATGTCTATGTTCCCCGGGTTCTATATTCCCCGTTTTTCACTAACCCTAAACCTAACCTCCCCCAGACCCTAACCCAAAACCTAACCTCTCCCACCCCCCACGCCTAAACCTAACCTCCCCCAGACCCTAACCCAAAACCTAACCTCTCCCAGGGAACATAGAAAGGGTTCTATGTTCCCCGGCCACACAAAAACGGGGAACATAGGACCCGGGAAACATAGGACCCGGGGAACATAGGGATGACCCCGTAACCATTACTCTTGCTTTGTGTGTCTCTTTATTTTTTAACAGATCCATATTGGTGAAGGGGTCTGGCTCCTGACTGATCAGTGGCAGGTGGTGAAGCGGAACACGAAGGACTCACTGTTCGTTAAGGAGCTTGCTGTTGCCATCTGGGGGACGTCAACACTGGCAGGGAGTTCCTTGGAGGGGAAAATCTGCCCAACAACCAAGCAAACGCCAAAGCCGCCTCTTTCACCTAGCAAGGTGATGGCATTGAAGGGTAAATAGAAATCTCCCTCCTTTTTTTTTTTTTTTTACTAAAAGGTTCAGCAGCCAATTACTGCATACGTTTATGTCTGGTGACTGCAGTTTGAGTCAACCCTTCCATTGAGTTTTGTTTGGTTAAGTAATTACCTCTCAGCCAACATGGAGTTTGAGCAAAGGACCTTATTTAATATTTTAAAGATTAGTCAGTTTCATGTAATTAATTAGGGCAGGAGTGTCACACATGGCCCGAGGGCCAGAACCAGCCCATCAAAGGGACAAATCCGGCCCACAGGATGACTTTGCAAAGTGTAAAAATTTTGCTGAGTCCTTCCTGCAAAGTCCTTCAATCAAATGTGGTGAAAAGAGGTACCAGGTTTCAGGAGCAAGTTAAATATTCAGTAGGCTATTCATGTTTTCTGTATTCATCACTAAATGGTAAACTATTTGTATTAACCTTGACTATAAAGAACTGACAGTTGCCATCAATTGTAATGCACAGTTGCAGATGGTAGATTTGATCATTTGTTTGATGGTAGCTGAGATAACCCTATACGAAAACGTGTTTGTAAAATGTACCTACAATTCTTTACAGTAAAAGAAACAGGACATTTTGAGGTTTTGGCATTTATACGTTATTAGATTTTCTTTGTCTGGCCCACTTGAGACCAAATTGGGTCGTAGGTGGACCATGAACTACTATGAGTTTGACACCCCTGGGATATATATCCATAACAACCATACTGGTATCATATCTTAATTAAGCCTATAGCTAATTGAAAGTTAAAGGAACACTGCCCATTTTCAACAAGCTTTGTATCATTAGAACATCAGTAGTATATCAGAAAACTGTAAACTGTTTTGAAGTCTGTCATTTAATTTGACAGTTATTGAGTGTTAAAGTGTGGACCAGTGACATCACTGGTCCAAACTAACTCAAATTAATAACTCATTAACTCAAATCAACTCTCAATAACTGTCAAACTAGATGAATGACTTCAAAACCGTTTAGAGTTTTCTGATATACTACTGATGTTCTAATGATACAAAGCTGGTTGAAAATGGGCGGAATATTCCTTTAAGTGATAGGTTTGAGTTTTTTTATTCCCTTTTAATCCAGTAACGGTACAGCGAACTGGATGTGTATATATAATGTACACATAATTTCTAAATTCGCTCTCGCTCTCTCTCTCAGGGTCTTTCAAGGATTGGCTGCAGGCCCAAAACCTGCCAGAGGAGGAACTGAGGAAGAGACTTTCAAGGGCGGGCCGATACATAACAGAGAAGATAATGGACATTAACAGAAAGAAGAAAAAGCCCCCAGCCACAGGTTCCCCAGATTTCTAATCTAACTGAACCTACATCAGGGTGCAACATAATTAAACTACATTACATTGTGAACTGTAGTGTAATTGTGTTGCACCCTGACTCAGTGTTCACAAGCTAGTTCACAAGCTCAGTTCGGTTTCACTGTGTGAATAGTGTTTTTCGTTATTGTTGGCGTCATCTTGTTCATGTACAGCCTTTTTTTTATGCTTGCTCTGCTCATCATTTGTTCTGTTTATTGAATAATTAAACGATATAATAGAGATTGATAAATAAAGATTTTCAAAGATTTTCAAAGACATTTTAATAGTTTCTGTTCTTTATTTAAATTTTCTAAATGGCATATTGGCATTATCTGGTATATAGTAGATAAACATGCATCTTGTTGCAAATGTTGGAGAATGTTTTAATTTACACTTTTAAAGACATTTGAGAAGCTATACTTCCTAAACAAAATGTTAGCAGGTGCTGGTCTCACCAATAGGAGCTTGTAACAATAGGAGGTGGTAACTGGTAGGAATCATGCCTGGTACAGTAATAAGAGCTGGTGATAATCTGAGATGGTAATTCAATAGGAGCTGGTAGCTGGTGTCAACAGCTACCAGGTCAGGGCAGGTAGCTGGTTTGCCCTGACCTGGTAGCTGGTAGCTGGTGTCACCAAGTAGCTGGTAGCTGGTCTACCAGCTGTCACCAAGTAGCTGGTAGCTGGTCTACCAGCTGTCACCAAGTAGCTGGTAGCTGGTCGACCAGCTGTCACCAGTAGTAGCTGGTAGCTGGTCTATACCAGCTACCAGCTCAAACCAGCTGTACAAAACCGACCTTAAACCAGCTGTCCAAAACCGACCCCAAACCAGCTATACAACCTAGCTGGAACTGGTCAGCTGGTTCCAGCTACCAGCTCAAGCTGGATTTTTCAGTAGGGAATGAATGAACAACTGAATAAATGAACACAGTGAATTTTAAATGCCCAAGTGAACATAACCACAGTGAAACAGAATTGCTCACCTAATCCATAGGAAGACCAATTGGCCAATGAGGAGAATGATAACCAGCAGAAGAGTCGTAGTTAACGTTACTGCAATGGCTGTTGATGGGGCTGGGAAGAGATCAGATGAAAATACTGAGGAGATTTAGGATGTTTACGTCCATTACAGATTGATAATCTGTAATCTGTGTTTTTATGGAATATTATTATGTGTAACTGTGACATGTTAAGTGATAGTGGAAAGATAGAGGATCATTTAAGGTCCTCAGTTCTTGGACAACTGAACAGCTGATTCTGTTTCTCAACATTTATTTTGGTCTCAACAGAATACATGAAACATGGTTCAGTCAGAACCACTAGTCAGAAGTCAACTTTAATTGTAATTGTCCTATGCATTAGCTATATTTGGTGGTGAAATGAAATGAAATGATGGGATGTTTGCATTACATAAGATTGTGTGTCATATTAAGAAATGGATTACCTCTGGTACAGGACAGAGAGATGTGTGTGTGTGTGTGTGTGTGTGTGTGTATGTGTGTGAGAGAGAGAGAGAGTGAGTGAGTGAGTGAGTGAGTGAGTGAGTGAGTGAGTGTGTGTGTGTGTGTGTGTGTGTGTGTGTGTGTGTGTGTGTGTGTGTGTGTGTGTGTGTGAGAGAGAGAGAGAGAGAGAGAGAGAGAGAGACAGACAGAGAGACAGACAGAGAGACAGACAGACAGAGAGAGAGAGAGAATGAATGAACTATTACTTACCTGCCACTATAGTCAGCAAGGTGGAGTTATGGCGCCCTCTGCTGTTTTGGGCCTCACAGTAATATTCTCCACTGTGTTCAGATGTGATGTCAGTGATGGTGAAGGTCTGTCCTGATGCTTTTGGAGATGCATCATTCTTCTTGTACCAGGAGTAGGTAGCTGGTGGGTTGGCATCACTGCTGCAGCTCAGAGTCACTGAAATGCCCTCCAGTGTTTCACCAGAGGGACTCACCAACACTGAGGTGTTCCTGGGACCATCTGGAGAACATGGATTAACATGGATGATATAAAATAAGGATGTGTTTTAACAATGACACATACTGTCATTAAACAATTAGTAGTAACGATGTGGGAGGCAACAACTGTAAATGTGGACGTTGGCTTGTGACTGGAAGTCTGATGGTTTGAATCCCCAGAACAGCTGGAAAGATCTTGTTGACAACAGTGAATTATGTAACACTCTCCTGTCCCTCAAAATCTGCTGTCACTGTGCCCTTGAGCAAGGCACTTCATCTCCAAGTGTTGCAGTGGAGCTGCTCAGTGAACTACAGTCACACACTGTGGTTGTACTGGGCAGCTCCCAGTTGTGAAAGTGAAGCAGAAAAAACAAATATGCTCAGCAAAACCTTTCCCTGGTTAATAACGACTAAAATAATTTGACAGATTAAACATGTTTGTTTGTTTGTTGCTTTTAGTTTCACTCACATGTCGCATTGACAGAGACAGAGGCAGACCTCTTTGTCCCCAGCTCATTCTCAGCTTCACAGTGATACTCTCCAGAGTCAGAGGACTGGATGGTCAAGTCAAGCTGTGCTCCTGATTTCAAAGCTTTCTGCTCTGGATCTCCATTCTCCTTGTACCAGATGAGAGTAGCTGCTGGGTTGGCATCACTGCTGCAGCTCAGAATCACTGAACTGCCCTCCACTGTTTCACCAGAGGGACTCACCAACACTGAGGGGACCTTTGGGGCATCTGAAAGAAATTAGATTAACATAAAATTTCAGATTAACACGTTCACTGCCATTGACGAGTTATCTCGGCTTACAGAATCCAACGGTTCACTGCCAAAGACGAGTTATCTCGAAACAAGTGAGCCCTATCCACACTCGCTGCCAGGGAGGGAGGCTGCTCAAACTCGCAGCAGCAGCAGCAGCAGCAGCAGAACACTCGCTTGTGACAAACGCAGGCTGAAAGCCACCAGACACGCCCACGGAGGGAGGAGTTTGAAGGAGAGGGCGTTCAGAACTATATTGTTTAGATGTCTGATCTCTCACTGATGCCAAAAATAAATGGTTAAAGTGACTGTTCTGCCTGTTTGATTGAATTTCACAAAACTGCGATTATCTCAGCTTTCACTCTCAGACGCTGAAACCATGCTGTACTCAACGGCTAATATCTACATAACTACTAACTCTACAAACTAACTCTTTTAGACAGAGAAAGCACACATTCTATTAGTACTTTTGTGAACTTTCTGTTCACAAAGTCCAAGCAGAAAATAATCCTCGGCTCTTGTAAAATGAGCCAGAATCCTCAAAAAAACCCTCTGGCAGAACCTACCTACAGTAAAAAAAAAAAAAGGCTGGCAGTGAATGTGTTAAGCTGTGTTTTATCATGTATTTTATCTGGCTCCACTAGATGGCGTTATGTCAGTGACACACTGTGAAGTAAACTCACACACTGAAGCAGAGGGGAAAGCCTCATATCCTTCTACAGCACAGGAATAGCTGTCTTCAGGACCAAAGCTGCCTGGATAAGAAGAAGAAGTTTCTTCCTTAATTTTCTGTCCATTCTTGTACCAGATGTAGGAAAGACGACCAGCTAGATGACAGCTGCTGTGACACTTCAGCTCTGCCTGGGTAGAGAACTGGTATCTGGTCACCTGCACCTGGAGACCTGGAGATGAAATGTCATTAGACACTAAACCTTCAATCACACGCACGCACGCACGCACGCGCACACACACACACACACACACACACACACACACACACACACACACACGAGTAATCATCCAGTTAATCTCTGAATGAGCTGAACACAAATTAATATAATCTCTATCAATTTGACATGAAAGTGTTCTCACAATATTCAACAGTATTGTCCACATTCAGATGTCATCAGTTAGTTTAAATGTACCATGTTGTTGTATATATCAGTTTGTGTTCAACATACCTTTGACGCTCAGAGTTGTTCCAGGAAAATCTTTTCCCCATTGATAATGACTCACATCTTTGAATCTGAAGTGATACTGGTGTGAATCGCTCTCTCTCAGGTCAGTGATTATCAGAGTGGAGCTTCCTCTCTTTGTTGTCTCCTCTGTGTTAATCTGCTGAACACGACCTGCAAACTCTGAGTCCTCACTAAGGTCCTCAGGCTGTGAGGAAACCTGCCATCGATGACTATGTGTGGGACTGAACCACAATTTAGATTTAACATCATAATAACTGTTGTATGTGCAAGAAATGTTCACTGATGAGCCCTTCAAGGCACAGATGTGTGTGTTGCTGTAAGTCACTCTGTAGCAGGTTTGACCGTCGACACCTGAAAGATGAAAGAGTTTTTTAAACATCACTGTTAGAATGACATCTTTTAAATACATGCAGTCATTGGGTAAAGGTGTCCACCAGGTGGCGCTATGTTAGTGACACACTGTGGAGTAAACTCACACACTGGAGGAGAGTGGAAATCCTCAAGTCCTTTTACAGCACAGGAATAGCTGAGTGAAGGAAAAAAGTCTGCTGTATAAGAAGAAGTTTCTTCCTTCACTCTGGCTCCATTCAAGTACCAGACGTAGGAAGGACGAGCAGCTAGAAGACATCTGCTGACACACTTCACATCTACCAGCTTAATGTATTTAGATGTAGGATCAGGTCTGACTGTTGATGTGTCCACCTGCACCTGGAGATCTGATATGTGAACATGAACAGAAATGTCATTAGCAGGCCCGTATCTAGCTATGAGGTCACGGATGTCCGGACCTCGGTAAGAATTTCAGAAAAAAAAAAAAAAAAAAGCTCCATGGAAAGCATGGAAAACACGGGATCACTTTTATTTTGAAACGAAAGGCACGTCAGGCAGGAAGTAATCTGACGCCGCGTCCGCGGTAACTTGATTTCACTTGACAAGCGCAGGAGGTAGGAGCAGCAGGAAGACATGGTGACTGCCTGGCGAGATAATTGAAAGTGAGCGAGCTGCGAGACCGTGAGCGAGTGAACGACAGACGAGGTGAGTGAGTGACCCTGACAGATTTTTTTAGCAACAACCAAGAAAGTAAGTGTCTAGTCTGTCTCTTAAGTAACGTTACCTGTGACACGTTGGGAAGCTACTGGCTAATCATGCATGATAAAGGCTCAATTAAGGCTTGTTATCAATCAGTGCCATGCTCCCGAAGTCAGGTATGCAGGTGGCTGTTTCATGCATGGTTTCAGTTTCATGACCCAATAAGTAACAAAAAGAGGTGGTGTAAAGTTAAAAACAACATAATATATTTTAGAGCGGGTCGTGACATGAAAGAGAATATACTGAATAATGACATCACAACAGTATAATCCTAATGTTGATTTAGAATGAGATATTCCTCTAAATATGGCTAAAAAAGGCGCGGGAGAGAGAGAGGCAGAGTCTGTCCCGCATTTTGCGAGAGAGGGGGAGGGGCAAGAGACAGACAGCCTCTCTCACGTGCACTCCCTCTCTCTCTCTCTCTCTCTCTCTCTCTCTATCCATCTATCTCCCTCCCTCTCTGTGTCTCTCTCTCTGTCATCCTCTCTCCCTCCCTCCCTCCCTCCCTCTCTCTCTCTCTCTCCCTCTGTCTCTCTCTCCCTCCCTCCCTCCCTCTCTCTCTCTCTCTCTCTCTCTGCAGTAATAAAGTTAAAGGGAAAAAGGTACAATTCAACAATAGAAAAGAGTGAACACTTTGCTCTGTGTTTGTGTTTGTGAAAGACTGTGGAAGTGTGTGTGTGTGTGTGTGTGTGTGTGTGTGTGTGTGTGTGTGTGTGTGTGTGTGTGCGCGTGTGACCGCCTACTTCCTGCTTCAGCACTGTACCAGAGATTTTCATCTGCCATTTATTTTCCCATAGACATTTCGTAAAATCCATATAACAATCATTTTACTTGGTCAAACCAAACGGTTCAGCTATATTTAGAATCGGGAGAGACCATAGAACATTTCACTTGGAGCAAAACTTAAAAAAACAACATCGATTTTTTTTCTTTAAATCCACAGTTTTTTACGTTCTGGTCTGAGTGAATTGTTGTGTGGTCTCTCCTGTTTCTAAATATATCTGAACCATTTGGTTTGACCAAGTAAAACTATTTTTATAAGCATTTTACGAAATGGTTATGGGAAAATAAATGGCGGATGACAATCTCTGGTACAGTGCTGAAGCAGGAAGTGACGTTTCACTTTGGCTCTCTATAGACGCGTAACCAAAACACAATGTCTATTAAAGATTTATGACAATACAAACTTGGCTTACAGTGCTGATAACCTACTGTTTTACTATATAAAAATAATTCTCCCCTCAGTCACTTGTCATTGTTGGGCTGTTTGTTGTAACTGAAGTAACAAATGGTCTGATCAAAGAGTTACCTGTGACAGTCAGATTAACTCCAGGTGAAGCAGTATGGTTCCCAGCTGGATGGTTTGTTGTGAAGTTGAACTTGTACACAGCGGAGTCGCTCTCTCTCAGGTCTGTGATTCTCAGGCTGCAGTTCTTGTGATCACCACCATACTCCACACGACCTGCATACTCTGAGTCTGTTGTCACATCCACAGGTTCACCACCCTCCTCTTTAAACCACACTGTCTTCTTAACTGTGACAGTAAGGTCATCTAGGTAGGCTGGGTATGTGTAGGAGCAGAGTATGTCCACTGTTGATCCTTTGATGGCACAGATCTCAGTAGGAGTGTAAGTCACTCCCCAGTCATCCTGAGGCTGTACCACTGTAACACAGAACACATCACAAACCACATCACATTCACAAACACATTCCAGGACAGACTTTCATCTGCAGCGGAGCAGGGACCTGGACTACATTTCCCATAACTTTGCCACTCACATCATCTCAGCTCCATTGTGAAGTCAAACAGAGAAGATCTTAGTATCAAGAGGAAAAGGGCATTTTGTGGGTAAGCTTCAAACTCCTCAGAATGACAAGTGCTGATCAGCAGCTGTCAGCTGCTCATTACAGATCTAAGATGTAAGAATTCAAGTGCATTCTACAATATTGCACTCTACTGTCTAAGTCACTCTGGTTAACACATTGAGTGCCAGCGACGCCATATGGCGTCATTAGAAATTTACCGTAGGCTGCCAGCGACGCCAAATGGCGTCAGTAACTCGAAATTGTTTTTTTGACGGGGGGGGGGGGGGGGGGTGTCGATCTATGCCTCTTACATCGCCTCTTACAATATGATAGCTATTGAATGTGTCTAACCTATTTTACAGAACCCTTAGGTGGCGACAGCGCACTCCAGATGAGAGAAAGTGGAGTAAAACCATAGAGTAAAACACACAGAAGAAGTCGTTTGGGAAGAGGAAATCGCATCGCATCCGTCCGTATGCAGCTGCTTCATTGAAGCATAACGTAGCTGTGCCCCTGCAGCAGCCAATCTGCTGTCACAATTGAGCACCTCGTGTCCGCTGCATTCGCTGCATTCGCATGATCAGCCGTGGAGTTCTCAACTGGAAGCATGGTGACATACACGCGGGTGTAAAAAAGCTGGACTAGCGGACTTTTCACTGCTGAGCAGCACACGCAGAGCAAACGCACTCACAGCAGAGCAGAGCAGAGAGATACTCCTCCCACAACGGGGGGGGGGGGGAGGAGGGGGGGGGGGGGGGGCACGCAGGACACTACAGCATACAACAGACCCAGGGAGCTGCAGCATTACATCAGAAAATATTAGCAATGAGTCAATGATGTGCTTGAAATGCTTCCTTTCACAAAACGGTCATTATCTCAGCTCGTAGAAAAAAAGGGCTGTTTTTGGTCTAATCAAGCTATCTTCTCCGGCTCATAACTAAAGAACGGAAAATGGGATCAATAAACTTTTTTTTGCAGGTGATAGAAGAGAGTCTCATCGTTATGTGTGCATGTTCACTGTTTACATAGTAATTATTAAAGAAATTATATGACTGTTTTAAAATGCATTGCGGCCTATGTGGCACAGTACAGCACCTTTTGCCCAAGGGCCGTGGCACTCAAAGTGTTAAGGGTGTCAGCCAAATGCCTAACATCTGAATGTAAAATTTAACAAGAAAACTACAAAAACCCAATTGCCAGATAATGCTGTTATTTAGGATATCTGATTTAAAAAAAAGGGGGGGGGGGGGTAAATTTAACAAGAAAACTACAAAAAACCCAATTGCCAGATAATGTTGTTATTGAGGATATCTGATTTAAAAAAAGGGGAGGGGTAGTGATTGTTTGCCAGATCATGTTGGTCATTATGTCACTCAGGTGATCAAGATAAATGCAATCAGTTTTGTCTCTGGGGTGGAGCAGTATAGCAGCAGTACTGAACTGTCATATCGCCGCTGTCGTTCCAGGACCTCGAATTTCCAAAACAGAAACTTTTCAGGAAGTAAAAAAAACCTGTTTGCTCTTAAACTACTGAACCAAATGTCGTCCAAGTTGGCACATGTCTTAATTATAGTTAGTTTCCCGCTGAATGTGTCATTACTTTATAAATATCTTACCTGGATAAGCTCAAATGATGTTGTTTATATTATCAGTCCGACTTGGAAGCGCTTTCTCACGGCCAGTCAAGCGGGAGAGAGTCGCATACTCATGCACGAGCCCCCAAGCTCCAGGCCGCGGGGGCGCGCGCAGGAGCAGCAGAATTGCCCCTCGCCTCTCATGGCCGAATGGGGGCTTTGGCATGGGGTGAGAAATAGTCTGACATAACGTAACGTTAACGTTACTTTATTCTCGTCAGAAAGCACTCCGATTTGCATGTTAAAACAAGTTTTCAGCCTAGGAATAACTGGAAAACATTTGATTGATATATTAACGTCAGAGGAAGCCAGGATTAGTCAAAACGATATAAGAAATACACAGCGCGTCTGCCGTGTGTCTTTTCCGGGTTTATTGTCCTGCGTGGGGGGGTACACACGGAGGTAGGGGGGGAATTTCGAGGTTTGACTGACAGATTGAGGGCGAATGGCGTTACGAGATTTACTCACAAGCTCGTTTTAATGCTTTTCCATTGGTTGCATTTGTTAAAAACCACACAGAGACGTGAAGGGTGACCAATGGCATTGATTCATGACAAAAAATAAAAAAGTGAAAAAAGGCACATTCGAGGTCCTGGAACGACAGCAACGATATTCAATTCATCAAGTACACATGTCGTCCCCCACCAATGATGCAGGCCCAGCATGATCCAATCATATGCCCCTCCTGCCTCAGCTTTGCCAATCAGTTACATGTAAACACATGTTGTCGCCAGGCCCGTATCTAGCTATGACGACAGGGAGGTCCGGACCTCCCTAATAATTTCAGAGAAAAAAGGGGAAAAAAATCTTTTTTTTTTTTTTTTTTTTTTTTTTACAAATGTAATTAACTCATTCTCTGCCAGGGTCATTTCGGTCTCTCCCAGTGCCAGGATTTTGAGCATATTTCCTGATCTTCCAGGACCCACAGAATATTCTATGCTAGGAATAAAATTACACAACATATCTCACAATAAAGCAGAGACTCTCTTCTTACCCCTTGTAAAAAACTGAAACTCTACCATGTTTCCTTGTTTAGTTACAAGCAGTGGAAGTCAGCTTGTTTTCACTAAAAATGCCCTCCTTGGAAGAGAAATAGGAGAAAAAGAGGTTTTTAGTGAAGGACACCGTTTCAAGCAGAACTCTCTTTTGAGCCTTTTATTTTTTGCCTCAGTGACACATCAGACATATACAGTATTTGTTTTCCCAAAAAAAATAAAAAAAAATAAAAAAAAGTTTTTACTGACTTTTACTTCCTGGAACTTATTTACCAGATAGTCCAAGACTGGACGGACCTGGGTTTGCTACAGTATTGTCAGTAAAATTGAAGAACCACAGAATAAGTTGGAACCTATTTCGAGACATGGTCTTTCCGAAATAGGGGGAGCCACGTCCCTTTCCATGTGGGTGACCTGTAAATTATAGAATAGAAATACATAATTACCATAAAATAAATATCATAAAAAATACATATATTACATGTATTTACAATACAATAACATCTTTTTTTGTATGTGGTAAGTGTGATGAGAAACTTTTTGTCCTTACCCACAGGACTGGGACTAGGACTGGACTCCATCGACTCAGAGTCTGAAAACACAAAATATCAAAGTATGATAAATATGTGCACAAAATCAAATAAATAATTTACTTTTACAGTTGCCATGTGGATTTTTAGCTTAGCTTGATAAAAGCATAAACAAATGGAACCAAATTAACCCTTATGTTCTCTCTCTCTCTCTCTCTCTCTCTCTCTCTCTCTCTCTCTCTCTCTCTCTCTCTCTCACACACACACACACACACTCTCTCACACACACACACACAGGAATCACACAGGCAGCTGCAGGCACCCAAATGGCCGCACATGATCGTCACTAACGTATCGATCACAATAAAACAGTACATACCTTCTGCACAACGTTGCACAACACAGAGCTAGTCGAGTCGCTAAGTTTACACAGACGGCTGTGTGTGATCATTTCATCTCAAACGCGATACAAAAAATAGGCTACTTCTTACCATCGTCATCGCTCTCTCGAAGTGGCACCCATTCCTCCTCCGATTCATCTGTGTCAGACGGATCAGAACGCTGTGAAGGGGAGCCTTCGTCGCCCTGGCGCTCCGTCGTGGAGCAACAACAAAAGAAACGCCCGCGTCTTCCTCGCCATCGTCGCCATCCGAGAACTCTGGGTCGGACTCTGTTTTGACCACAGGCTCCATCTGGACCCTGGGCAGGGTCAGCAGCCCCATGGTCTCTTCGATTGTCCGCTGGCATGGACCGGGGTGCGTGCTGGAACTGGGCCCAGGCAGGGAATCAAAGTGTTGAGGACGCACAACAGCGCTGCGGCTGCGGCCACGCCGGCCACCACCTCTCTTCATCTGCTACTGCTAAATAGATTACTGCTAAATGGGTGACTATACTATAAATACTAAACGTGATTTAGTGGGTTCCTTTTATCAGTTTGACTTGAAACAATGTCACAAGCTGGGAAAGGGTCTGATCTAATGTAAACAACCAAAACATGAAAGTACGTCCGGGTACGTCCTTGGCACAGAACGCCATTGTTAAAAGTACGTCCGGGTACGTCCTTGGCAGAGAATGAGTTAACTCATTGAGTGCCAGCCACTTTTGGAGAACGGACGCTCCCAGTGCCAGAGTTTCAGAGCGTTTTCAGTGATTTCTCGAGGCCCACAGAATATTGTGTGATATTACTATGTAAACACCGAACACGCACAAAGAACGACGAGACTCTATTGTATCAGCAGCAAAAAAAAGTTTATTGATATAATTTTCCGTTCTTTAGTTATCAGCCGGAGAAGATAGGTCAAAAACAGCAAAAACAGGCGTTTCCATCTAGAAAGCTGAGATATTGAGCCTTTTGTGAAATTAAAGTCCCTGGAAACCAGAAATATTTTATTATTATTTAGTATTTTGAGTTCATCACATCACAGGAATCTATGTTAATAAGCCACCAGCCAAATTTGAACGATGATGAACGTCGCAAAGTATATAAATTTAGGTTTGACAGTCATGGCAAAACTCATGAGAATCAATTAGATTTTAGAGTGTATTTTCTCCCGCGGACTGTGTGGGCGTGTCCTGTGTGTGTGTGCGTGCAAGACTACATACAGGTCTCCGAGAGAGAGAGAGCACGAGAGAGAGGGGGGGAGGGAAACGGACAAAGAGAGATCGAGTGCGTGTGTGTGTGTGTGTGTGTGTGTGTGTTCGTTGCTCGGAGAGGGAGAGACTGTTGGTGCGACTGCACAGCATGTGTGTGTGTGTGTGTGTGTGTGAGTAACCTCGCGTCACCAGGCTGTGTGTCTCTCTCTGTGCTCTCTCTCACACTAGTCCCGAGAGAGAGAGAGAGAGAGAGAGAGAGAGAGAGCGAGCGAGCGAGCGAGAGAGAGAAGCATAGCGCTCAGCACACAGAGTGGGAGGAAACGCTGTCACTGGGGGCAAAGAACGGACAAAAGGAGAAGGGCGAGTTGCGCGCGTGTACAAAGGTTATATAGAGCTTATGACGTCAGCTCCTGCATTTTAGCACCTCGCGCACTGCTCTCTTCAATGAGGAAGTACCTTGTAGAATCTTGTAGAAAAGTGTCGATTTTAAGGCTTTGGAGTTGAAAGTAATGTATAATAATTTCGGAGGCACATAATTACTAACATAAGACCCTAAATAACATAGTTAGAACGTTTTTGTGGATTTTGGTTTCCAGGGACTTTAAGCATTTCAAGCAAATCACTGACTCTGAAACTAATATTTTCTGACCTGAAACATCTGAACAGTAATTTCCTTCAATATAACAGCGCCCCCACCCCCCTCTACTGCAAACTCCTCCTCCGTGGGTGTGTCTCTGGTGGCTTTGCTCGCTCTGCTGCTTGTCAGGCGAGTCTCTGCTGCTTGCGGATCCACGTTCGGATGGCCGCCGCTCGTCGGGGGAGTCTGGATCGGGCTCGCCTCGCTCGTTTCTGGGGTTTCGGTTGTGAGCTGGGATGAAGCTGCGTCCGATTCTGGGCTTTCTGGGCTTTCTGCTGCGCGTTTCAAAGTGTGCTGCACCCAGAGTCTATTTTCGGAGCCCCCCACCGTTGTGCACCGGCTCCCAGCGCGACAGCGAAAAGCCAAACTATTCTCATGAGAATGGTTTCATCACGGCTTTTTCTGCTGTTTTTACTCAACTTTCTCTAATCTGGAGAGCACTGTCGCCACCTAATGGGTCGGTAAAATAGCTTTTACACATTCAACATCCACCATACTTTCACAGGAGATGGATCTGGCTTTGATCCACGTCCCACCGTCCAAAAACGCAATTGAAGAACATACTCGTCCTTGGCACTCTACGTTACTAAACGAAATGATGAACATACTCGTCCTTGGCACTCAATGAGTTAAAAATATTTTGCAGTGCACTATGTTCCTTTCTTGTTTAAGAATGTTTCGGGAAATGAAAATGTAGCCTATTTAAATAGAATTATCAACAATAACAATCAAGGAAGTTACATGCTTGTAGGCTAGAGAAGGAGAAGAAGCGCGCATGCACGCACATGTTGTGTTGAACCAACCAACAACCAATACGAATTGTTTAATCTGGCAATAAAGAAATGTGAACTTGACATGCTATTTTAATAGCCTACTCAAAAATGCACCTCCCACTATACAGCAAAGAGAGGAGTCAATGTTTCTTGATATATGCCATTCAGATCAGAATAATTAGTCTAGTCATTAAGTTTGCTGATAATATTTCTATCATGTTAAGTCTGTGTCATGTTAACTGGTGTATTCAGAGCAAATAGGGAGATATAGAGCATTATCATCATGCTCTATATCTCCCTCTTTGCTCTGAATGAGTGAGAAAAGGAGAAAATACACTGGAAGAAATCCACTGGCTGTTGCGGTGAAAGTCATGCTAGCAGGTCCTCTCCTCTCTCTGTCCAGGCTTCAGAGACGGTCAAACACATCAGCAGGACATAACGTGAGAATATAGTCACATCAAAGGCACACCTCTATTATTTAGCTGGCAATGCCCTGCCCACTCTGCACTTGTATGAAGGATGTGGTCTTGCAGAGGAAATTGTTGTGCTCAACAAGAGACACAAACTGCTAAAAATACAGGGTTGCTTCCTGTAACAGGCAGGTGACTGCATCACTTTGTTGCAGACAATATATGTCTCAATTTAGACACAGTGTTAGGCTGTGAGTGCGTGTTTGGACCCAGGAGCAGAGACAACAGAGTCGGGAATCAGATAAACATATTTTACTTCACACTTGAACAGAGGAACAAATAAACAAGGATCAGCAATAAAGCGTAACGCTAAATCTAGCCTATACTTGAGTCGGACGGCCGACAAATAAACTAAAGTGTGTAGACAGAGTAATCACAGGGAAAAGTCCACGGAAAGGTTCACTGAAGCCCTTCAGTATATGATCTCGAATAGGAGTAGCTAGGGCACAGCAACAGCTTGGCAACGATCAGCCCCGGAATCTGTAAGCAGAAGTGGTTATATAGGCTGCCAACCAGGTGCAGAAAATCACAGTAAATCAAGAGAAGTTATGTCATGGCCCTTCCTATAGGCTAGTCTCTCCTGCTGCTGTTATGAGCACGGGATCCCTGTTCAGTACCATGGACAGTGACGGCACGGCCCCGCGCATCCTGGTTACGCGCGCTCTGGCCGGTTCAGCACCTTGGACAGCTCCTTGACTGTGGCCTGATGCCACAGTCGCCTGGCGACCCAACGGCTCGTCCCCGGCGCTGAAAGTCCCGGATCAGGGTGCGGTCCACGATGTGCCGAGCCGGCACCCAGCACTGCTCCTCCGGGCCGTAGCCCTCCCAATCCACCAGGTATCATACACTACGGCGCACCCGGCGTGAGTCCATTATCCTCCGGACTGTGGACACCGGACCACCACCGACCCAGCGAGGAGGAGGAAGAGGTGGGATAGGGGGGGGACAAAGGACTGGACACCACAGGCTTTAGTAGGGACACGTGAAAAACAGGGTGAATCTTCATTGAGGCTGGCAGCACTAATCTGTATGAAACCGGCCCGACCTGTGCTCCAACTTCAAAAGGACCCACGAAGCGTGGTGCCAGTTTTCTCCTTTCCACCCTATACATGTACTGTATATGATGCTATGTAAAGCCCTGTGGCACATTACTGTATATGATGCTATGTAAAACCCTGTGTGACATGTACTGTAAATGATGCTATGTTAAACCCTGTGTGACATGTACTCTATACAATGCTATGTAAAACCCTGTGGGACATGTACTGTATATGATGCTATGTTAAACCCTGTGTGACATGTACTGTATAATGCTATGTAAAACCCTGTGGGACATGTACTGTATATGATGCTATGTTAAACCCTGTGGGACATGTACTCTATACGATGCTATGTAAAACCCTGTGGGACATGTACTGTATATGATGCTATGTAAAACCCTGTGGCACATTACTGTATATGATGCTATGTAAAACCCTGTGTGACATGTACTGTAAATGATGCTATGTTAAACCCTGTGGGACATGTACTGTATATGATGCTATGTTAAACCCTGTGGGACATGTACTCTATACGATGCTATGTAAAACCCTGTGGGACATGTACTGTATAATGCTATGTTAAACCCTGTGGGACATGTACTGTATATGATGCTATGTTAAACCCTGTGGGACATGTACTGTATATGATGCTATGTTAAACCATGTGGGACATGTACTGTATATGATGCTATGTTAAACCCTGTGGGACATGTACTGTATATGATGCTATGTAAAACCCTGTGGGACATGTACTGTATATGATGCTATGTAAAACCCTGTGGGACATGTACTGTATATGATGCTATGTTAAACCCTGTGGGACATGTACTGTATATGATGCTATGTTAAACCCTGTGGGACATGTACTGTATATGATGCTATGTTAAACCCTGTAGGACATGTACTGTATATGATGCTATGTTACCCTGTGGTACATGCACTGTATATGATGCTATGTTAAACCCTGTGGGACATGTACTGTATATGATGCTATGCTACCCTGTGGTACATGTACTGTATATGATGCTATGTTAAACCCTGTGGGACATGTACTGTATATGATGCTATGTTAAACCCTGTGTGACATGTACTCTATACGATGCTATGTAAAACCCTGTGGGACATGTACTGTATTATGATGCTATGTTAAACCCTGTGTGACATGTACTCTATACGATGCTATGTAAAACCCTGTGGGACATGTACTGTATATGATGCTATGTTAAACCCTGTGTGACATGTACTCTATACGATGCTATGTAAAACCCTGTGGGACATGTACTGTATTATGATGCTATGTTACCCTGTGGGACATCTACTGTATATGATGCTATGTTAAACCCTGTGTGACATGTACTCTATACGATGCTATGTTAAACCCTGTGGGACATGTACTGTATTATGATGCTATGTTACCCTGTGGGACATGTACTGTATATGATGCTATGTTAAACCCTGTGGGACATGTACTGTATAATGCTATGTAAAACCCTGTGGCACATTACTGTATATGATGCTATGTAAAACCCTGTGTGACATGTACTCTATACGATGCTATGTAAAACCCTGAGGGACATGTACTGTATAATGCTACAGTATGTAAAACCCTGTGGGAGATGTACTGTATATGATGCTATGTTAAACCCTGTGTGACGTACTCTATACGATGCTATGTAAAACCCTGTGGGACATGTACTGTATTATGATGCTATGTTACCCTGTGGGACATGTACTGTATATGATGCTATGTTAAACCCTGTGAGACATGTACTCTATACGATGCTATGTTACCCTGTGGGACATGTACTGTATATGATGCTATGTTAAACCCTGTGGGACATGTACTGTATAATGCTATGTAAAACCCTGTGGGACATGTACTGTATAATGCTATGTAAAACCCTGTGGGACATGTACTGTATATGATGCTATGTAAAACCCTGTGGGAGATGTACTGTATATGATGCTATGTTAAACCCTGTGGGACATGTACTGTATATGATAAGTTAAGTTAAGTTAAGTTAAGTTATCCTTTATTTATCCCCTTGGGGAAATTCATCCTCTGCATTTGACCCATCCTCTACTAGGAACCTTCCTAGAACTAGGAGCAGTGGGCAGCCACTGTGCAGCGCCCGGGGACCAACTCCAGTTCTTTTTGCCAGTACCTTGGCCAGGGGCACTGACAGGAGTATTAACCCTAACATACATGTCTTTCTTTGATGCTATGTATGCTATGTTTGATGCTATGTTAAACCCTGTGGGACATGTACTGTATAATGCTATGTTAAACCCTGTGGGACATGCACTGTATATGATGCTATGTTAAACCCTGTGGGACATAATAATAATAATAAATATAGCCGCAAGCGGCGATGCGGGGTCCAAGCTTCTGGTGACTTGGGGGTTATATGTCAGATAATATAGACACTGAATTGCACATTTAGTCAGAGTTGATAGGTGCACGTGTACCAAGTTTGCAATTAATATGTAGTAAGTAGCAGTGGTGGTTGGTAAGCCAAATGGTGGCTGTCAAAGAGGCTTATTAAGCAATGGACTTTTTCTAGGCAAACTGTCATAATTTCAAATCCTAGCTTCCTGATAAGCTTAGATGTGTTAGCCATGAGTGGACAGCTTACTGAGGTGTTGCTTTTGTGGTGTTCCGAGTCCATTGGATGAAGATAGTGTGCTGCGTCTACTGTACACTTCTGATCATGGTTATAGATGTGCTCAGTGAGGAAAGGATTAAACAAACTGTTCCTGAATGGTGATCTAAGTAATTGGTTGTCACAATGAAAAGCCAATGCTTTTGTAGTAGTGGTGGTAGTCATAAATCTGGTCTGCATAAGCACAAGGCCAGAATTTGAACCATTTGTCTTGAAATTAATGTAAAATCCTAACTATTACTAGATACTCCACATGGTACATTCATAGTGTCTCTGTATAGATATAACAAGATTA